>NC_079190.1:296377332-296977332 GCF_029499605.1 Hyla sarda
ACTACTGCACCCCAGTTGGACATCATTTTACCCAAACAGGCTACTCCATACATGACCTTAGAATCAGGATACTGAGAGGGAACTTCAAAAACACACAAGAGAGAAAGACATTTGAAGCCAAAATGATACTGTTTTTTGACTCAATGTGGATTTGAGCTTCTTATCTCATTATCAAAATTCCTTATAACCTGTGCTGTACTGGATTCTCTTATAACCTGCACTGTGTTCTCTTTTACATCTCACTATGTCCTGCTAATTATCAGTCTCCCCCCTTTTTCTCATCCTTATCCATTTAGTCTATGTTCCCATAACAGGACAATTTATGGCCCATCTTAGTGTCCATTCTCCACATCTATTGTCTTAACCCCTGCATATTTGTGAGATGTAACCTGTGTCTTCTACTTGTGAGCTTAGATTTGCTTTGGACTTTATAAAGGGAGGAATCCCGAAAGTCTCTACAAAATGCTGTTAGTCCAATAAAAAAGGTGTTACAAGATACTGCAACATTTTATGATTTGCATCTGCATCACTGGACTAATAAGGCTACTCAGATTTACTATATATATATATCATTATCACTGTAGCAAGGGCCCTGCTCAGACACTGGATTTTATTACCGACTATATTGGCAATATATTTGAATAAAGCACATTATATTTAGATACCAGCCACATCTCCCATCTCATTTTTTTCCCACACACACTAGCCCAAAATACTAACTGTGCCTAGAGGTCGGAATTTCTCAATTTTATTACTAAAGTCAGCAACTGCTGAGCCGCAAGGTTTGTGCAGAATCAAAGTACTGTAACTTCGCTAATCTCTAATTGTGATATAAGCCAATAGGACTACATCAATGATAGCTGCTTTTTTTTACATCAAATAGTCAACCATGGTTGTCTTGGGGTATTTTCATTGATTAAAATATTTTTTTAAGTGCGTGTTTTTTAATGCATTTATTACTATTGCCTCAATCTGATTGGCTGCTTATATTAGGCTTGTAAAACCCAGAAACCAGGCAAAATAAGGCATGTTGTTGGTACAGCAGTTCCCCAATATATAGAAAAATAAAACACAAGCATGATAAATTCATACGCAGATAAACCATTACTCTATTTGATCTGTGACTGTTTTTTTTTTTTAATTGGCTCTAGTTTCCATGAAATATGCAACCAACTAATGAAGTAAGGTTTATAAAATGCATGATGCAACTTACACCATAGATTACACAGTCAGTATTGGTGACCAATAGAAAGCCGCCAAGTGTACCAAGATGATGCAATATTAGCTAATATTACCTTACCAAATTCTATAAAAGTCCCAGCATCTGTTGCTTGGCAAGTTAGGGTGGGTTCACACTGCATTAACTAACTACGAGAACTGGATCCGGCTGGGGGGAGTTAAAAACCATCCCCCTTCCCCGACCCAGCCCCCTTCTCATTCATTTGAATGAGCTGACCGGAGTCACATAGTGACTCCGGTCAGCTCATTTTTGCCCCGTATCCGGTTTTCTGACCGGACTGAAAACTGCAGCATACCACTGTTTTCAGTCAGGTCAGAAAACAAGATACTATGTAACTCCAATCGGCTCATTCAAATGAAAGAGAAGGGGGCACGGTTTTATCTCCCCAGCTGTATCCGGTTCCCGTATGTAGTAAACGCAGTGTTTACCCACCTTTAGACAGCATCTTTAAACATTGGGGGAGATTTATCAAAACCTATCCAGATGAAAAGTTGCTGAGTTGCCCATAGCAACCAATCAAACTTGTTTATTAATTCAGTATTTCTTGATAAACATAAACAATAGATTATATCAGGAAGTATTACTGAGAGAGTAGTGGATGCATGGAATAGCCTTCCTGAAGAAGTGGTCGCTGCAAATACAGTGAAGGAGTTTAACCATGCATGGGATAAGCATAAGGCTATCCTTCATATAAGAGAGGGATAGGCATAAGGCTTTCCTTCATATAAGAAAGGGCCAGGGACTATTGATAGGATTCAGATTATTGGGCAGACTAGATGTGCCAAATGGTTCTATCTGCCGACACATTCTATGTTTCTATTCACTGTTGTTAATATTAATCCCTTAATTTAAAAAAATATATATGGGTTTATATTGTATTGAGTTTTGGCACATTATTTGCCTAGTACCAGTAGTTGAAAAATGTAAAATGTCTGTTGCATGAAAACTATAGCCAACTAATAAATTCCATTATAATATTTTAATTCAGCATGTGAAATTCATTAACAAATGGCACATTTCATTTCTGAAACTAAAAAAAATTGAAAATTTGTATTGGCCTCAGTGATAGTCTATAGGGTGTGCGGAACATCATCAGGAGAGCAAGGAGAACACAACGGTTAGGCCCTTAACAACCAATCACAGCTCAGCTTTCACTCTAATTAGTTGTTGTGGGAAACAAATACAGTCTTACAGTTTTTTGGCATCAGTTTTACATGTTGTTTACTTTTACATTTTCAACCATTTTACACAATCTGCACATGACATTAAACACCAACAAATACATTTTTTAAAGAATTTTATCTCTTTTTCTCTTTGCCTTGTCCCATCTGCTTCTTGGGCTATGTTTTTGGTTATAATTGGAGATGTTCTAGTTCTGACCAAACTACTTCTGCTCGAATCTGTACTACACTTATAGCCCAAAAACATGTTTATAACACTAAGAGCCTTAAAACCTCTGTACAACAACTTTGTTGGGACACTTAGGAATGTATCTATATACTTCTGAGCAGTTCTTAATGCAAAATTAATTTTAAAGTTATGAAAACATGTATAGTTACAGATAAACAGATGGTACCCAAACTAACAGGTTGAATAAAAACAAACTGTGCTAGGAGATTTTTTAATACTTAAAATGAATGTCAAAAAATTATAAATTTTTTGGGAGAATGATGCCTGCTGGTGTTTTTATGCACACAGAAGCATCAAAAGAAGCAATGGCTCTTTTCCATGTGGTCCAACAATTATCCCTTTTTGGGAGTAGTGACAGGCTTTTTGCCTGGCAGTGGCTTTTACAAGCTGTGAAAAATGATTCCCATTTTGGGGTGTAGCAACAGGATTGTCATCCTAGAAAGTGTACAAAGTGGCACAAAGCCCTCTATGCACTAATTTTTCACAAGTATTGTAAAACAAACAAAAACTGTCACACTTAACTTCCAATTAAAACAGATTTTGCACTGACAGACCAGATGCAGAACACTCTCTGCAGTGCTGCTTTACTACAATTATTATACATATGTAGTCCTACTCCTATTTATGGTGTTTACTGCTTTGTGTTTCTCACATAGATCTTCTCCTAAAACATGCTACCTCTAAAATGGCTGCTGAAGCTTTGTGCATAGGCTTTTATAGAGGCTTTGACATCACCCCATATACTGCCTTCTGTCAGGGCTGTTTGAAAGGCATTATGGGATTTCCTCAGGGCATGTAATTCTTCCACCTTTCTGTCACATAGCTGTTGCTATTTTTAGATATAAGATAATTTTAAAAAAATCCGATTTGGCCGATATGCCAAATAAATAAAAAAATGGTTTCGTTTAGAATTTATTTGTGGTGAATCGCTATTAAAAACGTGTATTTCTGGCCTACAGAGAGCCTCAATAGGGGTGTAGAACACTTTGCCTTGTCCTAACTTGCATAGGGAGTTTGCTGTGTTAGTGAAATAATACTTTTATTCAGCATGACATGCAGATTACAGGCATTGCTATTAGAATCACTACTGCAGAGCATCTGGATGTGGCAGCAGGGAGACCATATGAAGTCAAAATTGAAGAGAATAAATAGATCTTTTTATGAAATTTTTATTTAATTGAATTTGAGTACCCATTCTGGTGAGCCTCGAGATGGCGGTCCGCCGCGAGATGAGTTACCACCTGTCCGAGCCCTTGCCTCTCAGCGTCATCGTCCTCCCCACTGTATTACTCGTTGTGGAACTGCAAATTTTTCATTTAATCAGTTATGGTTCCTTGTTATCGCTCCAACCTGTTTCATTGGATTCTTGTGGTAATTCCACAGCTAATAAATGACGTTGACGACCATAGGGCCTCAGTCTTGAAAAGATTACATCGATTTTTTAAAATTTTAATTAAAGATTTTGTCATTTAAATTCAATATTACACTCCCAAGTTTAATGTCCCGGGCCCAGGCGTTTACTTAATAAATAGCGTGGTTACAAAAGACCAAATCTAACGAGGAGTCACATATCACATGACGGCACAATGACAGAGCCTGGAGGTGGCATCAGTATGAGGAGACCATATAGTGGCTGAATGACATAGCCTGGAGGTGGCGACAGCATGAGGAGAACATATAGTGGCTGAATGACACAGCATGGAGGTGGCGGCAGCATGAGGAGAACATATAGTGGCTGAATGACACAGCATGGAGGTGGCAGCAGCATGAGGAGAACATATAGTGGCTGAATGACACAGCATGGAGGTGGTGGCAGCATGAGGAGAACATATAGTGGCTGAATGACACAGCATGGAGGTAACGGCAGCAAGAGGAGGACACATAGTGGCTGAATGACACAGCGTGAAGGTGGTGTCAGCATGAGGAGAACATATAGTGGTTCAATGACACAGCATGGAGGTTGAGAACATATAGTGGCTGAATGACACAGCCTGGAGGTGGCAGCAGTATGAGGAGAACATATGGTGGCAGTATGAAATAGCTTGGAGCTGTTAGCAGAGTGAGGAGAACATATGGTGGCAGAATGAGACAGCCTGGATGTGGCAGCAGCAGCATCAGGAGTCCTGAAAGTTACCATGTGACAGAGTGGTGCGGTGGGTGGCAATACCAGTACCCGGTGATGAAGGTGGGGGAAAAATGGAGGACTTGACATCAGATGTGTGGTATCAGGTGGGTGGCAGGATCAGAATAGTAGCTGAGGCAGGTAATCAGAAGAAAACAGTCTCTTTTGTAACAGTGTTAGTGTGCACAAGTAAGTATTGAGCATATGCATTGCGTAAAACTTTTAATAATATGCTTAGGATAAAGTATATGGCCCCAATTTTTTTTTTCTATCAAACCAAAGAAAAGGTGTGTGAAAAAATCACCATGTACCCACCTACACCAAGTATTGATGTGATGCAAAGACCTCTAAAAGGTGGAAGAGAACAAGATATGGTCCATTGTAACCGGTGGGGGTAAACACTTCCCCTGTACGGCCCTACTCTCGCATTATTAATTCCCTTCTTGGCAAGTGTTACTCACCCTAAAAAGGGCGGCCCCACACAGGAACCTCTCCCTATTTCCACTTACAAACACTACCATTTTCCAGGGTTTTTAGGTGGAAATAAGGACTGGTTTCTGTGTGGGGCTACCCTTTTTAGGACGAGTAACACTTTCCTCGAAAAGGTGGAAGGGAACAACGTATTGTCCATTGTTGCGGGTGGGGGTAAAAACTTTCCCTGTAAGGCACTACTCTTGCCCTATTAATTAAATTCTTGTCAAATGTTACTCACCCTGAAAAGGGAGGCTCCACACAGGAACCTCTCCCTATTTCCACCTAAAAACCCTGGCAAATGGCAGTTTTTGTAGGGGGAAATAGGGAGAGGTTCCTGTGTGGGGCCACCCTTTTTAGGGCAAGTAACACTTGAAGGGAATTAATAATGCGAGAGTAGGGCCTTACAGGGGAAGTTTTTACCCCCACCGGTTACAATGAACCATACGTTGTTCCCATCTTTTAGAGGTATTTGCATCACATCAATACTTGGTGGTGTAGATGGCACATGTTTTTTTTGCACCCCTTTCCTTTTGTTTGATTTAAAAAAAAATTTGAGTACGTATATTTTATCCTAAGAAAAGTTAAATTTTAGCTAATGCATATCCTCAATAATGCATAACTGGGGAGCAGCACCTTAAACATGTTCTGCACTATCCATATTTGTGAAGTTTTCATGTGGCAAAATGGTCAATCTACTCTGATGCATCAGGCATTGGTGGATGGAAATCCTGGCTCATCCATGCCTGATTCATCTTCACAAAGGTCAGTCTCTCCTCATTTTTTTGGGACAGAGGAGTTCTCCTTGGGGTTACTATGGCCGGGCAGGACAGCTTTTCCAGGGCAAGCTCTGCTAGTTGTGGCCACAAATCAAGTTTGGCTGCCCAGAAGTGCCACAGATCTTCAAGGTGTGTTGGCATGGGCATGTCAAGGTATGCCATAACCTGCTGGTTCAGGTCTTGCTCCAGGTCTACCTGCTGCTGATGAGTTGTTTCACTATGCGGGTGAAGAAAGCTACTCATCAGTGACTGTAGACTCAGGCTGCTGCTGATGGAGCTGGTACTGCTCCTGCCACTCCACCCCTCCCCTCCCCAGCAGCCATGGCAGTGGAAGTTGAGTGCAGAGCGACCCCGAGTAAGACCTGTGAGAGGATGGACGATGGTGCAGATAGGCATCAGCCAACTGACTACCTAGGATGGCTCTGTAGTAGGTCAGTTTGTCCTCCCTCTCAGAGGGTGTAAAAAAAGGCCCCCATTTTGTGCCAGTAGTGAAGGTCCAATAAGGTGGAGAGTCAGAAGTCACCCCGCTGTCGAATGGTGAAAATTTGCCGGTCACTACGCGAGCATGTGAGCATGCATCGTGCCATTTGTGCAAGTGACTCCCTGCCTCCATCTCCCCTTCATACTGCCACGGTGTGTCTGGGTCCTCTGTCTTGCCTTCCTCATAACCCTCTAGCTCCTCTAGCTGCTCCTGCTCCTCCTCTCCTGTCAGATGACTAGAAAAATCGTCCATCTCGGGAAACCTAAACTGTGCTCCACTGTGCCCCTCCTCCTCCAGTACATCCCCCACAGGGCTCATGTGGCCGTGAGATATAGGCACCACGTCTCCAGTGCACTGACCAGCCATTATCTCCAACAAGTGTTGTAGTAGATGAAGCAATGGAATGACGTTCATCCTGTAATCCTGGTGACTGACTAATAATGTGGCTTCCTCAAAGCAGCTGAGCAAACAGCAGGTGTCACGTATGAGATGCCACTGGTTGACATTTAGGTTTAACAGGGGAGTCCCCCTATCTGCTTGGATCATCAAGAAATTGATGATGGCCTTTCTCTGTTCATATAGCCGGCCCAACATATGGAGGGTGGAATTCCAACGTGTGGAAATGTTGCAAATCAGACTATGTTGGGGGATGCCATTCTGATGCTGCAGCTCAAGGAGGGTGTGCTTTGCAGTGTACGAGTGGCTGAAGTGCATGCAAAGTTTCCTTCCCATTGTTAGGATTTCTTGCAGATGGGGGAACACTTCAAGAACCGCTTGACAACCAGGCTGAACACGTGTGCCATGCAGAGTGCATGTCTCAGGCTTCCTTGTCGCAGCGCAGACAAGATGTTCTTCCCGTTGTCGGTCACCATGGTTCCCATTTCCAGTTTCTGTGGAGTAAGCCATGATTCGATTTCTTGATGAATGACTTTTAGCAGTTCCTCTCCTGTGTGACTCCATTTGGTAAGGCAAACCATGTGAAGAACAGCGTGACACCGCCGTGCACTGCACAAATGGTATGCCGGAGGGGCACTGAGACTTGTCTGTGGAGTGGAAGCTGAGGACATGGTGGTGGATGAGGAGGCGGAGTCGCACACTGTCACAGGACCAACGGTCTGAGAGCATGGAGGCGGAAGCGGCGTGACCTGTCCAAGTTGCTGTTGTTGTGGCTGTGCAGGAACCACATTCACCCAGTGGGCTGTGAAGGACATGTATTGTCCCTGACCGTAGTTACAGTCTCCCAATGTTGGCGTGCACTTTGGTACACACCGACAGGCTCAAGGACTGGCCCACCTTCTGTTCCACAAAATTATGCAGGGCTGGTACTGCCTTCTTCGCAAAGAAATGACGGCTTGGCACTCTCCACCTCGGCTCGGCACAAGCCATCAGTTCTCTGAAAGGTGCAGAGTCCACCACTTGAAAAGGGAGGGACTGCAGCACCAGCAACTTGGACAGGAGCACATTCAGCTTCTCCACTGTTGGATGAGTGGGCGCAAACTGTTATCTGTTGGACATGGCTTCGCCGATGGATTGCTGGCGGAATGACTGACTCGAAGTAGGAGGAGCAGGAACATCTGGAGCCACAGAAGATGGGGAGGACAATGCACTACAGTACGCTTAAAAAAGTATTTGTGTACAACACCAGCTGGTGAGTACTTTTGCTTGGCCTTTCACAGTATCTAGACCCTTGAGACATTAACAGGAACAAAATAGTACACTATTTAGATGTACATATGTGGCATGCACTTACAAGGGGAGGACAAATCGCTACAGTATGCCATTAAAAGTATTTGTGCACAACACCAGGAGTACACACCAGTGCTGCAGCACACAGTCGCTGTGTACTACACCAAAAATTCCACTCTCTCTCTCTCAATATCACTCCCTTACCTATCAGTGCTTCTAGGCAGGATTGGTGCTTGAACAGAATTGCTGCTGTTCTGTGCAACACCATGGGCAACACATTGCTCTCTGTTCCTCTCTCTGGGACATAATCATAAAACAATTAATTTGTGAGAGACTTAAAATATATATTTTTTGTAATTGTTAAACATTGCGGACCCTTTTACTAGGGGAAATGTTTCTGTAGGCAATAGCTATTGATGTTTTATTTTTAGATGATTAATCTGGATGTATCAAGCATTTTTGATTATTTGCCCATTAAACCCAATTTCTATGGAAGTTATCATCTATTTTATGATAAACTAGACAATCTATGGATCTATAGAATCTATGGATCTTAAAAAAAGATCTAGTTATTATATTCACTTTAAATGGGCACTGTCATATACAAAAACTTTTTTATGTGTTGTACATCTTGGCAAAACAGAAACCTTTCTAATATACTTCATAGGAAAATTGTATTTCCTTTTTTATAGAAATCACGGCTTGTAAAATCATGGCTTTGTCCAAGCTAAATCACAGGCAGAGACAAAGTCCAGTAAGTGAGGGTGCTCTCTCATGTCTGATAGCACTCCTATGTGCCCTTTCCTGTCTGATAGGACTCCTCTGCTTGTCCCCTGTCTGATAGTACTCCTATGTGCTCTCTTCTGTCTAATAGTACTCCTCTGTGCTCTCTCCTGTCTGATAGCACTCCTCTGTGCTCTCTTCTGACTGATATTACTCCTCTGTGCTCTCTCCTGTCTGATAGTACTCCTCTGTGCTCTCTCCTGTCTGATAGGACTCTACTGTGCTCTCTCCTGTCTGATAGTACTCCTCTGTGCTCTCTCCTGTCTGATAGGACTCCACTGTGCTCTCTCCTGTCTGATAACAGTCCTCTGTGCTCTCTCCTGTCTAAAAATACTCCTCTGTGCTCTCTCCTGTCTGATAGGACTCCTCTGTGCTCTCTTCTGTCTGATAGCACTCCCCTGTGCTCTCTTCTGTCTGTTAAGACTCCTCTGTGCTCTCTCCTGTCTGATAGGTCTCCTCTGTGCTCTCTCCTGTCCTATCATACAGGAGAGAGCACAGAGGAGTGCTAGCCCATCCTCACTTACTGGACTTTGTCCATGCCTGTGCTTCAGCTTGGACAAAGCCCGCATTGTATAAGCCATGATGTCTATAAAAAGGAAATAACATTTTCTTATGAAGTATATTAGAAAGGTAAATGTTTGGCCAAGTTATAAAAAGTTTTGGCAGTGCCCACTTAAGGATTGTTTGTGTCTCTGTACAGCACATATAATTTTTTCGATAGAGTAAAGAATAAAGAACATCAAGGCTATTATCACCAAATACTTGGGCATCTGCTGATCAGTATGAACAGGGACATGCTCAGTTAATTGTTGAGGAGTCTCACTTTGTACTGGAAATATCATATCTACATAAACCCACATGAAAATTCAGACTGCCCCTCTGATTATTACATATAGTTGCATAGTTTGTGAGGCTGAAAAAAAATACATACTGTATGCCTTGGCAGCAGATGTCTGAAACTGGTCACTACAGTTACATTTACTCTTAACTATGTGTATAACATATAGTGGAATTACCATATCTACATAGACATGGATGAAACTTCGAGTACACACAGCAGGCCACCTCTCTGATTATTGAGTATGCAGGCATATTTGTTTATAATTGGCTGTGTATTTGCCTGATTATTCATGTTAGATATTATAATTAAGAAATAGGGAATAGTAATAGGAATGCAGAGACCTCCCTTCTAGACAGAAAAATAATTTTATTAGTGGCACCAGCTTTAAACTTTGTTTATATGTTGAACCATCCAAATCTTTGCTGCTATCTATATCTATACATCTATATAGAAGCACACAGTGGCCCTCATTTACTAAGAGTGGAGTGTCGGTTTGTGTTTTTGCAAGTCCTTTACTCCCTTTTTTTCTGATGCTATTTACTAATCTGTCGCCCAATTTCCCTTTCTTTCTGTCGCAGGTTTTTTTTCTGTCGCACAAAATTTATTCTGTGCGACAGTAAAAAGTCTCTGCAAATTCTGACTACATTAGTGCTTGTACTACTACCCCCAGCATGGAACAGGGTCTGTTCCATGTTGGGGGTAGTAGTAGAGGGCTGAGGGATTGATCGCATCGGGTCTCACTTCTGAGACCCGATCCGATCAGATGTTATTAAGCAGGGGAGCGGGCGGCATGTTCTGATCCCCTGCAATGTACAGTAAACTTTCATTTTTAAATTCCCCACCGAGGAGCCAATCAGGGCTTCTGTCAGGGTTTTAATATAGAAGCGCTGTGGTGGGCAAAGATGTATAGAATCGCTGGGGGGGGGTATATATCTGGCCTCTCCAGCGTTTCTATATATCTTTCCCCCTGCTGCGCTATATCAAACTTATTGCCCGCTGTGCTTGAATAAATGTACTGCCCCCCCAGCGCTATCATGTATCTATACTGACCCCGCTGCGCATATACTGACCCTCGCTGCGCATATACTGACCCCCGCTGCGCATATTTATATATATATATACTGACCCCCCCCCCCAGCTGTGCATATTAATATTCATATTTTCTCCCTCCCATGGCTGCCAATGAATGAAAACTCTATTAACGGCGGAGCGGAAGAGTTTGTCATTCATAGCTGGCAGCAGCTGCATATCATGCTGTGGGGGTCAGACATATTGATATATGTCTGACCCTCACATCATACATATACAAATGCCGGATCACCGCTATGAATGACAAGTAAGCTATTAGAAGCAGCAGCGCGAGCTCCCCTGCACTGCTTTTCTTGTCATTCATAGCGGTGAGCCGGCATTTGTATATGTATGATGTGAGGGTCAGATATATATTCATATGTCTGACCCCCACAGCATGATATGCAGCTGCTGCCTGCTATGAATGACAAACTCTTAGCAGCGTGAGCGGGCAGCAGCCTTCCGCCCCGCCGCTAATAGAGTTTTCATTCATTGGCAGCCAGGGGAGGGAGAGCACGAATATTAATATGCGCAGCTGGGGGGGGAGGCAGTATATATATAAATATGCGCAGCGGGGGTCAGTATATGCGCAGCGGGGGTCAGTATATGCGCAACAGGGGTCAGTATAGACATATAATAGCGCTGGGGGGCAGTACATTAATTCAAGCGCAGTGGGCACTAAGTTTGATATAGCGCAGCAGGGGGAAAGATATATAGAAACGCTGGAGGGGCCAGATATATACCCCCCCAGCGATTCTATACATCTTTGCCCACCACAGCGCTTCTATATTAAAACCCTGACAGGAGCCCTGATTGGCTCCTCAGTGGGGAATTTAAAAATGAAAGTTTACTGTTCATTGCCGGTTATCGGAACATGCCGCCCGTTCCCCTGCTTAATAACATCTGATCGGATCGGGTCTCAGAAGTGAGACCCAGTGTGATCAATCCCTCAGCCCTCTACTACTACCCCCAACATGGAACAGACCATGTTCCATGCTGGGGGTAGCAGGATTCACTCCATTTTGAGGAATTTACCGACAGCTCTGAGCTGTCGGTTTTCTGTGAAGCAAAACTCACAGGTTTTCCTGTGAGTTTTCTTCACACTCGGAGTGTTTTTTCTCTTTTTGTCGGGAACACGCCCCTTTTGTCGGGAAAAACGCCCCTTTTTTTTTCTCACTCTGAGGGATTTTGATTTTGTCGGGTTGTGCGCTTGATTCTGGCGCAAATTCTGGCGCAGACAGAATTCTGTCGCAAAACCTGACAAAAAGTGTCGGGATCCTGTTAGTAAATGAGGGCCAGTGTGTACTAAACACAAAATTGCACTCTTTCACAAACTATTGGTAATGGACTGCTGGGTATGTATTATACCGTCTTGACAAATTAAAAAGGTACAAAAAAGTACACCGCTTAGATGTAGGTATGTGGTATGCACTTATAAGGACAGAAAAATCTGCTACTGTACGCTTCAAAAATTTTTTGAGTAAAACACCAGCCGGTGATTACTTTTAGCTGTTCTTTCACAGAATCTAGGCCCTTGACAGATTATCAGGTACAAAAGGGTACACCACTTCGATGTAGATATGTGATGTGCAATTACGAGGGCATAAAAATGCGCTACAGTGCGCAAAAAAAACCTGCATATTCAGGAACTGACTGTCTTTGTGGTTACGGACCTGTCGGTTAGGGCAGGTACGTAAATAGGCAGGGATAGGGGAGCGGGCAAGATTAGAGTGCACGCCTTCCCTGCCCATACGTGACAGCTGGGTATGGATTATACCGTCTACAGACTAGTACAACCAGCAGACCAGTTGTTGTGGAAAAAAGACACAGATTTGCCCCAAAAAATTATTTCTCCCTCCTGTGAAAACGTTTCTGCAGCTGAGGCAACACACAGCTCTCTGCCCCTCTTTGTAATACAGTGCTGTTCACAGTGACTGAGGGGTTAATCGCTGCAATAAGAATACATTTCTGTGCAAAAACTCTGTGCTCAGAAGGCTGAGGTGACTAGGAGGTGAAAAACGCTGCTAAAACAAGCTTTTATGTGTAACACACACAAACAGCGATGTCCGTCCTATCAGTCTGCAGTGTACTGAATGAAATGACGAGCCGGAAAATGGCTGCAAAATATATAGGGCTGTGACATCACAGGGGTGACTGGCTGCTGATAGTCTGTATCCTTCATGTGATTCAGGGTCATCCCGCCTACTTCCATTACCACCTTGCCTTCCTGCCTTCTCAGCATTCCTTGCCCCATGTACTGACATGTGGATCCGCCATTTTAGATGCCCTGGAGCCTGGACCTCAGTAAATGAAGTTTAATGAAGCATTTGGCGCGATAGAATTGTGGCGATATTCACATTCGTTGTGAATCGAATTTTTCATGAAATTCATTCATCTCTAGTTATGGCATTGCATAAAGTGAGTTTTTCAAGCCACTTTTTTCTGTCTTACTTGGTTCCCCCATGGCAACCATAAATGTCTTATATAATCTAAAAAATTTATGAAACATCAGAGATCAAATGATTATACAAGACTTTTTACATAGTGGCAATACGGGACCATTTTTATAAATGGTATGGAATCAGGGTAATCTTTCTCTTTAGTACTTTGCATACATTGTTGAGCTATCTCTTTGATAATATCTAGAACTGACTTCTAAAATAAAGAGTTAGGATTGAAGCAATGGTTCAGGTCTATGTGAATGAATTAGTGCAATAGACTATCTAATTGATTATTGTGACCTGATATTGTTCAGTGTATAATTTTCGCCAGGGTTCTCCATGGAATATTGATTTACTGTGAATTATTACTGCTGCATATGACCATTTCATTAAGTGTTCATAGTTTATGGATGGTACAGGGCTTGGATTAAAAATGGTTAATAAGAACGTATCAACAGTTAATAGAATGGGAGAAAAATCCATTTCAGATTTCAGAAAGCATTAAGAGAACAGCTTGCTGCATATTTTAAAATAGATATACTTCCAAGTTCCTATCATCTTAGATTTCCCTTTATGATTGTGACATTTTTCTAGCAGAAATAGTTCAAGCTATTTCAAATGTTCTATATATATAAAATACATTGGAAAGAAGACATCATTTGATTCATCTGCAAATAATATCCACACAAATAGTGCAAATAATGGTGAATTTTGACACTTGAGAATAGCAGAGACCCTACAGTCATCAGGAATTTATCGTGCTCTTTTACTGAGCTCGGTAGAGTAAGAAAATTGCGTTGGTTGGATTATGAAGTTTAATAATCTAGGCTCATGGCCATTATTTTATTGTACTTCTGTGTTGTACAGATCACTCATAGACATCTGTAGACCCAAACTGTACCTCTATGTACAAGACTATTTAGAGAAATGCATCCTGGAATTGTGGCATGTAATATTGCATGCTATATGATGCAGAATTCTTCCTTTGAAGCCAATTTCTTACAGTTCTGAAGCATTTGGGAATATATATATATATATATATATATATATATTTTTTTTAACACAAGGAGTTTACATGCCAGTCCCAAAGAAAAAGTGTTTTAGGACAAAATGGTTGCCATGTGGTATATTGGGGATTTCAGCTATAATTCACATCATTTTCTGGTCTAAATTATAGTAAATATGTAGGTCTTCTGGAGGCCAATCCCCCCTTTTATGCTAACACCAGCCCACCTTTCAAAAGTGGCGAGAGTGGCGTAAAGTCCCATATTGTAATGTGTTATACCAGAAAGCTGCCATACATACTTTGGTAAATTACGTCCATAGACTCCTATTTCTCTCCGCTTCTCATACGTTTTGTTGTGAATGTTCTATTTTTAAGACATATTGCTTTAAGTTTTCTATCCTGACACTTTGGCATCTTTCTTGGTCCACTGGTATGTTTTCCTTTTATAATCTACCCCTGGTTAGACATCTATTTTTCACTGTGTAAAGAAAGAGTGGCTCAGTTGTCCATAACAACCATTTTTTTTATTTTTAAAAAAGCCTGTAAAACAATCTGATTGGTTACTATGGGCAACGGCACCACTTGTCTTCTACACAGGTTTGGATAATTGATTTTGATGTTGCAAGAGTTTTAAAATCCTATTCTGTGTGTTCAAAATAATTTACTTTTATTTTTTTGAAGTACCGTATATGCCAGCATATAAGACGACTGGGTGTATAAGACAACCCCCAACTTTTACAGTTAAAATGTAGAGTTTGGTATATACTCGCCATATAAGACTACCCCTCTACCGCAATGTACAGTACCTTGTAGTTCCCCCCACATTAGGTAGGCAGCATGTTCCCCCACATTAGTAGACAGCATGTTCCCCCACATTAGGTTGGCAGTATAGTTCCCCCCACATTAGGTAGGCAGTATAGTTCCCCCCACATTAGGTAGGCAGTATAGTTCCCCCCACATTAGGTAGACAGCAAGTTCCCCCACATTAGGTAGGCAGTATAGTTCCCCCCCACATTAGGTAGGCAGTATAGTTCCCCCCCACATTAGGTAGGCAGCATGTTCCCCCACATTAGGTTGCAGTTCCCCCACATTAGATTGCCAGCTCCCCAACATTAGGTCGGGAGTTCCCCGACATTAGTAGGCAGCTCCCCCACATAAGCAGCAGTTCCCCCCACAATAGTAGGCAGTTCCCCCACATTTGTAGGCAGCTCCCCCATGATAGTATGCAGTTTCCCCACAATAGTAGGCAGTTTCCCCACAATAGTAGGCAGCTCCCCCCACATTTGTAGGCAGCTCCCCCCATAATAGTAGGCAGTTCCCCCCATAATAGTAGGCAGCTCCCCCCATAATAGTAGACAGCTCCCCCTATAATAGTAGGCAGCTCCCCCTATAATAGTAGGCAGCTCCCCCCATAATAGTAGGCAGCTCCCCCTCTTAATAGCAGGCAGCTCCCCCCATAATAGTAGGCAGCTCCCCCTATAATAGTAGGCAGCTCCCCCCATAATAGTAAGCAGCTCCCCCCCCCCCCCCATAATAGTAGGCAGCTCCCCCCATAATAGTAGACAGCCCCCCCATAATAGTAGGCAGCTCCCCCCATAATAGTAGTGTCACGATGCCGGCTGGCAGGTAGTGGATCCTCTGTGCCAGAGAGGGATGGCGAGGACCGCGCTAGTGGACCGGTTCTAAGCCACTACAGGTTTTCACCAGAGCCCGCCGCAAAGCGGGATGGTCTTGCTGCGGCGGTAGTGACCAGGTCGTATCCACTAGCAACGGCTCACCTCTCTGACTGCTGAAGATAGGCGAGGTACAAGGGAGTAGGCAGAAGCAAAGTCGGACGTAGCAGAAGGTCGGGGGCAGGCGGCAAGGTTCGTAGTCAGGGGAGATAGCAGAAGTTCTGGTACACAGGCTTTAAACACACAAAACGCTTTCACTAGGCACAAGGGCAACAAGATCCGGCAAGGAAGTGCATGGGAGGAGGTTAGATATAGTCAGGGACCAGGTGGAAGCCAATTAAGCTAATTGGGCCAGGCACCAATCATTGGTGCACTGGCCCTTTAAGTCTCAGGGAGCTGGCGCGCGCGCGCCCTAGAGAGCGGAGCCGCGCGCGCCAGCACATGACAGCAGGGGACGGGAACGGGTAAGTGACCTGGGATGCGATTCGCGAGCGGGCGCGTCCCGCTGTGCGAATCGCATCCCCAACGGCCATGACAGAGCAGCGCTCCCGGTCAGCGGGACTGACCGGGGAGCTGCAGGGAGAAAGACGCCGTGAGCGCTCCGGGGAGGAGCGGGGGCCCGGAGCGCTAGGCGTAACAAGTAGGCAGCTCCCCCTATAATAGTAGGCAGCTCCCCCCATAATAGTAGGCAGCTCCCCCCCACATTAGGTTGTCAGCTAAAGTGTATGGCTGGAGGCTGTATGTCTGTACTGCCCCCACTGTGATCCGGTCACCGCTCCTCCGGCCCGGGTCAAATCTACTGCTATGGCCTATGGACCATAGCAGGAGGTGCCAGTACCAGGGGAGTGGTGACCGGAACACTGAAGAAGATAACGCGCCGCCGGTCACTTACCAGGCCCCGGCCAGCGCCTGTCCTCCTGTGATGATCCTGCGGTCCTCCTGGTCCTCCTGCGTCTCTATGGTTGTACGCACGGGACGTCACTGACGTACATCCTTAGAGGCGGAGGACCAGGAGGACCGGAGGATCATCGCAGGAGGACGCGCGTTGGCCAGGGAATGGTAAGTGACCGGCGGACATCCTTATGTCCCGTAAAGATTTTTCGGCACACAGGGATGTCCGGGATAGGAATACTTCTTTTTATGTGTCCGGCCCGGCTCCAGTGTGTGGCTTTGCCGGTCCGGGCATGCTGGGAGTTGTAGTTTCACAACAGCTGGAGGCCCCCTGGTTTTTAGTATCAGTAATTAGTTTTTACATGCTCTGGTCGGCCCCCGCCTGCAGCCGCACACGGGAGCCGGGCCAGGCAGATAATCATAGGTATTCCTATGCCGGACCCCAGTACCCGGCGTATAAGACGACCCCCGACTTTTCAGAAGAAAATTCGGGGTTAAAAAGTTGTCTTATACGCCGGGATATACGGTAGGTTTTATGAAGCCTAAATACATTTGTAGGTAGAACAAAAAGACCCCAATAGGCGCTGCAGATTCCTTTATTTACTCCAAAATTGAAAGCATCGACATGGATTCATCTTAGACACGAAGACCGAAGCATAAAACTCAGGATACGCCCAGCATAACGTGTTTCAGGTCATGTGACCTTTCATCAGATGCAGATACATTGGCAATAAATACAGCTATTACTGCTATTACTACTACTTCTAAGTTTGTTAACGAATTTATCCCAAAATTAGTACAGTGACAATAAGGATAGTGACAATGAAGCTACAAATGTCCAATCTTATAAAGAATTTTACCCTGCCTTATCTTTCTGTCTTTATTCCATTCACATTTTCTAGTTTCATCTCTAGTTTACTTTTTATTTAAAAGGAAAATCCCTGACCAAACATGTAAGAGATTCTGAGAGGCTTCCGAGACAAGATATTTAATTAATAAAACTATACTAAAGACTGAGGATATGATGAAAATGTAGCTTAGAAAAAGTGGTGGCTTAGCGTATATTTTGTGTAAACCTTTCACTACCATTGGGAATATTAACATTCTACATTTCATATAATTCTATCAATACAACATTCTATCAATGATAATTCTATCATAACAGCAGATATGATACATAGTGGCCCTCATTTACTAAAGTCCAACTGACTCTTTTTCTCAGTTATTGCACCAAAATTTTGGTCGCAACGTCTGTGCGACTAAATTTGCGACCAAATTTTAGTCGCACAACCGACATTTTAGAAAACACTCGGAGTGTTTTTTTTTCACTCTGAAATGGGCGTGTTTTATGCAAAAATGGTCGTTTTATCGACATAAACAAAAAAAAATTGGAGTACTTCCAAAATCACTCGAGAAAAAGTGTGAGTTTGCATCACACAATAACCGACAGCCAAGAGGCCGAGTGAAATTCCAAAAATGGAGTGATTTGTAACAAGGGACTGTTTGCCATTGTGTTTTGTGTGAAAGTGACTTGGTTTATAACCGGAAAATATTTTGTACAGTTAAATACTTTTTTGAATAAAGTATTTATTGTTTGGGTGATAATTTTTATTTGCACAACAGGAATATATGCTGTTGAAAGGCGCTTGCAAATTTTTTCTGTGACTTTTCAGAAAAATGATAATGATAAATTCCTGACCCCTGCATCTACAGATTTGATAGTCTAGGGTGAGTTCTTAGTAATCTGCTGTGCAATAAAAAGGTGCAAAAAAAGTTGCATGTAATGCCTGTGCAACTTTTTTGTGCTTTTTCATCACAAAAAAAACCTGTGTAAGGCCCCATTCACACTACTGCTGTAGTGTGAAGGACATCAGGACCACCGGGGAAATTAGCGGGAGAAAAAATACTGTTTGTGCCGTCTTTTTCTCCCGCTAATCCACCCGAAAAACAGCAGTGCCCGACGGACCCCATTGCGCCCTGTCAGAATGACAGCCGTAAAAAAAAAAAAAGACAGTTTGACATCCGTCAAAGGCAGTGTGAAAGAAGCCTAAATCCCTCAATAAATTCCCCCCATTGTTTCTTAATGCCAGAACTCTATGAAAACGTTTAATTGGTCCTGAAACACCTAAAACAAGAAAACAAAAGACAAAGATGGAAAGTATTGGAATGTAAAGGAAAATAAATAAATAAAAGCAGATATCTAACACATCTAAAGCAAGTTCTTATATTTATAAAAGTCCAAAAGGGCTGTTGGAAACTGTAAATAACTTTGGGTACAGGAGTTTCTTCAAAGTCCTGTATAGAATACACAGTGCATCCAAAAAAATAAATTAAGATGCCCTCGCCCCGATGTTTAAAGGAGCAGCTCCTCCTGGTGCAAGTAAAGAGTAGACTAGTAAATGTAGTACCACACCCTACTGTAGAGAGGCTCTACTACACAGCTAATCATTACATGAACTTTAGTACTACATGTGGTTTACCAGTTAAATGTCAACTCGGATGGTATCTTGCAGCCATTATCACATATTGCAGATCCCTACTGCCTGTGACATTGTACCTTGAATATGGTTGCAAGTAACATACAAATGTATGTTAAAAATATTGTAACCTGAAGCCATTTTATCTTGGGGGATCACTGTGTTATATCTGAAACTGGCCTCTATCACTTTTCACAAACCTAAGTGGATAGTAAATGGAATTGTAATGTTAACCAATTATATTTTTGTAAATCAAATTTTGGATATGCCAAAGCATTTAACATTTAATAAATATAAAGACAGCTACATTTCCTTAAGAAAATCCTGTTTATGCATAATGCTGTCTGTCATTGAATTACCCATTCAATACAAGTCTGTTTTTTCAGATGTCTTTCTAAATATGATAATCACTACAGATTACTAGGGACTGTTTCTCACAGGATAGCCACTGTGAACAGTTGTCAAGGAAAAGTGTTATTATACTTTGGCCACGATGATAACTAATTCATTTAAATTATCTCCTGTAAATTGAGAAGATCCAACAAAACATTATCCATAAATCCAGTGGCAGCAGATGTTAAAGATTTAATTATTAAAGAAATGTTATATTCCCTAGCCATGGTGCAAGAAGAGCTGGGGTTCAATTGGTCTTGACTGCAGATCAGTATGAAAACATATCATGGTGACATTATAACAGGCTTATATCAACAGAAAGACTCTTCTGGAATTAGAGACAGAGCTACTGCTGGACCACAGATGGTCTTGTTATATAGACCACAGTAACTTGTACTTTAGTGAAAGTATTGTTGACAAAATTCACTGGCTTATCATCTACAATGCAGAGTAATCATGGAAAATAAGCAGATACTTAGAATATAATATAATAGAATGCTACATATTAAAGAATGGGCAGAGTGATAAATAAGTGGTTGTGCGTTCAGCTTTGAGTAGTCTTTTAAAGTTAACAAGTTAAGAAAAAGTTAAGTACTAAATTAAAGTAAATATTGTTTACTAATCAAACAAAAAAATGTATATTCCTACATTTTACATTTTAAAACAATGCAGGGTAAAGCCATGTGTGAAACTAAGTTAAGGGTAGTTAAAACTTTGAAAAGTTCAGCTCAGCAGGCTGGCTGGACTTTCTGAAAATGTTTGATCTACTGCAAACAGATTCTACGCAAGCCAGCTATAAAAAGGAAACTGGCCATGTAATAAGCCTCAAAACACATACAGTGGGGGTCAAAAGTTTGGGCACCCCAGGTAAAAATTTGTATTAATGTGCATAAAGAAGCCAAGGAAAGATGTAAAAATCTCCAAAATGCATAAAATTACAGATTAGACATTCTTATAATATGTCAACAAAAGTTAGATTTTATTTCCATCATTTACACTTTCAAAATAACAGAAAACAAAAAAAAAATGGCATCTGCAAAAGTTTGGGCACCCTGCAGAATTTATGGCATGCACTGCACTTTACAAAGCTGAGACCTGCCAGTGTCATGGATTGTTCTCAATCATCATCTGGAAAGACCAGGTGATGTCAATCTCAAAGGTTTTAAATGCCCAGACTCACCTGACCTTGCCCCAACAATCAGCACCATGTTTTTTTCTAAGCAGTTGTCTAGAAATCTGAAACTGAAAATAGTTGACACTCACAAAGCTGGAGAAGGCTATAAGAAGATAGCAAAACGTTTTCAGATGTCAATATCCTCTGTTCAAAATGTAATTAAGAAATGGCAGTCATCAGGAACAGTGGAAGTTAAATCAAGATCTGGAAGACCAAGAAAAATATCAGACAGAACAGCTCGCAGGACTGTGAGAAAAACAATTTAAAACCCACATTTGACTACACAATCACCCCAGAAAGATCTGGCAGACACTGGAGTTGCGGTACACTATTCCACTATAAAGAGATACTTGTACAAATATGGTCTTCATGGAAGAGTCATCAGAAGAAAACCTCTTCTACGTCCTCAACACAAAAATCAGCGCTTGAACTTTGCAAATGAACATATAGACAAGCCTGATGCATTTTGGAAACAAGTTCTGTGGACCGATGATGTTAAAATTAAACTTTTTGGCCGGAATGAGCAAAGGTACGTTTGGAGAAGAAGGGGAACAGAATTTAATGAAAAGAACCTCTGTCCAACTGTTAAGCATGGGGTGGATCAATCATGCTTTGGGGTTGTATTGCAGCCAGTGGCACAGGCAACATCTCATAATTAGAAGGAAAAATTGATTCAATAAAATTTCAGCAAATTTTGGATGCTAACTTGATGCCATCTGTGAAAAAGCTGACGTTAACCCCTTAACGATGCAGGACGTATATGTACATTTACGTCCTAAGCATGACCGTGAGCATTGGAGCAATGCCCGGATCATGCGCGGCAGGTCCCGGCTGCTGCTTGCAGCCAGGGACCCGCCGGTAATGGCGGACATCCGCGATCCCGCGGATGTCCACCATTAACCCCTCAGATGCCGTGATCAATACAGATCACAGCATCTGCAGCATCGTGGTCACTAAAATGGATGATCGGATCGCCCGCAGCGCTATCCGATCATCCAGCACGGCAGATGGAGGTCCCCTCACCTGCCTCCGTGGCCTTCCCGGCGTCTTCTGCTCTGATCTGCCTTCCCGCAGACCAGAGCAGAAGATGACCGATAACACTGATCGGTGCTATGTCCTATAATAGCACTGAACAGTATTAGCAATTGATATTTGGTATCGCTGCGTGTGTAAATATGTAAAATGTTAATGATACCGTACAGTGAACGATGTGAACGTAAAAAAGAAAAAATCCAAAATAGATGCTTTTTTATAACATTTTAGTCCAAATTTTTTTTTTTATAAAAAATGGATTTAAAGTTTTATATAAGCAAATATGGTATCAATAAAAAGCACAGATCACAGCGCAAAAAGTGAGCCCTCATACCGCCGCTTATACAGAAAAATGAAAAAGTTATGGGGCTTCAAAATAGGGGGATTTTAAACGTACTAATTTGGTTAAAAAGTTTGCGATTTTTTTTAAGCGCAACAGTAATAGAAAAGTATGTTATCATGAGTATCATTTTAATCGTATTGACCCAAAGAATAAAGAACACATGTAATTTTTACCATAAATTGTACGGCATGAAAACAAAACCTTCCAAAATTAGCAAAATTGCGGTTTTCTTTTTAATTTCCCCACACAAATAGTATGTTTTTTAGGTTGCGCCATACATTTTATGGTAAAGTGAGTGACGGCATTACAACAGACATCTGGTCATGCAAAAAACAAGCCCTCATACTAGTCTGTGGATGAGAATATAAAAGAGTTATGATTTTTTGAAGGCGAGGAGGAAAAAACAAAAATGTAAACATAAAGTCCTTAAGGCCCAAATGGGCTGAGTCCTTAAGGGGTTAAAGAGAGGATGGCTTCTACAAATGGATAATGATCTTAAACACAGCTCGAAATCCATAGGGGATTACATCAAGAGGCGTAAACTGAAGGTTTTGCCATGGCGTTCACAATCTCCTGACCTCAGCATAATTGAAAATCTATGGATAGACCTTAAAAGAGCAGTGCGTGACAGACAGCCCAGAAATCTCAAAGAACTGGAAGACTTTTGTAAGGAAGAATGGGCAAAGATACCTCAAACAAGAACTGAAAGACTCTTGGCTGGCTACAAAAACGTTTACAAGCTGTGATACTTGCCAAAGGGGGCAGTACAAGATATTAACTCTGCAGGGTGCCTAAACTTTTGCAGACGCCATTTTTTTTCTGTTATTTTGCATATTTTGTGTAAATGATGGAAATAAAATCTAACTTTTGTTGACATATTATAAGAATGTCTAATCTGTAATTTGATGCCTCTTGGAGATTTTTCCATCTTTCCTTGGCTTCTTTATGCACATTAATACAAATTTTTACCTGGGATGCCCAAACTTTTGAACCCCACTGTAACACAAATAAGCCTCAAAAACAAATGTTTAAATGCCCTGATCAATAGCGGTAACATCATTTAAACATTAAATGCCAGTAATTCCTGGGGTCTAGGTGACCCATGTAATCGCAGGTTGCTGGGGAAGCCCGGGGCCTTACCTATGCTCTTCGAGCTTCCATGGATCGGCGATTGTTGAATGCAGTAGTAAATTCCAAACTCCAAAATTGCCGATCTTTGATCACCTCACAACCCAGAAAAAAAATGGAATAAAAGTGGTACGTTAAAAACTTCATCTCATGATACAAAAAAAAAGAATTTAACACAACTACTTAGTGGAAAAAGTTATGGGAGTCAGTACATGGCAATGAACAGAGTTTTTCCTTTTTCATGTTTTTAAATTCTTTAACCATAAAACATGCATGTGGGTTTTAGGGTATTGGGAACTTGGAAAACAATTATTTCCCCCCAAAAAATGTGCATTTTCATTCAAAAAAATTCAAGTTTTACCCTGCAATTTTTTTTATGGCTTCGTACATTATATGATAAAGTAAGTTGTGCTAATAAAAAGTACAACTTGTCCCACAAAAAATAAGTCCTAATACAGCTTTGTCAGTGGAAAAATAAAAAGTTTGGGTTCTTAGAGGATGAAAAGGAAAACACTTAAAACCACAAATCAAAATTTGCTGGGTCATGAAAGTGTTAAAGTGGTTTTAAGGCTAAGTCAATGGGGCTATCTAGGAATAGAAAAATAGAGCTATTTTCTTTTTAAAAAACCCTCCCTGTCTGTCTCCAGGTCGGGTGTGGTTCTGCAGCTCAGTTCCATTGAAGTGAATGGAGCCAACACCCAACCTGGGGACAGACGGGGAGCTGTTTTTGAAAGATATTAGCTAGTTTAAATACACACTGCACTAGCAGATTTTTTATGCTTTTTAACACCTAAATAAACACACTGAACTAGCAGATTTTTAATGCTTTTTAACACCTAAATAAAGCTGGTTGTTGGTAGATGCCTGCCAGTGTTATAACACACACAGAGGTAAATATATAACTTTTTAAGAGTTGTAACAGGTTTTGTGACTGGCAAATGAAGAAGACACAATGACTTTTTCCAAGCGTTGCAAAAAATCTTCCTTTTTGTAGTTGCAACAGGATTGGTTTCCCAAAGTGGTGAAGAAGAAATAGTTCCTTAGGATAGAAGATAAGATGTCTGAGAGCTGGATTCACAGTTCTATTAACGATTATTGGAAACAATCAACATGCTTGTCAATACACACACTTCTACCATCTCAGCCGAGCTCTCGTATTACAGAGGAACAATTAGTCCGTCCAACATCAGATAACTGTACAGTGTCTGGTGTTAACAATACCTCTCTATCAACGCTGATTCACACAACAAACTCTGTAACATACGTGTCAGCAAGAAATGCAGGAATTTTCAGGTTTGAATTCTGAAGAATTTCAAATGCAACTCGGAATTGTCGAAAAATGAGAAATGCTATGTAATTGAAAAGTTACTCAACTTTTTGTATTGTTTTATTCCATTAATAAACAATATTTTTCAAGGGTACACTTCAGTTTACGACATACAATTCAATATCTCATATGTCATAGAAGAGAAATGTAAATGGTTATATTTACTTACAAGAACCTTTATGACTAAAGAAAAATGCTATTTTCAAATTTTCACAAAATTATGTAGTTTTTCACACAAAACACTGAATGTATTGATCAAAATTTACTACCAAAATAAAGATTAATATGTCACAAAAAACTAACATCTCACATCACTTGTAAAACTTTCCCAAAGTTATTCCTTGGTCATCTAAGGCCAAATTTACTCCTCTCTTCATCACTTTACATGTTGGCAGACTTAACAGGGTTCAGATTCTGTATCATTATCGAAGTGTGAAGCATGTATTACAGAAAAGCTCACATTTGTTTTTATATCTCTAGTTATGGCCTTATCACTTTCAAAGGTCTAAAATATGGTTCCATGAGTGAGCAACATATTTTGTGCCAAGGATGAAATTGCATTCCATCATAAAAATGCAATTCTTACCCAAACAAATTTTCTTTGCCTTGTTTGGATGCAATCTGTTCATGTATTAGCTTGAAATCTATACCTTTCACACAGAATCATATTAATTAAATACATAAACAAAAAAATAATTTATAAATAATAATATCCTATTGTAGAAATGAACAATAACAGTAAACATGACAACCACACGTCTACCATGTTGTCAGTCTGCAAAAATGTGTGCATGTTTCTAAAGCGTACAATCTCAAAGAGATCTCTTCCATTTTCAACAGGTAGATGATCTAAGGGGCAGGGCTTAGCTAAGAGACAGGCCTTAAAGGGAAAGTCCAGGCTGGGAGGGTATTTTTATAATATGTGGCCCAGGCTGCTGTAAAAATAACAAAGAGATATGCTTACCTGGCCCAATCCCCTTCGCATGCCAGTTTCTTGTACTTCTGGTCCCCACTGTGGTCCTCTTCCAAAGAGTTTCAATGATGTGCCGAGGGACAGGAATTGCCTGCTCAACACACTGATTGTTTGAGCAGGCAATTCCTGTCTGCATGACATACCTCCAAAGCTAGAAAGAAAAGGACTGCAGCTGGAACTGGAATTTATTTTCACTGCAGCCATGCCACATTTAAAGGGGTTATCCAGGACATTTAAAGGGGTTATCCAGGAAACTTTATATATATCAACTGGCTCCAGAAAGTTAAACAGATTTGTAAAATACTTCTATAAAAAAATCTTAATCCTTTCAGTACTGATGAGCTGCTGAAGTTGGGTTGTTCTTTTCAGTCTAAGTTCTCTCTGATGACACCTGTCTCGGGAACTGTCCAGAGTAGAAGCAAATCCTCATAGTAAACCTCTTCTACTCTGTGCAGTTCCCGAGACAAGCAGAGATGTCAGCAGAGAGCACTGTTGCCAGACAGAAAAAAACTACTCAACTTAAGCAGCTGATAATTATTTGACGGATTAAGATTAATAGAAGTAATTTACAAATGTTTAACTTTCTGGAGCCAGTTGATATATAAAAAAAAGTTGTTTTGTCCTGGAATACCCCTTTAAAAAAATAAAAATAAAAAAATAAAACACTCTCGACCTGAACAACCCTTTTAATGTTTCTGATAGCACATAAAGGAAAAGGGTAAAAACCTTTGTGATACACATAGAGAAAATTTTCTTGTAAGAAAAGTTATCATTTAATTTCTAAAAGTTTTGATTGCAATATAAGTATAATAGAATCAATTGTCTAAAATATTGAAGGAATTATTACTATGATTTTTTTTTATATTAGGATGGTATTTAAACCATTATACAGTTTTAGAAAACATGTTTGTCTACAGGCTGTGTGAGGAATTGCAGCTGGGGCCCATTCACTTAAACCCTTTTAAGCTAAATCAAATATGTGTACGTGATTTTGACATGAAGGGTGTGAGAATAGGGCTCAAGATATAAGAATGCCCCATAACCAGTTACTATAATCTGCATTTAACAGCTGAGGGCTTCAGCTAATAGCTGACTCAGAATAATCTCTGTGTTGGGCACTGTTTAAATGCCGCTGTCATAGGTGACAGCAGCATTTAAACAGGTTTCGGCCCACATTCATTGCTGGTACAGTCGCTGGCTTAGCTCATCTCATTACAGCCCAAAGCCTGTACGTAACATGTCTAAGGTTACATTGCATTAGAATGCCGATCTAATGAATAAATGTAATGCTATATATTACATTGATTGTATGAGGAATCAAATAATTGCTACTAAATGTCCCCTAGGGGGACTTAAAAAAGTGTAAAAAATAAAATTGTTTTTAAAAATATGAACCCACCCCCCCCCCACCCCAAAAAATAAAAAATAAAAAAAGGAAACATATTCGGTTTCACTGCATGGAGAATTGTCTGGAATACTAATGTATAATTTTATTGATACTGCATGATAAACGGTGTAAATGTGAAAAATTTAGATTTTTGATCATAAAAATATCAAACACAAAAAAATTGGTGATTTTTGATCATATTATATATATATATATATATATATATATATATATATATATATATATATATAAAATAATAATAAAAATAATAAAAAGCAAAGAATCTTCAGATCACAGTACAACAAATGAGCCTTCACACAGCTGAGTAGACAGGGAAAAAAAGTTATAGGGGTTAGACTAGGGCAGCATTTCTTATTTATAGTTTCTTATTTATAATTTTAAATCCTAAAATAAAGCAAAAGCTAAATAAATTGGGTAGCACTGCAATTGTCGTATTGACTTACAAAAATACTAATTACTGAAAGTAAAACTCCCCAAGAGTTACAAAATTGATGGGGGGGGGGGGGGATTTTACTCCACAAATATATATATATATATATATATATATATATATATATATATATATATATATATATTTTTTTTTTATACAGTTTTGCAGTACATAAAGGTGTCTTTTAGAAAAATCAATTGGTCCTGGAAAAAACAAGTCCTCATATGGGTCTGTGGATGGCAAATTTACTACTTTTAGGAGGATAAAAAAAGGCAAAAATTAAGGTTGGCACTGTCATTAAGAGGTTAATTACCTGTTAAATCAGGTGCAATCCATGGACAGGTGTAAAAGAAAGCAGCCATGTTTTTTTTTAATCTGGTAAAACTTGTTTCAATCTTGACAGACCAGGTGAAATAATTTTAGTTTTTATTTGATTCTTTATTTTTTGACGGCCTTTAACACTTTACATAGCCATAAAGTTGTGCATACTAACATTGATGTATGTCCTACATACCGTACAGTTTCCCTTTTTTACTATTTATTCAATGCTGAAAACCTATACTGAACAAGTATTACAATATTTTCCTAGAGCTCAATATTTTATCACAGTTTTCCTCTAGAACACAATCTACCTCTTTGAGGAACGTGAAGGCAGCATTTATATGGCTGCTGTGAAGAATGGGATGATTTCTGTACAAAAATGTTTCTTTGAAAATAAAAATGTAGTGTAAACGTAGATTCTGCTTTGTAAACTGACTTCATGGCTCCCAGTAAACACTCGCTGCTTATCATTTCTGGGTTTTTTAACTCAGCAATTCCTTCTGAGGCTCCTTTGAGTATATATTTACAATAATAAGCATAGGAAATTTTCCAGACACAAAGTTTATGATAAAATTGAAATATCTTTTAGGTAAGGCAGTAAAGGAGCCTTCTGAGGGGGAAATATTTATTTTTTGAGTATTATCACCAAAGCAACATTTTGCACTAAAACACAGACAGAAAAAAAAAAAAAGAAAATAGCAATGACTAAATCGTGGAAGTCAAATAGTAAGAAATATATTACATGCAGGGGAAAACTTTTCATATGGCATATTGGAGAGGTTAGTCTTGCTTTAATCTTATATAAAGTGTTATTTATGATGATGTCCTTTAAGTACAATTGCAGATGATGCTGATATGTCATGATACAGTCTTATTTATAACAAAAATACTTATTTTTTTCTAACTTCTTCCAAAAATAACTAAAGTCATAACCTCTTTTAAAAATAGATGTAAGTATCTGAAATAACTAAGACTCTTTAAAATGTTAAATTTTTTAAAAGATATCTTATACATTGTTTTTCTAAAAAAATATGCCCTACATCACCTTCCTATAAGTTTGGTGGCATACAACAGACTGTCTAAATATCTCTCTTTTTGGCACTCTAGTGAGCTGAATCCTTTATGTCGTACACCACTCCCTTAGGACTTGTGCTTGGTATAATACATAAGCATATTAGTGTACATATTTGTATCGTACACAGCACAGAGCCTAAGGGACAGAGTATAACAAGAAGGATTTGACCTGCCTGAGTGCCAACGAAAGAGACACCAATGTACAAAGGGATGAGTGGCATTTGGGTATACACATATATAAGCCAAGCACACAGAATGTTTTCCTGGAATAGCCCTTTGTACAAGCACAAGCAATTCTTTAACATTAGCATCAGGAGGTAAAATAAAAATGAAACCTAAACCACTGTGCAGAAGAAATAAACTTTTGTGATAATTAGTACAATTAGTACTTTAGGGCTATGGTCACTCAGTATAATTCCAGGCATATTTATTTTAAAATTGTGTCCTCAAAATAGCGGAATTTTTGCGTCGGGCATTATTGTGCTCTATGTTAGTCTATAAAAAAGTGGCTGTTTGTGCACACAGCGTATAAAAAACAACCATATTTTTTGATGTCTGCAAAACTAAGGGACATTTTACATAGTTGCAGATGCAATTCTTAAAATGCGATTTTTTTGATTGTTTACACATTCAGAAGGGATCTTTGAGCTCATTAAAAGCACATGGTGCTGGAATGTTGGGACATTGATTTTATAGTGATGTGGGGGTATCAAATTGACAGGCAGGTTTAGGCATAATTGTAACAAAAATGTGGCTAAAATGAAAAGCCATAAGTGAAAAATATGGGCGCAAATGAAAAATGTACTTCTAAATTTAGGAATTCAAAAATATACCCACAATTTTACACCAGGAAACGTATGCCATGAAAACACAGTGTGAACACACCAAACAGACACACCATGTATTTTCAGGTATATTTTATAACACAAAAAAAATTAAAAAGTGTCAGTAAGATTGTGGAAAATTTGCATCTGTATTGGCAAAACTCTTTGCACATCTAAAATGTGCAGACAGTATGTAAAAAAGTAATTGGATATTTCCATCCATCGCTTATTTATTCGGATTTAAAAATTCAACCTTTTCTTAAATACTGGACCTCATTTACTAAGAGTGGAGTGTAGTTTTTTTTTGTGGGATTTTGTTTCTGACATTTTTGCATTTTTCCATGGTATTTACTAATGTATGTTGTATTTCGTGATTTTTCCCTACATTTTGCTCTTTTTACACATGTTCTGGGCTGTCGGGTTTTCAGAGCTCAAATTCCCCACATTATATGTGGAAACATTAGTAAATTTGTAAGTTTCTTTTGAAAATGTAGTTTTTTTTTTTTAAACCCGCCCCTTTTCCCTGATGATCACACCCCTAGGGAGTAAAGTGGGGAGTAAGGGTCTATTCACACGGCAGAATTCCGCAAGCGGAAATTCTGAATTGTCAACGGGAGTGCAGAATCCCATAAAAGTGTATTGGGCTTTTATTTGAGGCGGAAATTTCACCGTGTGAATAGACCCCTAGTAGGGCTTTTTGTCTGGCACCTGTCAACTAACTGCCTAGATGCTGATCATTTACCAGTGATGTCAGTAATGATGAATGTCAGCTCTTGTACTTACTCCTATACTTACTGGGGGACATTTATCAATGTTACTGTGTATTGGATGTTTTTTTTTTTTTTTAGCCCACTTCCTCTCTTCTATTCTTTGCACTGTTGTACAAAATCTATCATAAGTGCAGACATATGCTTTTGCACAAATTTAGAAAACCCCACACGGTACTTAAAAATAGTCGATCATCTGACACATTTCTGCGTGTCATCATTGATGGTGTAGGGTTGCGAAAAATAATGCTGCCATGTACAAAATTAGTGTTTGACTTAAGAAAAAGGACACATGATAACTCTCTAGCCACTGCAAAAGTATCCACCAAGTATCCACCAACCACCAAAACATAGAAAAAAACAATGCTCTATCAAAAAAATATGCTCAAAAAAAAAACTACTGCAAAAAAAAGAGTGCAACATAATAGAAATGAAAACCAGTCTTCACACAATGATAGATGTCTTATTTATGGCAGATACCACTAAGGGGTTAAAGGAAAAAGTGAGACATTCACAAAATACCTAAATTTGCTGGATATAATTTGCTGATATAAAAACTACTGGTTCATCGATAACTGGGTGAAACCTGGATCTTAAAGGGGTACTCTGGTGGAAAACATTTTTTTTTTAAATCAAATGGTGCCAAAAAATTAAATAAATTTGTAAATTACTTCTATTTAAAAATCTTAATCCTTCCAGTACTTGTACTGCTGTATGCTCCAGAGGAAGTTGTGTAGTTCTTTCCAGTCTGAGCACTGTGCTCTCTGCTGACACCTCTGTCCATGTCAGGAACTGTCCAGGTTTGAGGTTTGCTATAGGGATTTGCTCCTGCTCTGGACAGTTCCTGACACAGAGCACTGTGGAGAACCACACAACTTTCTCTACAGTATACAGCAGCTGATAAGTACTGGAAGGATTAAGATTTTTTCATAGAAGTAATTTACAAATCTGTTTAACTTTTTGGCCCCAATTGATTTTAATCTTTAGGTGTCTACTCATCTTTGCAATGGTCACTTCTCTATCTCTAATCTCCTGGACACTGGCCTGGCACCAGATGAGTACAATAATGTAAAGGGCTTCAAAAAGGATTGTTTAGATGTATCTATTGTCACAATATAGAACAACCAATCAGTACTGATTTTGTTCATTAAAGGAAAAGGTCATCCTGTTCACCCACACTAAACCCAATACACTGGGTTATAGTGGGGGTGAACAGGAGACCGATGCGGGGTCTCTTGCTAAGATACGTACCTGCAGCCTGGAGTGGTGTTCCTTTTAAAGGTCCGCATCTTTCTTCGGTGAATTGCGCACAGGTGAATTTGAATATTCATTGGTGCTGGTCACGTGTGTGCTCAGTAGGCACAAGTGCTCACATGACCAGCCCTCATGAATATTCAAATTCACCTGGCGGGTCCGTCTCCAGTGCGCAATTCACAGATAAAAGAAGCGAACCTTCAGAGGGACACTGCTCCGGGCTGCATGTATGTATCTTAGTCAGAGACCCCGCATCGGTCTCCTGTTCACCCGCACTATAACCCATATTGGCTTTAGTGTGGGTGAACAGAATGACAGTTTTCCTTTAATGTTTTTTTTACAATGAGAAAAGTTGTATAGTTTTTTTTTTGTACAATTTACTTATATAGCTTGTAAACTGCATATAAACCAGTTATTTCTATCATTGTTGTTTTTTTACATGGTGCTATCACCTGGTATTATACATTGTAGGCATTAATATGGACATTGTTTTCCTATATTTATAAAAAATAAAAAATAAAAAAAAAATAGACAAGTTCATTTCTTTATTTTTTTATTTTTTTTATAGTATTTTAATGTATGAACATATCTCAGCATGTATGTTAGGTGAATTAGGACATTTTTATTTCCCTTATACACAACTATTCATGAATGCTCTATGTAGCATGTTTTTTTTAAGAGCAGCATAGACATTGTTCTGATATACAGTATATATAAAAGTAACATTACTGTGGCATCAAGTGTAATTTTTTTGCATTGTCTATGTGTTCTATAGGCATGTTTAATATTTAAAATGCAACTCTAAGTCAGAAACTATCTTCAGCATAAATAGTGGAGTGTAAATTGCAGCCCAACTATAAAGTCAGCAGAGAATAAGAATTAGCTAAGAAAGGTTTAATGTTTTTATCTTACCATCTGAAACTATGGCTTCAATAAAGATTTTTTCACTGCTTTTGGTTGACTAGTAGTATAAAGTATGTGCCGTGAAAGAATCTTTACTGAAGTCATAAAGATTTTAGGCCATTAGAATTAGGCCATGTTCTCTCAGCATATTTTTCAGAGGCATACCCTTAGATTTTTTTACTATATTTTGCAGCATATTTTTGATGGTTTTGGAGACAGATTGGCCTCAGTCAAAGGGATTAGGTTATGTTCTGCATACCCAACATAAAGGTTACACAGAATACAATCATAAAAGTGACTTGTCAGATAATCAATGCATATTTAAAATGTGTGTTGAGAAAATATGTGCCTCAATGCCCAATGTCAACAATGGTCTGTATTTTTATTGAAAACAACAGGGTGCATATTGCATGTTTTTCCCAAAATATTTTGGAATGTGATATATGCCAAAATACACAGTTGATGTATTTACTAAATGATTTCCTTTATACATCTATATCACCCGATATCCAAGAAGATTGATCAGTGGATTGAAAGAAACACTGGTGATTTTTTCAGATATTACCTCTCATGTCTTACAAAATTTAGGATACGATTTGAAAAGACTGAAATGGTAAATAAACACACATACACCTTCATTTGATAGTCTATGAGATTCCTAACATTTTTATAAATTACCTAGAAAAAAATAATTCCTTACCACAGAAATACAGCTCTTAAAGGGGTACTCCGCCCCTGGCATCTTATCCCCTATCCAAAGGATAGGGGATAAGATGTTAGATCGCCGCGGTCCCGCTGCTGGGGACCCCTGGGATCGCCGCTGTGGCACCCCGCCATCATTACTGCACAGAGAGAGTTCGCTCTGTGCGTAATGATGGGCGATACAGGGGCCGGAGCAGCGTGACATCATGGCTCCGCCCCTTAATGCAAGTCTATGGCAGGGGGCGTGACGACCACCACGCCCCCTTCCCATAGATTTCTATTGACGGGGGCGGACCGAGATGTCATGAGGGGCGGAGCCGTGACGTAACGATGCTCTGGCCCCTGTATTGCCCGTCATTATGTGCAGAGCGATCTCACTCTGCGCAGTAATGATAGCTGGGTGCTGCAGCAGTGATCCCCGGGGTCCCCAGCAGCGGGACCCCAGCAATCTGACATCTTATACCCTATCCTTTGGATAGGGGATAAGATGTCTAGGGGCGGAGTACCCCTTTGAGTCTAGGCCACTAAATGCATCCTTTTCTTGCAATCTGCTATCCACTACTTGTCAATGGGGAAAAACATCTCTAGTAACAGTTGGACTAAGATGGAATAAATGTAGTGGGGATTGTGCTTAACATGTGCTATGTGTAGGAAAGTAGGCTGGTGACTGGACTGTGTACCTGCAACCTGTGACGATTCGCCCAAAGGATCTACACTGTCCCTTAAAGGTAAATCAACATTTCCCTAAAATCTCATCTCAGGAGCAGCAACTGTTTCAGTGCTTAGGGTAACTCTTTCCCTATTGTGCTGTCATCGTATGTAAACGGTTCTGCCTCTTGTATATAATCTCCCCCTCCCTTTATTCTGCAGACTTGTCTATAGCAGCTTCAGTTTCTGTGCTTAAAGTAACCTCTTCCTTGGTATGCTGCTGCTGTATGGTCCTGCGTCCTTTTACTTAACCCCCCTCCCTTTTAGACTGTCCACATGTTTTTTAAAGCAGTTCAATGCTAATTGTAACCCGTTCCTTGCTCTGATGCTGGTCTTTCTTTAATTGCTGCTCAAACCATGGCTAAGATTACTGTAAAACTGGAAACAAGTGTGTTTCTCAGCACAGCAACTGTGTTATCCTGCATTTATTGGATTACCATTAAAGCAAAAGTTTAATCTGGATGTTGGACCTTTACTCCTGTTTGCACTTTGTCTGACCTGCAGCTGCAGCATTGATCCAGGCACTGGTGTTATATATATGTAACACTAACGTTTCAGAAGACCGGAACACCGGTGGATGTGGATCTGCTGGACCTGTGTGGCAGATGACTCGGACCATACCAGGGAGCGGAGTTTAAGGTGCTGCTGGTTTTAACCAGAGCCCACCGCAAAGTGGGATGGACTTACTGTGGCAGGCGGCACCCAGGTCGCTACCCCTGGCACGGCTCGACAACACTGGTGGCTGAGGAATTCGAGAAATAAGGCAGCTCGTGGTCAGGATAGCAGAAGGTCAGGACAGGCGGCACAGTAGCATAGTCTGGAATGTAGCAAATGGTCAGTAGGCAGGCGGCAAAGGAGCAAAGTCAGGTCACGGAGCAAAGGGTATAATACACAGCAAGACAATCACAGGAATTCTTTCTCTCAGGCTCTAGGGCAGCAAAGATCCAGCAGGGAAGTGTGGGAGGAATTTATCAATGAGCCACAGGTGTTACTTGACTAATGGGAGCACTGGCCCTTTAAATCCAAAAGCTCCAGCTAGTGCACACCCTAGGGGATGGGGACACGTGCGCCGGAGCAGAGAGGCAATGGCGGGGGCAGGAGAAGCACCAGGTGAGTGACGGACTGGGATTCGCATGCAGGCACGTCCCGCGATGTGAATTCCAGCCCCGACGGCAGCAGTAAGTAACAGGACCATGCGCTCACAGCCAGCGTGTGCAGCCGGAGCGCATAACGTAACATGAACAGGGCTATTATATGAACAGGGCATTATATGAACAGGGCTATTATAGCCCATTCTCCCTCCACATTCCACATGCTACTATGGGATGATGGGCTACTAAGGCACTGGCTTTGCAAGGTTCTCTGTGAGCAAAAGTAAATTTAGTATATAGATAACTAATCTCCCATTTGGGAGAAAATGTGACTCCACAACCTGTATATTGTTATATACAGGTTGTGGAGTCACATTTTCTCCCAAATGGGAGGTTAGTTATCTATATACTAAATTTACTTTTGCTCACAGAGAACCTTGCAAAGCCAGTGCCTTAGTAGCCCATCATCCCATAGTAGCATGTGGAATGTGGAGGGAGAACGGGCTATAATAGCCCTGTTCATCGTCCTGGCACAATGTCAGCCAGCCGAGCGGCGTTAGGACTGCCCAGAAATGCGCTTTCTCATAAACAGCAATGCATTTCTGTGAGGACTCCGCAGAAAGAATAGACAATTTTTTCTGCAAACTCCAGAATTGTGAATTGAGCAGAAACATCTGCTGCTGAATTTGTGATCAAAAAGTCCCACATTCAGAATAGGCCTCTATATAAGTTTCAGGTGGTGTTCATCCCAAATATGCAAGTCCTGATACTCCTAACCAATTAAAGAAAACAAGTGGCACTCACCAAAGTCCTTTCCAATGTTCTATTCTATATAATACAGCGTGGGTGAACAGTAACAGTGCATTCCATAGAGACAAGCTACTGCTTCTTCTGGCTCGTCTCATAGCATCATATAAAAACATAAATAGATTCTAAATGAAAGAAAACAGGACAAAACGGAAACACTATAATTTATATCAATGAGTAACAGTTCAAGATGGAATATGGTGAATGTACCGAGCAATGTCAGGTTGTACCAGATAACTTTTGTAAATCATGAAGTGGGACTAGAAAATAATACTTTTATTCAACAAAATTACTAGGCAAGCATGAATGCAATTCTTAAAAAAATCCCCACAAAAACATGTTATAATTGTCTAAAAGACAAAGGCTATCTTTTTCATAGAATTATGGCATTGAATGTTGCCTTGTTTTTTTTTTTATTTTTTTTGCGAGTTTTTGGACCACTATGCATAAATGACAAATTTTCCAAACATCCATAAGCAGGGCTTTCAGTCGTTACATATTTATCAACATGCAAAAAGTCACACTGAGTCACAACAAGCAAAAACACACTCTGCTGCTTTGGAATCTCCATGCAAAATGCACGTGAACATACCCATTCAAAAACCATGGCACACAAGTACTTTGAGGCACATCTAAGTAAAATTTTCATGTGGACATTCTGTTTGGAATATTCATGGTATCAAAGCCAATGATGTAAATAAAAGGTCCCGATGAGCATTATTTTCTGTAAGGAAATTCTGCGAGGAAATTTTGTAGCGTGAACCCAGTCTAAAGTAAGATCACACCTGTGAATCTTCCAGTTCCTTTGCTGTCAGTTGGATTTGGCTGCCCAGTGAATTTCTGTGGTGAAAATCCTGATCCTGGCCTTAAGTCTATGGAAATGGAGCATTTCCGAGTAGGCCTAGCACAGGTATATTCTGCTGGCACCTGCTATTTGCGGAATGTCCGCCATGTTATCCGGGCAGACATTCTGCAAATATTCTGCTGTGTGAACATAGCCATAATAAGAAAAAGAAAAATGAAACAGAGAAAAGAACAACAAACAAAATTTGGAAAACATTTGGATCTGCTGGACCTGTGTGGCAGATGACTCGGACCGTACCGGGGAGCGGAGTTTAAGGTGCTGCTGGTATTGGATGCTGTGCTGGGTTCTTTATCAGGCATATTTAATTTGAGCATTTTTAAAATAGGTATATTTTTTTGAAATGTGCAATTTGTTTCATATTGAATAGATTTTCATTCAAAAATGTACTTATTCGGACATTCGAATCCACGCAAAAACATGCACAAATTTTCTTTGTTTGTAAAAATCGTATCATTTACATAGAATAGGAATAATAAAGACCAAAAAATGAATGCATGACGATATTTTCATTACATTTCTGTTGAGCATAATGAGAAAGCATTAGGATTTAATCGATTAGCTTTCGATCGGTGGTGTTATTGTCATATTTATCTTCTTGGCCAATCAGCTTATCTCTTTTATGTTTTTGTCGAATCAGACTGGAGACAGGGAGCGTTGTGAACCGAGAGCAAGGCAGGTGGTATGGCTCTGCGACCAGAAAAGAGTGCGTATGCAGTGGTCAAGTTTAAGAAAATTGCATTTACTATAGATTAATAAAGGCAGATTAATGTGAGATAACAGAGGTAAAGATAAGCAAAATCTTCAGACTAACGTAAACAATTCAAATAAAATCGTATAACAATTTTCACCTCTTTCACATCCGTATTTGCAGTGCAGACACTCAATAAACAATAGTCCCACAAACTGTCCCTAACTGACCCTAATCTTCCCAATTGGGTGCACACCCCCCTTATCCCAGTGGTTCAAGTGGACTTCTTACAGTTCGTATTAGTGCAAACTAGGGCACAATGTCGTCCTTCTTTGTCAGTAACGCAAGATCCACAACAATGAAGTCCTCCCCAGCAGGTGGGAAAACCAGTTGGATATAATGGAGTTGGATATAATGGAGTTGGATATAATGGAGTGCGCTCCCTGGCACTCTTTTCGTCCTTCAGAGTGTATATACTGGATTGTGATGTAATCCAGGATTTTACAGTTACTGGCAGGTACCTCGACAGTACTGTGAGTCTCTTACTGTTGGTAGTAATTCGCACAGCCCAATGTCAGCTCCACTGATCAGTTGTTGCACAAGGTCCGATTCAACGTGGCTCAACTACATGTACTATTTCTTTGTACTCCGCCTCTAGACCAAAGTTCACACAGCCTGGCTGCACAGGGAAGTTCTTTAGTATCTTCACACTTCTAGTACAACACAAAACCTGTTCTGTGCCTTGCCAATATGGCGGCAATTGCTGCTCAAGTCCCTTCAATTCTTCCTTCTCTCTGCTCGCATCATCACTTTAACACTGAGCAGCTGCATGTGCTCTGTTGCACGGCCACAGCACAGTCAGGAAGGAGAGAAAACCCGGAGGTGATCAGAGCAACACAGAAACACATATACATTGAATTTTAACACAGTTTAAACAAAGTAATGAAACTTGGTGACATGGACTGTTTCTTACAGGGTGTTGTTCATGTTTTAGGAGGAGGCGGAGCAGATCTTGTGATTAAAAAAGAAGTTGGGGAGATTTATCTAAACCTGTGCAGAGGAAAAGTGGAAGTTGCCAAAAGCAACCAATCAGATTACTTATTTTATTTTTAAGAGATCTTTTAAAAATTAAAGAAGCAATCGGACTGGTTGCTTCACCCAACCAAAATAACACAGTTAAAAATGGTTTATAGCAATAATATTATTACATTTATCTTACATTTTTCTGTCTTGTGAATAGCAAAAAGTTCAGAATACCAAATGAAATCGACAAAAAATTAAGTCAATGAAACAAAAAATACACTGAACGAAACTATTCGAATAGAATACATTTTTTTCTATTGTGCACATGTCTAATGTTTATACAACTATGTAAAAGAAAAACAGGTAATAATGACAAGTTATAGGTAGAAAGAACATCAATTTCAAGAAGGCTTGAAAATTGGAAGTTACTTAAAAACTTAAATAAATATAGTGAGAATATGTAGCTGGCTCTACTGATCACGGTAACAGAGGTCATCAAGTCCCACATTCAGAATAGGCCTCTATATAAGTTTCAGGTGGTGCTGATCCCAAATATGCAAGTCCTGATACTCTTAACCAATTAAAGAGAACAAGTGGCACTCACCAAAGTCCTTTCCAATGTTCTATTCTATTTAATACAGCGTGGGTGAACAGTAACAGTTCATTTCATAGAGACAAGCTACTGCTTCTTCTGGCTCGTCTCATAGCATAATATAAAAACATAAATAGATTCTAAATGAAAGAAAACAGGACAAAACGGAAACACTATAATTTATATCAATGAGTAACAGTTCAAGATGGAATATGGTGAATGTACCGAGCAATGTCAGGTTGTACCAGATAACTTTTGTAAATCATGAAGTGGGACTAGAAAATAATACTTTTATTCAACAAAATTACTAGGCAAGCATGAATGCAATTCTTAAAAAAAATCCCCACAAAAACATGTTAAAATTGTCTAAAAGACAAAGGCAGTTTTTTTTCATAGAATTATGGCATTGAATGTTGCCTAGGTTTTTTTTTTTTTGCGAGTTTTTGGACCACTATGCATAAATGGCAAATTTTCCAAACATCCATAAGCAGGGCTTGCAGTCGTTACATATTTATCAACATGCAAAAAGTCACACTGAGTCACAACAAGCAAAAACACACTGCAAACCTACACCAGCTCACAGTTGTCATGGAAAAATAACTTCAGACGGAGTTTCTCTCACTTTGCCTTACGTGTAACAAATTTAATAATACTGTGCAACCTTTTGATGTATTTTTCATAAGGCATAAGAGAGAGCAAAATACCATACAAAGACTGAGCTTGATAAATCTTCCCGTTAGTTTTTTTTTTGCTTTCTGTGCCAGATCTGGTCAAAAAGGGGTGCACGCTGTTTACAACACATTTTTGCAATTTCTCCATGCTTGCCAATCTCTAAAGAAAGGGGGCTTGTGGGGGGCTATGTTTGTGTATATTCTGCACTGTTTGCTAATCTGTCTCTCTGTGGGACACAAAAGTACTTTATCCCACAGTAAAAGTTGTAAAAACATTGAAAAATTCCAATGTTCATTTTTTTTGCATACTTTAAAAGAATATTACCTTAGATTTTGGACAGCCCTACAACAGCGTGATTATAGGTGAAGGGATGAGGAACACATGGCATTTTGATGCCTAAATGCATAGGACGAGGAAGAAGGAACAGTATGATGATATCATGGTAGCCCAGAATACATCGCAGCTGTCTGCTAACCGTAGGCTAGCTAATCATTGCTTGTATACATCTTCAAGGCCAATCAGGAGCATGGGGTGGGTCTAAAAGGAGTGGTAAAACCCTATGCACTGTATTGTGGCTGCCATCTTGGACAGACAAATGAAACAGTGAGCACACACAGAGCAACTTACTGTGGATCTACAGAGCCAAGCAATAGAAAGCTTTCACAATGCACCACATAACAATTTGAGCAAATTGTGCAGTGGCCTGTTCTGTCCTGCATTACTGTGACAAGTGATTCTGCTGCACTACATGTTCCAACAGTATGACTGCACAATGAGCCCATAGAAAGCTATAATACTACAACACAAAGCAATTTGAGCAAAACATTGTGCAGTGTCCTAGGTTAGCCTGCATTTTTGTGTAGAGTGATTCTGTTGCACAACATATTCCAGCAGTGTAACTGCATATTAAATCCATGAACAGATTTTACACTACAACACACTACAATTCACTACACTACAACAATTTGAGCATAGCATTGTGCAGTGGACTGACCTGTATTTTCTAGATTTAAGAAAAAAGAATGTTTTTAGCTGGGTTTAACAAATAAGCAGCATTTCTAGCTGAAAGAGTGTCTGATGACACTGATTAGATAGTACTACCATCAACCTTACTGTCCACTATCTACAACTTCCACCAGTCAACTATGCCTGCTGCCCACTGATTACAACAACCACCAGTCCACTATCACCTGCTGTCCACTGGATACAACTACCACCAGTAAATCACCCCTGTTGTCAACTGGCTAAAACTACAATCAGACCACTACCACCTGCTGTCCACTGGCTACAACTACACCCAGTCAACCACCCCGGCTGTCAACTGGCTAAAACTACCAACAGACCACTATTACCTGCTGTCTGCTGGCTACATTTACTACCAGTCAACCACCACTGCTGTCAATGGGCTATAACTACCACCAGATCACCACTCCTACTTACACTGACTACTACTGGAACTAAGTACATACAGATCCTATTCCCTTCTCCTTACTTTGTGTTTCATTGTACTGCTGAAACTACCAGGCCTACACATACACAACCATTGATTTAAATAAAAAAATAAAATAAAAAAGGAATCATTTTTTCAACTTTTCAGGACACCAAGGGCACAGACATGGCAAATTAAGTTTAATGTAGATAAATGTAAGGTTATGCACTTATCGTAAAAACTAAACGTACAATTATGCCCTATTTAAAAAAAAAAAAAACATTAGGGAAAATTACTACCGAAAAGGACTTGGGGGTACTGGTGGACAGTAAGCTCAACCTTAGTGATCAGTGCCAGGCAGTGGCTGCCAAGGCTAATGGAATATAACAAGAGAGGCATAGATGCATGTGACAAGAGTATAATTGTGCCTCTGTATAAATCATTAGTCAGACCACATATGAAGTATTGTGTCCAATTTTGTGCACATGTACATAAAAAGAACATGGCTGAACTGAAGAGGGTGTAGAGGAGGACAACAAAGATATGTAATGATGTGGGACGATTACAGTACCGAGACAGGTTATCAAGCATTTACATGAATAGATAGTATGAAGATCTTTCTAGAGATCTTCTTATACCTAGGCCTCTAACCATGACAAGGAGCATCCTCTACGTCTAGAGGAAAGAAGGTTTCACCATAATCACAGACAGAGATTCTTTACTGTAAGAGCAGTGAGACTATGGAATCTCTGCCACTTGATGTTGTGATGTCTGACTCAATAAACAAGTTTAAGGGGGGTCTGGATGTTTTCTGGAAAAATATAATATTAAAGGTTATGGATACTAGATTTATGTGGATAGAATGTTGATCCAGGGCTTTATTCTGAACGCCGTATTGGAGTCAGGAAGGAAATTTTTCTCTGTTATGGGGCAATTGGCATCAGCCTCATGGGGTTGTTTGCCTTCTTCTGGATCACCGCAGGGTTTTAGGTTAAACTTCTCAATAATTTTTTTCCAGCTTTTCAATGTTTACATAAGCTATTTGTCTTAACTATTTTGGGACACAATTGTTGTGACTCCCAAAAGATTTTTAAATACTGTAGGAAAAAGCCATTGCATCTTCTGATACCCTGTGTGTATTTTAACACCAGCAGGCATCTGCAAACAACCAGGGATACTTTATGCTGCTTTATGTTATTGTTAAAAAAAAAAAACATACACAATCTGCTAGTGCAGTGTGTTTTTAAACAAGCTGTTAGTTTTCATGAATTCTTTCTTAGGTGACCTAACAGTGTTATGCAGGCTTTAAAGGGATATTCCACCCCTAGACATCTTATCCCCTACCCAAAGGATAGGGGATAAGATGCCAGATCGCGGGGCTCCCGCTGCTAGGGATCCCCGGGATCTCGGCTGCAGCACCCACCTCAACGGCTTCCGGCAATGCTGGAGGCTTCGGATCCCGACCATGCGAGCGAAAGAGCGTGACGTCACGACTCCGCCCCGTGTGACGTCACGCCCCTCAATGCAAGTCTATGGGATGTCACGCTCCGCCCCCTCCCATAGACTTGCATTGAGGGGGCGGAGCGTGACATCACACCGGGACGGAGCCGTGACATCACAACGCTCCGGCCCCGTGATCGACAGTAATCAGACCGAGCGAACACGCTCCGGGAACTGATTTTAACGGGTGTGGAGTGAAAGATCACGGGGGTCCCCAGCGGGACCCCCGCGATCAGGCATCATATCCCCTATCCTTTGGAAAGGGGATAAGATGTCTAAGTGCCGGAGTACCCCTTTAAAGCTCTTGGGCAGTGTTACACACAAGTTTAGAGAGTTCTTGCATTGCGGGTTAAGCTAGAGCTGTACACAGGACTTCATAGAAGCAATGAACATGTTCATTCTTCCAGCCAAATCCTTTCGGAAATTAATTGCTGTCTACAGAGACAGCACTTTTCTGAGCAATCCTAGCGCTGACTGATTAATTTGGCGCTGCCACACTCAATGTCGAATATTCTGACATGTGAATGTGCCCCATGGATAACATCTGACCTGTTTGGTGTCTAACAATTGAACTTGTTTTATACATGATTTGGGTGCTGCTCGATAATTGAGCCTAAATTGCTACAGCAACATATGCAACATTTCAAAACAGGCAAACTTTACTCACTTTTGCCCACACACTGAAAATGCTTAAAATTTGCCCATTTTAATTATTTCTTTTAATTTTTTAATTATTCCCTTCATAAATTTGTTTTCTAAAAGCTTTTTAAGATGGAATTTATACACCATGCTTGTGGTATTTTTGTAGTGTTGAACAGTTTCCTGATGTATAACACCATGTTGATGTTGCCCTATAAATAATATATGTCTGTTCACAAGTTCAGTGAAAACACCAAGCGTGGATCAGTTTTCCAGGATTAGAAAAACATGGTTAGAGTGTAGATCTCTCCATTAATGATAGAAAAAACTGAGCTCTATGGACCCAAATGGGACCCAACAGATCCCACTGCCTTTTAATAGGGTCCATCGGGTTTCCTTCAGGTGTTCATTTTTGTGCAGGATTTGAGCGGAGAAATAAAAACTACTTGCAGTATTTTTCCTTTGCTCATGTCCTGTTATTTTGACAGAGCTGAAGGGAGCTCCAATGCAGATGTGAACGAGCCCTTACTTTCAAACACAATGCTACACCTGTCCAAAGTTTATGTGTTGTCGTCCACCTCAACTCAATGGGGCAACAATGGGGCTGAGGTGAAATATCATACACAACCTAGTGACATGTGTAACACCGCTTTTGAAAGGAAGCAGAATTTATTTTCCTATTCCAAGACAACCCCTTTAAAAAAAATCTGTTGTTAAAGGGGTACTCCAGTGAAATTTTTTTTTTTAAATCAACTGGTGCCAGAAGGTTAAACAGATTTGTAAATTACTTCTATACTTTTTTTTTAATCCTTCCTGTACTTATTAGCTGCTGAATACTACAGCGGAAATTCTTTCCTTTTTGAAACACAGAGCTGTCTGCTGACATCACGAGCACAGTGCTCTCTGCTGACATCTCTGTCCATTTTAGGAACTATCCAGAACAGCATATGTTTGCTATGGGGATTTCTTTTTACTCTGGACACTTCCTAAAATGGACAGAGATGTCAGCAGAGAGCACTGTGCTCATGATGTCAGCAGAGAGCTCTGTGTTTCAAACGGAAAATCATTTCCACTGTAGTATTCAGCAGCTAATAAGTACAGGAAGGATTAAGATTTTTTAATAGAAGTAATTTACAAATCTGTTCAACTTTCTGGCACCAGTTGATTTAAAAAAAAAGTTTTTCACCGGAGTACCCCTTTAAATCATACTTATGTTTTATCATTTTTCTCTACTTTATGTTATACTAATATGAAATGAACGTGCACATATATTGTTTGTAATTTTGCTAAATTCTTAAATAAAATAAAAATCTAAACAAAAACCCAAAAAAATAAAAAAACTATCCCATTGCATCCCATCGAAAGCCACAAAAAATATTCTTTCAAGCTGTATATGTATATATGTAGACCGGGACTGGAGAAGCGCTTCGTACACAGAGTCCCTAGGATGATGATAACTTGGGTTTCCCATTAAAGTTAATTTTATCTTTAAGAAGAATTACGCAAAAGAACTGCAATTCCTGTTTTTAAATTGTATTTATATTTTATTTTTATCTAAATTACCTCCGGTAAATTGTAATAATGCCATTAAATGGCCTTATTTTAAATGACCTGAATAAAACAAAATAAAAAGTTTTTTTTTATTGCAACTTTCTTCAGAAACTCCAAATAGAAGGTAGAAATTACTGAAACCCATAAGAAAAATTGAGCAGTCGGTTATTTTCAAGACAGACACAATACTTAAATGCAACAGCATTAGATCTAATCACTGTTTGCAAGCCAGCTTTTCTATGCTTCTTAGCACACAAAGCTTTCTTTTTTCCCTTTGTGGCTTCAGCTGCTATTTCAGAAAAGGAAGAAAATCAATAAACCTTTACACCTTTCCGTCTTTTACCCCAAAAGGTGTTTTTTGGGTAGCGTTTTGTCATTCATAAGCTGTGGCGGCAAATCCTTGACATCATTCCTGGGCAGTATTGATCACTTCTTCTGTTCTGCCAAAGGACAAATAGAAATCATTTATCTGTCTGAAGTCCAAAACAGCAAAAAGACAAAGGGATCTGTCAGACTTCCACAACAATCAGCAGCTGAAGGTATTAGCAAGATGCCAAGTGCAAAGGTTAAGGTTCAAACAGGTTGTCATCAGTTTCTCACAGCTCTCAAACTTGGCCAAACAGCTGCTCCTTATTAGCTAACTCCACTCCGGAGTAATGAGAGGAGGCAGCGCTTGATAGGGAAGAAGGGTCGCGGTTTGATAAGAATACACAAATCCAATTTCTAAAAGCAAATAAAGCACCTGTGTCTGCTGCCTGGTGCATAGATTCAAAATCATAGAATATTATACCGGAGATCAAGGGCTAAGAACTTCTGTGTTCTTCTAGGTTCTCCTTTTTCTATTTTTATATAACTGATCTAAATGGATATAATAACTGATGCATACGATAATATCAGGCTGTGTTCACACGTTCAGGTTTCTACTGCCGTTATTAAGTACAAAGCCAGGAATGGATCATACACGACAGATACGAATAAAGGAAAGACTGATACCATATTTTTTACCATATAAGACGCTCCGGCATATAAGACGCATCCAATTTTAAAGGATGAAAATCTAGAAAAAAAAGATTCTGAACCTTCAGCCGTTGGCTGTCCGGGCATGCCAGGAGTTGTAGTTTTGCAACATCTGGAGGTCCGCAGGTTGAAGACCACTGGTATAGGAGGTAATACTCACGTGTCCCTGCCGCTCCGGACCCGTCACCGCTCGTCACCGCTGCCCTGGATGTCGCCCTCCATCACTGTCGCCGCGTCCCCGTGGTTTCCCCTTCGCTCCGGAACGTCTCTGCTGCCCGGTATCCTCGCTCTCCGTTGCCGCCATCACATCGCTACTCACACCACTACGCACGCCGCTACTATTGGTTGACAGATGGCGTGCGCGACGACGAAGGAGAGCGCCGGCCATGGAGGGGATCCCGGCATGGAGCAGACACCGAGGAGGCAGGTAAGGTCCCTCCCGGTGTCCTGTAAGCTGTTCGGGACAGCCCGACTGAGCAGCCAGGTTAGTGCCACTTTCCCTTCAGACGTGGCGGTCAGCTTTGATCGCCGCATCTGAAGGGTTAATACAGGGCATCACAGCAATCGGTGATGTCCTGTATTAGCCGCGGGTCCCGGCCGTTGATGTGATAGGACAGGGTTTTAATGTGTATTTGCTGTATAAGACGCTCCAACTTTTCCCCCCCAGTTTTGGGGAAGAAAAAGTGCGTCTTATATGGCGAAAAATATGGTAATTCTTCCCCTTCCAGATCCATTCTTGGCTTTGCATTCAATAATAAAATCTCCACGTGCACACACAGAACGGCTGTGTTCACACGTAGCGGTACCACAACTAATTACCGCATGCATTTTAATCGTGGTAAAAAAATGCATCTATATCGTTAGCAAAATCCCGATAAAACGCACAATGCTATTTGTCTAGCTTAGGCCACAAGCGTAATTATTTCTTAGGGGGTGTGTCTTAGAATAATGGGCAGACTTAAATTGCCCCTAAAAAAATACTTGGTGTCAACTATACCACCTAGGTGGTGCAGGCTGAGCACACAGTTTAAGGCTATGTTCACACTGAGTAAGGCTGGAATTCCATTTAAAAAAAACATTTTGCCGCATGCGTTTTTTCTACGAAAAAACGCCGTGTCCAGATGTTAGCTGCAAGTCAATAGTAGACTGCAAAATGCCAGATCCACTTGGAGTAATTTTTTATCCTTTGGGCGTTTTTCAGCTATTTTGGGCTCAGAGACTGGTTTTCAAAAACGCCCTATAAATCCTAGTTTGGCAGTTTTTGCTCAGAAATTGTGGCGTTTTCCTCCCATAGAAGGTTCTATGGGAGAGCAAAAACCCCAAGAAAAACGCCATGTTGGTTTTAACTTTGGCGTTTTGGCAGGCTGTTTTTATTCTTTTTTGGATGCCAAAAAGTTATGGAGATACCTTTTCGTTGGGTACCATTAAAAAAAATAATAAAAAATATACAGTAGTGATGGAAAAAATTGTATTTAACTAAATTTATCTTTTTTATGTTACGCCGAGCGCTCCGGGTTCCCGCTCCTCCCCGGAGCGCTCGCTTCACCTCCTCCGCTGCAGCGCCCCGGTCACGTCCTCTGACCCGGGGCGCTGCGATCCTGCTGCTAGCCGGGATGCGATTCGCGATGCGGGTAGCGCCCGCTCGCGATGCGCACCCCGGCTCTCCTACCTGACTCGCTCCCCGTCTGTTCTGTCCCGGCGCGCGCGGCCCCGCTCCCTAGGGCGCGCGCGCGCCGGGTCTCTGCGATTTAAAGGGCCACTGCGCCGCTGATTGGCGCAGTGGTTCCAATTAGAGTTATCACCTGTGCACTCCCTATATTACCTCACTTCCCTTGCACTCCCTTGCCGGATCTTGTTGCCTTAGTGCCAGTGAAAGCGTTCCTTGTGTGTCCCTTGCCAGTGTTTCCAGACCTTCTGCCGTTGCCCCTGACTACGATCCTTGCTGCCTGCCCCGACCTTCTGCTACGTCCGACCTTGCTTCTGCCTACTCCCTTGTACCGCGCCTATCTTCAGCAGCCAGAGAGGTGAGCCGTTGCTAGTGGATACGACCTGGTCACTACCGCCGCAGCAAGACCATCCCGCTTTGCGGCGGGCTCTGGTGAAAACCAGTAGTGGCTTAGAACCGGTCCACTAGCACGGTCCACGCCAATCCCTCTCTGGCACAGAGGGTCCACTACCTGCCAGCCGGCATCGTGACAGTAGATCCGGCCATGGATCCCGCTGAAGTTCCTCTGCCAGTTGTCGCTGACCTCACCACGGTGGTCGCCCAGCAGTCACAACAGATTGCGCAACAAGGCCAACAGCTGTCTCAACTGACCGTTATGCTACAACAGTTGCTACCACAGCTTCAGCAGTCATCTCCTCCGCCAGCTCCTGCACCTCCTCCGCAGCGAGTGGCCGCTCCTGGGATACGCTTATCCTTGCCGGATAAGTTTGATGGGGACTCTAAGTTTTGCCGTGGCTTCCTTTCCCAATGTTCCCTGCATCTGGAGATGATGTCGGACCTGTTTCCCACTGAAAGGTCTAAGGTGGCTTTCGTAGTCAGTCTTCTGTCCGGAAAAGCCCTGTCATGGGCCACACCGCTCTGGGACCGCAATGACCCCGTCACTGCCTCAGTACACTCCTTCTTCTCGGAAATCCGAAGTGTCTTTGAGGAACCTGCCCGAGCCTCTTCTGCTGAGACTGCCCTGTTGAACCTGGTCCAGGGTAATTCTTCCGTTGGCGAGTATGCCGTACAATTCCGTACACTTGCTTCAGAATTGTCCTGGAATAATGAGGCCCTCTGCGCGACCTTCAAAAAAGGCCTATCCAGCAACATTAAAGATGTTCTGGCCGCACGAGAAATTCCTGCTAATCTACATGAACTTATTCACCTAGCCACTCGCATTGACATGCGTTTTTCTGAAAGGCGTCAGGAACTCCGCCAAGATATGGACTCTGTTCGCACGAGGCGTTTCGTCTCCTCGGCTCCTCTCTCCTCTGGTCCCCTGCAATCTGTTCCTGTGCCTCCCGCCGTGGAGGCTATGCAGGTCGACCGGTCTCGCCTGACACCTCAAGAGAGGACACGACGCCGTATGGAGAACCTCTGCCTGTACTGTGCTAGTACCGAACACTTCCTGAGGGATTGTCCTATCCGTCCTCCCCGCCTGGAAAGACGTACGCTGACTCCGCACAAAGCTGAGACAGTCCTTGATGTCTACTCTGCTTCTCCACGTCTTACTGTGCCTGTGCGGATGTCTGCTTCTGCCTTCTCCTTCTCTACAGTGGCCTTCTTGGACTCTGGTTCTGCAGGAAATTTTATTTTGGCCTCTCTCGTCAACAGGTTCAACATCCCAGTGACCAGTCTCGCCAGACCCCTCTACATCAATTGTGTAAATAATGAAAGATTGGACTGTACCATACGTTTCCGCACGGAGCCCCTTCTTATGAGCATCGGATCTCATCATGAGAGGATTGAACTTTTGGTCCTCCCCAATTGCACCTCGGAGATTCTCCTTGGACTTCCCTGGCTTCAACTTCATTCCCCAACCCTGGATTGGTCCACTGGGGAAATCAAGAGTTGGGGGTCCTCTTGTTCCAAGAACTGTCTAAAACCGGTTCCCAGTAACCCTTGCCGTAACTCTGTGGTTCCTCCAGTAACCGGTCTCCCCAAGGCCTATATGGACTTCGCGGATGTTTTCTGCAAAAAACAAGCTGAGACTCTACCTCCTCACAGGCCTTATGATTGCCCTATCGACCTCCTCCCGGGTACTACTCCACCCCGGGGCAGAATTTATCCTCTCTCTGCCCCAGAGACTCTTGCCATGTCCGAATACGTCCAGGAGAACCTAAAAAGGGGCTTTATCCGTAAATCCTCCTCTCCTGCCGGAGCCGGATTTTTCTTTGTCTCCAAAAAAGATGGCTCCCTACGTCCTTGCATTGACTACCGCGGTCTTAATAAAATCACGGTTAAGAACCGCTACCCCTTACCCCTCATCTCTGAACTCTTTGATCGCCTCCAAGGTGCCCACATCTTCACTAAATTGGACTTAAGAGGCGCCTATAACCTCATCCGCATCAGAGAGGGGGACGAGTGGAAAACGGCATTTAACACCAGAGATGGACACTTTGAGTATCTGGTCATGCCCTTTGGACTGTGCAATGCCCCTGCCGTCTTCCAAGACTTTGTCAATGAAATTTTTCGTGATCTATTATACTCCTGTGTTGTGGTATATCTGGACGATATCCTAATTTTTTCTGCCAATCTAGAGGAACACCGCCGGCATGTCCGTATGGTTCTTCAGAGACTTCGTGACAACCAACTCTATGCCAAAATTGAGAAATGTCTGTTTGAATGCCAATCTCTTCCTTTTCTAGGATATTTGGTCTCTGGCCAGGGACTACAGATGGATCCAGACAAACTCTCTGCCGTCTTAAATTGGCCACGCCCCTCCGGACTCCGTGCTATCCAACGCTTTTTGGGGTTCGCCAATTATTACAGGCAATTTATTCCACATTTTTCTACCATTGTGGCTCCTATCGTGGCTTTAACCAAGAAAAATGCTGATCCCAAGTCCTGGCCTCCTCAAGCAGAAGACTCCTTTAAACAACTCAAGTCTGCCTTTTCTTCGGCTCCCGTGCTCTCCAGACCTGACCCTTCCAAACCCTTCCTTTTGGAGGTTGATGCCTCCTCAGTAGGAGCTGGAGCTGTTCTTCTACAAAAAAATCCTTCCGGGCATGCTGTCACTTGTGGTTTTTTCTCTAGGACCTTCTCTCCAGCGGAGAGGAACTACTCCATCGGGGATCGAGAACTTCTAGCCATTAAATTAGCACTTGAGGAATGGAGGCATCTGCTGGAGGGATCAAGATTTCCTGTTATTATCTACACCGACCACAAGAACCTCTCCTACCTCCAGTCGGCCCAACGGCTGAATCCTCGCCAGGCCCGGTGGTCTCTGTTCTTTGCCCGATTTAATTTTGAGATTCACTTTCGTCCTGCCGATAAGAACATTAGAGCCGATGCTCTCTCTCGTTCCTCGGATGCCTCAGAAGTTGATCTCCCTCCGCAACACATCATTCCACCTGACTGCCTGATCTCCACTTCTCCTGCCTCCATCAGACAGACTCCTCCAGGAAAGACCTTTGTTTCTCCACGCCAACGCCTCGGAATCCTCAAATGGGGTCACTCCTCCCATCTCGCAGGTCATGCGGGCATCAAGAAATCTGTGCAACTCATCTCCCGCTTCTATTGGTGGCCAACTCTGGAGACGGATGTTGGGGACTTTGTGCGAGCCTGCACTATCTGTGCCCGGGATAAGACTCCTCGCCAGAAGCCCGCTGGTTTTCTTCATCCTCTGCCTGTCCCCGAACAGCCTTGGTCTCTGATTGGTATGGATTTTATTACTGATTTACCCCCTTCCCGTGGCAACACCGTTATTTGGGTGGTCGTTGATCGATTCTCCAAAATGGCACATTTCATTCCTCTTCCTGGTCTTCCTTCTGCGCCTCAGTTGGCTAAACAATTTTTTGTACACATTTTTCGTCTTCACGGGTTGCCTACGCAGATTGTCTCGGATAGAGGGGTCCAATTCGTGTCTAAATTCTGGAGAGCTCTCTGTAAACAACTCAAGATTAAATTAAATTTTTCCTCTGCATATCATCCCCAGTCCAATGGACAAGTAGAAAGAATTAACCAGATCCTGGGTGATTATTTGCGACATTTTGTTTCCTCCCGCCAGGATGACTGGGCAGATCTCCTTCCATGGGCCGAATTCTCGTATAACTTCAGGGTCTCTGAATCTTCCTCCAAATCCCCATTTTTCGTGGTGTACGGCCGTCACCCTCTTCCCCCCCTCCCTACCCCCTTGCCCTCTGGTCTGCCCGCTGTGGATGAAATTTCTCGTGACCTTTCCATTATATGGAGAGAGACCCAAAATTCTCTCTTACAGGCTTCTTCACGCATGAAGAGGTTCGCGGATAAGAAAAGAAGAGCTCCCCCCGTTTTTTCCCCTGGAGACAAGGTATGGCTCTCCGCTAAATATGTCCGCTTCCGTGTCCCTAGCTACAAGTTGGGACCACGCTATCTTGGTCCTTTCAAAATTCTGTGTCAAATTAATCCTGTCTCTTATAAACTTCTTCTTCCTCCTTCTCTTCGTATCCCTAATGCCTTTCACGTCTCTCTTCTCAAACCACTCATCCTCAACCGTTTTTCTCCCAAATCTGTTCCTCCCACTCCTGTTTCCGGCTCCTCGGACGTCTTCTCGGTCAAGGAGATTTTGGCTGCCAAAAAGGTCAGAGGAAAAAATTTTTTTTTAGTAGACTGGGAGGGTTGTGGTCCTGAAGAGAGATCCTGGGAACCTGAGGACAACATCCTTGACAAAAGTCTGCTCCTCAGGTTCTCAGGCTCCAAGAAGAGGGGGAGACCCAAGGGGGGGGGTACTGTTACGCCGAGCGCTCCGGGTTCCCGCTCCTCCCCGGAGCGCTCGCTTCACCTCCTCCGCTGCAGCGCCCCGGTCACGTCCTCTGACCCGGGGCGCTGCGATCCTGCTGCTAGCCGGGATGCGATTCGCGATGCGGGTAGCGCCCGCTCGCGATGCGCACCCCGGCTCTCCTACCTGACTCGCTCCCCGTCTGTTCTGTCCCGGCGCGCGCGGCCCCGCTCCCTAGGGCGCGCGCGCGCCGGGTCTCTGCGATTTAAAGGGCCACTGCGCCGCTGATTGGCGCAGTGGTTCCAATTAGAGTTATCACCTGTGCACTCCCTATATTACCTCACTTCCCTTGCACTCCCTTGCCGGATCTTGTTGCCTTAGTGCCAGTGAAAGCGTTCCTTGTGTGTCCCTTGCCAGTGTTTCCAGACCTTCTGCCGTTGCCCCTGACTACGATCCTTGCTGCCTGCCCCGACCTTCTGCTACGTCCGACCTTGCTTCTGCCTACTCCCTTGTACCGCGCCTATCTTCAGCAGCCAGAGAGGTGAGCCGTTGCTAGTGGATACGACCTGGTCACTACCGCCGCAGCAAGACCATCCCGCTTTGCGGCGGGCTCTGGTGAAAACCAGTAGTGGCTTAGAACCGGTCCACTAGCACGGTCCACGCCAATCCCTCTCTGGCACAGAGGGTCCACTACCTGCCAGCCGGCATCGTGACATTTTATAATTACATTTTTATTAATTTTTAAACAGGGACCAATTTATCTGGGCATGTTCTGTCTCTAAGGTTCCGTTTAAAAACACAGCGGCCTCCGTTTTGTCATTATGCAGGAAAACATCAGCGGTTGTCAGGAGTGACACTCACTGCGATCTATCTATTAATGCAGGTACAGAGCAGAGTGAGCTTCATGTTGGGAGTAGTAGTACCTGCAGTTAAGGACAGATCACAGCAGATGTCACTCCTGACACCCGGTGCGATCGCCCTATCTATTGCAGAGTTGTGGAGCGGCTTTCTCCTGCGCTCCGCATCTCTGTTCTGTACTCCGGCCAGTGATGTGAATAGAACATCGCTCAGAGAGCGGGGATTGGCTGCAACCATCCGGCCAATCCCCACTCTGGGCAGAAAATATGAAGGAGTGATGTTCTATTCACATTACTGGCCGGCCAGAGTACAGAGCAGAGATGCGTGCGCTGTATAGAGCCGCTCTTCATCTCTGCTATTTTATGGACGATTGCATCGGTAGTCACGAGTAACACCCGGAGCGATCTGTCTATTAGTACAGGTACTACAATAGAGTATTACAATAGAGTAAGACAATAAAAAATAGAGGAAAAAAGTTAAACACACACACACACTTTAATAAAAATGTATTAAAATGTTGTTATAATAAATAAAAAAATTGTTAAATACATTTTTTCCCATTCTTTATTTATTTATTTATGTTTGGTAATCAACAAATTTTGAAAAAAAAAAAAGCCAAAGGGGCAAAAAAAGGCAAATTCCACACAAAGGTAAAAACGCCAGAAAAAAAATGCCAAATTGGAGGGAAAAAACAGTGGCTGTTTTTCTGGTGGTTTTTTTCTGGCGTCTTTAAGCTTAAAAAAACGCAATGTAAAAACCTCAGGGGAATCATAGCCTTAGTGCTTTCATCAGATGTATCCGCTGACATTCCACCAAAAACAGGATGCAGAGGTACACAGTAACGGAGGGCAGCAAATGCCATTCATTTCAATGAACCAAACAGAGTCAGGCTGGGTTCACACTACGTTTTGTCCCATACGGGAGCGCATACGGCAGGGGGGAGCTAAAAGCTCGTGCTCCCGTATGTGACCGTATGCACTCCCGTATGTCATTCATTTCAATGAGCCGACCGGAGTGAAACGTTCGGTCCGGTCGGCTCATTTTTGCGCCGTATGCGCTTTTACAACCGGACCTAAAACCGTAGTTGACCACAGTTTTAGGTCCGGTTGTAAAAGCGCATACGGCGCAAAAATGAGCCGACCGGACCGAACGTTTCACTCCGGTCGGCTCATTGAAATGAATGACATACGGGAGCGCATACGGTCACATACGGGAGCGCAAGCTTTTAGCTCCCCCCTGCCGTATGCGCTCCCGTATGGGACAATACGTAGTGTGAACCCAGCCTTACATAGGGGGAAATTTATCAAATCCTGTGCAGAGGAAAAGTTGCCCAGTTGCCCATAGCAACCAATCAGATCGCTACTTTCATTTTGCAGAGGCCTCATTAGAAATGAAAGCAACGATCTGATTGGTTGCTATGGACAACTGGTCAACTTTTCCTCTGCACAGGATTTGATAAATCTCCCCCATAGTGTTTTACGCTGCATTGTCTAGTCAACTGAAAATATTGCACATGAATCACTAAATAAAATGAATGGTATACATTGACCTCTGTTACAGTTTACATTAAGATTCTGTTTTTTTGGTGATGTCAATAGATATGTCTGAAAAAAAATGCACACTACAGATATATTTTTAGGACCCATGCACCCTGCAGATATATTGTTAGGGCCCATGCACACTGCAGATATATTGTTTGGGCCCATGCACACTACAGATAATTAATTTTGAGCAGAATCTGCTTTCAACAGACTCCCATTGATCTCAATAGGATTCTGATGCTTAGTGTACACTATACAAGTTCAATCGAGAAACAGAATCAGAGAATTGAGAAACAGAGACTCAGGATCTCTATTCAAGGTGGCACGGATACACTGATGAAATTTAAATTTAGCAAGGGAATTCCTCGTTAAATTCCCCCCAAATCCCTCTTCCACCCCTACACACAGAATAAACAAAAATGTATGTATATATATATCACACAAACATAGGTAAAATAATCTTCCATGACCAATAATACTAGTATACAAGGAGTAAATATATACCACCACACAATTACTGTATAATACCGCCATACTATACTGAATAAAACCACTTTACAGAGACCAGTATACTATACCGGATCTGTATAATATATATATATATATATATATATATATATATATATATATATATATTTGATGCAAATCATAAAATGTTGCAGTATCTTGTAATATCTTTTTTATTGGACTAACAGAATTTTGTAGAGACAAGCTTTCGGGATTCCTCCCTTTATCAAGTTCAAAGCAAATCTAAGCCCACAAGCAGAAGACACAGGTTACATCTCACAAATATGCAGGGGTTAAGACAATAGATGTGGAGAATTCACACTAAGATGGGCCATAATATCATATAAGTGATTATATACGGGGCCATATGGCGGAAGATATCAGCTGTACACAGGATCTGTATACCATAGGAGTGATTACAGTTACATCTAGGGACTCACAATTACGTCTTTTCTGCTTGTGAGCTTAGATTTGCTTTGGACTTGATAAAGGGAGGAATCCTGAAAGCTTGTCTCTACAAAATTCTGTTAGTCCAATAAAAAAGGCATTACAAGATACTGCAACATTTTATGATTTGCATCTGCATCACTGGACTAATACGGCTACTCAAATTTACCATATATATGTATATATATATATATATATATATATATATATGTATGCCGTGCCCATATAGCAGAAGATACCAGCTGTACAGAGATCTGTATATCATATAAGTGATTATATACAGGACCGTATGGCGGTAGATATCAGCTGTACACAGGATCTGTATACCATTGGAGTGATTACAGTTACATCTAGGGGCTCACAATTACGTATTTTCTGATCCGTGGTGTCCTTTTGGAGACATCCATGTAAATCTCTTAACATCTGCAGGACAAACATGTTTCCAGTGCCCTCCCCTCCTCTACACAATCTTTCTTTCTATAGGCCCACAAACTGTAATAATGCCCATCTTGGTGACCTGCACAGTAAAAGAGCAAGTAGGTAGGTAGCCAGGTAGGTAGGTACCTAGGTAGGTATATCAGGAAGCCAGATTTGTAGGTAGGTGACTAGCCGGGTAGGTAGTCAGGCATGTAGGTAGGTGGCTTGCTAGGTAGTTAGGCAGCCATGTATGAAGGTCAAGTATGTACATAGTTTGGTAGTTAGGTAGCCAGGTATGTAGGTAGTTAGATAGCCAGGTATGTAGGTAAGTAGTTAGGCAAGTAGGTAGTTAGTCAAGTAGGTACCCAGAACCCCCCTCCACCCATTGGTGGATACAGAGTCTAGTCTCAGGAGGGGCATTATCAGAGTGGGTGTTTCTCACAGAAGTTACAGGTAGGTAATACCCCCAGGTAGGTAGTGTCCCCAGGAGGTAGTGGCCCCTAGTAGGTCATGCCCCCGGGGTAGTTAACCTGTTAAGGATGCAGGAATACAGGTATACCCTTGCGTCCCAGTCCTTAAGGACACAGGGCAAATCTGTACGCCCTGGTCCTGTTACCGTGGTTTAAAGCGTGCTCACGAGCTGAGTATGCTTCAAACTCAGTGGGTCCCCACTGCTATAAGCAGCCAGAACCTGGCATTAACCCTTTAGATGCCGCAATCAAAGTTGATTACGGAGTCCAAACCGAAAGTAAAAGTACCCGTTAAACCGTGATGTCCCGATCAGCTTAGAAGATGGCGGGAGGGATGTTACCTGCCTCCTGACCGTCCGATTGGTCTTCTGCTGTTCCCAGCCAGTCATGCAGGCTGAATCCGCAGAGCACCGATAACACTGATCAATGCTATGCTGTGGAATAGCATTGATCAGTATATGCAATCAAAAGATTGCATGGTATAGCCCCCTATGGAGGCTAAAAAACAAGAAAATAAAGTGTAAAAAAGTTAATAAAAGTGAATTAATCCCTTCCATAATAAAAGTGTTAATGACCCCCACTTTTCCCATTTTTTTTAATGAAATCATGCAATTAAAATAACCATATGTGGTATTGGCGCATGCATAAATGTCAGAACTATTAAAATATGAGGTTTGCTAAACAGCCCAGTTGATGGCGTACACGTTAAAAAAATACCAAAGTCCAAAAACTTGCATTTTTGGTCACTTCACATGCCATAATAATTAAATTTATAAAAAGCGATCAAAAAGTTCCATAAAAAAAAAATTGGACCAATATAAACTACAGACCATGGCGCTAAAAGTGAGCCCTCATACAGCCCCGTATGCGGAAAAATATAAAAGTCTTAAGGGTCAGAAGATGACAATTTTAAACATACTAAGTGTGGAGCATGTAGTAGTAAAATAAAATAAAACCTACATAAATTTAATATCTTTGTAACCATATAGATGTACAGAATAAAGATAAGGTGTCATTTTTACTGAAAAGGATACTGTGTAAGAACGGAAGCCCCCAAAAGTTACAAAATAGCATTTTTATTTTTATTTCACTCCACAAATAATTTTGTTTGTTATGCCGCAGATTATGTTAAAAAATAAGTGATGTCATTACATAGTAAAATTGGTGACACAAAAAAACTATCCTATATGGGTCTATAGGTGCAAAATTGATAACGTTACGATTTTTAGAAGGGAAGGAGGAAAAAACTAAAGTGAAAAAATGGTGGAAAGGTGGAAATGGGTCCTTGAGGGGTTAGTGTCCCACAGGTAGGCAGTCATGCCTCCTGTAGGTATATCCCCCAGATAGCTGTCCTCTGTATGAAAACCCCCTAGGTCAGTGTTTCTCAAGCGCGGTCCCCTAGTGTTTCAGGATTGTTTTCAGGATTACCTTGGTCTTTCACAGGTGATATAACTGAGAAACACTGCCCTATGTAGCCCCCTATTAGTTTGTTTTTTTGTCCCCATGTTATCTAGGCAGGAACATGGTAGATAGTCCCCCACATTAGCTAGGAAGCAGGGTTCCCTCACCGTAGGTATAGGCAGTAGAGTCCCCCCACAGTAGGTATAGGCAGCAGAATTCCCCCACAATAGGTATAGGCAGCAGAGTACCTCACATTAGGTGTAGGAAGAAGATTCCTCCCACATTAGGTAAAGGCAACAGAGCACATAAGGTATAGGCAGTAAAGTTCCCCCACATTCAGTATAGGCAGCAAAATCCCCCACAGTAGGTATAGGAAGCAGAGTTCCCCCACATTAACCCCTTAAGGACTCAGGGTTTTTCAGTTTTTGCACTTTCATTTTTCCTCCTTACCTTTTAAAAATCATAACCCTTTCAATTTTCGTCCCAAAAATCCACATTATGGCTTATTTTTTGCGTCACCAATTCTACTTTGCAGTGACATTAGTCATTTTACCCAAAAATTCCCGGCAAAATGGAAAAAAAAATCATTGTGCGACAAAATCAAAGAAAAAAAACGCCATTTTGTAACTTTTGGGGGCTTCCGTTTCTACGCAGTGCATATTTCAGTAAAAATGACACCTTATCATTATTCTGTAGGTCCATACGGTTAAAATGATACCCTAATTATATAGGTTTGATTTTGTCGTACTTCTGGAAAACATCATAACTAAAATTTATACGTTTAAAAATGTCATCTTCTGACCCCTATACCTTTTTTTTTTTCCACGTACAGGGTGGTATGGGGACTCATTTTTTGCACCATGATCTGAAGTTTTTATCGGTATGATTTTTGTTTTGATCGGACTTTTTGATCACTTTTTATTCATTTTTTGATGGTATAAAAAGTGACCAAAAATACGCTTTTTTGGACTTTGGAATTTTTTTGCGTATACGCCATTGACCGTGCCGTTTAATTAATGATATATTTTTATACTTTGGACATTTACGCACGCGGTGAAACCACATATGTTTATTTTTTATTTTTTATTTACATTGTTTTATTTTTTTTTATGGGAAAAGGGGGGGGGGGTGATTCAAACTTTTATTAGGGAAGGGGTTAAATGACCTTTATTAACACTTTTTATTGACTTTTTTTTTGCAGTGTTATAGGTCCCATAGGGACCTATAACAATGCACACACTGATCTTTCATGCTGATTACTGGCGTGTATTAACACGCCTTTGATCAGTGTTATCGGCGCTTGACTGCTCCTGCCTGGATCTAAGGCACGGAGCAGTCATTCGTTGATCGGACACCGAGGAGGCAGGTAAAGGCCCTCCCGGTGTCCTGTAAGCTGTTCGGGATGCCGCGATTTCACCGCGGCGGTCCCGAACAGCCCGTCTGAGCAGCCGGGATACTTTCCCTTCAGACGTGGCGGTCAGCTTTGATCGCCGCGTCTGAAGGGTTAATACAGGGCATCAATACAATCGGTGATGTCCTGTATTAGCCTCGGGTCCCGGCCATTGATAGCCACCGGGACCGACCCGATATGACGCGGGGACACCGCGTGACCCTGCGGCATATCGCGGGAGCCGGCGGAGGACGTAAATATACGTCCTGCGTCGTTAAGGAGTTAAAGTGGTACTACCATGGAAAAGTTTTTTTTTTAAATAAACTGGTGCCAGAAAGTTAAACAGATTTGTAAATCACTTCTATTGAAAAATCTTAATCCTTCTAGTACTTTTTAGGGGCTGTATACTAAAGAGAAATCCAAAAAAGAAATGCATTTCCTGTGGTGTCCTTACCGCAGTGCTCTCTGCTGACCTCTGCTGTCCATTTTAGGAACTGGAGAAAATCCCCATAGCAAACATATGCTTCTCTGGACAGTTTCTAAAATGGACAGCAGAGGTCAGCAGAGAGCACTGTGGTCAGGACATCACAGGAAATGCATTTCTTTTTGGATTTCTCTTTAGTATACAGCCCCTAAAAGGTACTGGAAGGATTAAGACTTTTTAATAGAAGTGATTTACAAATCTGTTTAACTTTCTGGCACCAGTTGATTTAAAAAAAAAGTTTTCCACGGTAGTACCCCTTTAAGTATGGGAAGCAGAGTACCCCCACATTATGTAGAGGAAGCAAAGTCCCCTCACAGTAGCTATAGGCAGCAGGGTTCCCCCACATTAGGTATAGGAAGCTTAGTCCTACCACATTAGGTATAGGCAGCAGAGTTCCCCCACATTAGGTATAGGCAGCAGAGTCACCCTACAATTAAAAAGCTGAACATGTAAACACGCACTCAATGCTTCCTTCACGCATATCATATGTTTTTTCTTAGCTTGAATAAAATTCACCTCCTAAAATGCTGCATTTTTTTCTCCTCATACATGCTTGAGGACATGGCCAATTTTAACTTTGCATTGGTGTTTTTTCCTCCTCCCCTTCTAAGTGACATAACTCTTTTATTTTTCCATCCAGAGACCTATATGAGGGCTTGTTTTTTCTATGACCAATTGTACTTCATAGTGGCTCCTTTCATTTTACCATAAAATGTACGGTGCAACAAAAAAAAAAATAATAATTAAGGCAGGAAATTGAAAAAAACCTAAAATTTTGCAACTTTTGGGGGCCTTTTGTTTTTGCACAGTATACTTTACGGTAAAACTGGCATGTTCCCTTTATTTTGGCATGTTCCCTTTAATATTATTATTTATGTTTTTCATGTTTTAGTTGTAAAATGGGAAAAGGGGGTGCTTTCATTTTTGATTAGGGGAGGGAATTCATTTTTTTACAATTTTTTAAATTTTATGTTTACATTTTTTAAGTCTGCATATGACACAATTTCTAGCAATCTTTTGTTTTCTATAACTGTCCAGTTATTATGCATTGACATAGCACTGATCAATGATATCTGTGAACCACTTGCATAGTCTTCCGGAAGGCAGACCATACCAGTGCATGGCTGCAGAACAGTGTTGAGCAGGTAAGCAGTAGTGTTGCTCACGAATATTCGCAATTCGAATATTATTCGCGAATATCGCATATTCGCGAATTCGCGAATTTCGCGAATATAGCGCTATATATTCGTAATTACGAATATTGTTTTTTTTTTTTTTTTTTCCCACAGTACACATCACAGTGATCATCCCTCTCTGCTTCCAGCTTGTGTGGTGTAAAGAAGGCTCTAATACTACTGTGTGAGACTGGCGCGCGAAAATTCGCATACGCGAAAATTCGCATATGCGAAAATTAGCACATGCGAATTTTCACATATGCGAATTTTCGCGTATGTTAATTTTGTATATGCTAATATGCACATATGATAGTTTTCGCATACGCGAATGTTCGCATATGCGAAAATAAAACGGGAATATAACGAATATGCGAATATTCGCGAATATATGACGAATATTCGTCCATATATTCGCGAATATTCGCGAATTCGAATATGGCCTATGCCGCTCAACACTAGTAAGCAGTGCTCCAGTTGCCAACTTGACTCATCGGACCGCCTACAATCGTGCTGCAGGTGGTCTCACAAAGCCTTCCCAATGCTTGAGAGGCCATGATCAGAATTGATCACAATATCCAAAAGGTAATGGCAGACATCAGCATGATTTACAGAGAACCAGGGCACAGCGTTGTATATGTACCTTGTGTGTTCTCTAGGGGTTAATACAGTTTTGTATAATTTTTTTTTTTTTAACTGTTACTGACTTAAGGGGAAAAGGGAAAAAACATGGGAGAAAACAACTCTGCAAAGAAATATAAAGCATTGTAGGCAGAACATTTTATATTTACATACCGTACTGACTGAATATTTGGTTACAGCATTTCTTCACCCATAATATAGTGCATGTTTTTCTAAGAACTTTATTTTTGTTCAGAATTTATCAAGATGTCTTATAGTAAGATTCTCTTTGTTGGTCATAGCAACCAATCACTGCTCAGCTTTCATGTTACCAGAGCTCATTGATATGAAAGCTGAGCTGTGATTTGTTGCTATGACCAACAAAGAGAATCTTACTTCATCTGTACTTCATCTGTAGTTGATGAGAGTCTTCAGCATATGATGGTAAACCAATGAGATTCACAGGAAGGCCAGGTTTACACTACAGAATATCCAGTTATACCCAAAAACACGCCAGGACAAAGGAAATATGGTGAAAAATGAATGATACTTTATTGAACATATATGGATAAAAACATTTAAAATGAGACAGCAACAAAGCAGAAAAACACTGACTGCTACATAGACATGGTATATGAATGGAAAGGGGTGTGCATATATTAAAGGGTCATCCAGGAAAAAAAAATGTTTTTATATCAACTGGCTCCAGAAAGTTAAACAGATTTGTAAATTACTTCTATTAAAAAATCTTAATCCTTTCAATAATTATCAGCTGCTGAAGTTGAGTTGTTATTTTCTGTCTGGCAACAGCGCTCTCTGCTGACATCTCTGCTTGTCTCGGGAACTGCACAGAGTAGAAGAGGTTTGCTATGGGGATTTGCTTCTAAACTGGGCGGTTCCCGAGACACGTGTCATCAGAGAGCACTTAGACAGAAAAGAACAACTCAACTTCATCAGCTCATAAGTATTGAAAGGATTAAGATTTTTTTAAAGAAGTAATTTACAAATCTGTTTAAATTTCTGGAGCCAGTTGATATATATATATATATATATATATATATATATATATATATATATATATATATATATATATAAAGTTTTTCCTGGATAACCCCTTTAAAGTTACTGATGCTATCTATGAGGCTACTAAAGGGCAGCATGCAATAGAGGTAAACAATATAGACACTCCAATACTAGGGCAATTGGCAAAAATATATTGCACATATCCCAAGTGACATAGAGATAACAAAAGAACCGGGTGGGTAAATGTTTCACCTAGACACAGGGCAAATAAGAAGACCTGAGTTGAGAGGGAAAATAGCCGAAAAACTCACTTCAAGTCCACTCTGAAGCGTGCACAGAGATTTACCCGAACATGAGGTGGAACAGTTACCCTGTCACATAACACATACCCAATGCAGCACGTCAGACCCCAACGCTGTTTCGCCGTGAAGGCTTCCTCAGGGAGTCTAAAATGTCCAGTTAAAGGGGTACTCCGGTGAAAAACAATTTTTTTAATCAACTAGTGCCAAAATGTTAAACAGATTTGTAAATTACTTCTAGTCAAAAATATTAATCCTTCCAGTACTTATCAGCTGCTGTATGCACAGTAAGTTATTTTCTCTTTCAATTTCTTTTCTGTCTGACCACAGTGCTCTCTGCTGACACATCTTACCATGTCAGGAACTGTCCATAGCAGGAGAGGTTCGCTATGGGGATTTGCTCCTGCTCTGGACAGTTCCCGACACAGACAGAGGTGTCAGCAGAGAGCACTGTGGTCAGACAGAAAGGAAATTCCCCCAAAAATTCTAAAAGAAAAGCACTTCCTGGGGAGCATGCAGCAGCTGATAAGTACTGGAAGGGTTAAGATTTTTAAATAGAAGTAATTTACAAATCTACAAGGATAAGAAAAATAGCAGGTGGTACTCCAGGATCTTGCAATTAAAACCTCTTAAGAAGCGGTTTTGATTGCAAGATCCTGGAGTGCCGCCTGCTCTTTTTCTTATCCCCGTATTATTGTGGACTTACTGTCTTGGGTGGGCACCGGATTGCTGCTGTGGAAAGGACTCTTCAGGTCCTTGTTATATATCCCATTACATAGGAAGGTCGGAGTAGTGCATGCGATACTCTGTATTTGCCTAATTTACAAATCTGTTTAACTTTCTGGCACCAATTGATTTAAAATAAAAAATAAAAATGTATCCACCTGAGTATCCTTTTAAAGAAATTCTGATCATGACCATTCTTTTGATGGAGTCTGAAATTTTAATTTCGGCAATGGAAGAAATTCTGCAGTGTGTACAGTGTGTAGAATGCCATTAAAGACAACTGGAATTGCTGCTTCGGTACTCAGAAATCCTGTAGTGTGAATGTAGCCTTAGGGTGCGTTCACAAGCTATTTGTTTTTGCGAGTTTTCCGCTGCGTATTTGAAAGGGGGCAGGCTCTTCTCAGCTGTCCGCAGCAGATTTTCCACACAGGAATTAACGCTGCGGAAAATCCGCCCCAAGCCCCATTGAAGTCAGTAGGGACTGCGGCAGATTTTCCGCAGCGTAAATTCCGCTGCTGAAAATCTGCTACGGACAGCCGAGAAGGGCCAGCTTACTTTCAAATACGCAGCGGAAAACCCGCAAGAACAAATAGCGTGTGAACGCACCCTTATGGTCCATTTCATAAAGATTTTCTGCAGTGTGTTTGCTGTAAATAATCCCAGTGGATTTGGCTACCATTGACTGACCAATGGGTAAGCAGTAAATCTGTAATAGTAACAGATTTGCAGGGTATCTGAAGACCCATTAAAGTCAATGGTAGCAAAATCTGCCCATGTAAACAGACCCCATTGACTTGAAAATCAGGAAATCCGGAAACTCAGCAGCATAATACTCAGCAAAATTTGCACATGTACGCACACATAGATGAGTTACCCGCAAGATTCCCGCTGTGGGTTTCAGTTTCCCGCTTCACAGTTTCTGCAGTGGAATCTCCACAGTCAAAAATCTGCAGCAGATTACATTGACCCCAATGGGGTCTGCTGCCGCTTTTCTGCTTTGGAAATTCCACTGCAGGAAAACCCATCAGAGGAAATTCACAGGTAACCCACATGCGTGAACCTATCCTCAGGGTGCATTCAAATGTGCACAATTTGCTGCTGATTTTCTTGATGTTGATTTATTGCTGCTGATTTTCTGCTGTTGATTTTCTTCTGAGAATTGTCTGCAGCGGATTTATCAATAGAAAATCTATAATATAAATTCTGCTGCAGAAAATCAGCAGCAAACTTCACCATTTGAGCATACCCTAAGGGCTTGTTCACACTGGCTGATTTCATTGCGAGTTAGCAGCATGTTTCCTACTGCGCGTTTTAATGGGGGTGGACTCTCGGTGGTAGATTTTCGGCAGTGGAATTTCCGCTGCAGAAAAACTGCCACAGGCCTCAATGACACAACTTTGCATGATCTTTCCTCTGCGACTTTTCACTCTGTGGTGCGACAAACTTGCCACTTTTCAAAGAAGAGTTGAGTTGCACTTCATAAATCAGCAACCACTTAAGTTAAAATCACAACAGAGACATTCTCCAAGACAAGGCTCTAAACCTTTTGATAAATTCCCTCCCTCATTGTTTTTGTCAAAGTAGATATATATGTGTATCCACCACCTATTCTAAGGGCTATTCCTAAAAAAGTATTAAAGGGGCACTCCCGTGGAAAACTTTTTTTTTTTTTAAATCATCGGTTGACAGAAAGTAAATTACTTCTATTAAAAAATCTTAATCCTTCCAATACATTTTATGGACTGTATACTACAGAGGAAATGCTTTTCTTTTTGTATTTCTCTGATGTCACGGCCACAGTGCTCTCTGCTGACCTCTGCTGTCCATTTTAGGAACTGTCCAGAGCAGCATATGTTTGCTATGGGGATTTTCTCCTGCTCTGGACAGTTCAAAAAATGGACAGCAGAGGTCAGCAGAGAGCACTGTGGCCGTGACATCAGAGAAATCCACAAAAAAAGCATTTCCTCTGTAGCATACAGCCTATAAAAAGTACAGGAAAGATTAAGATTTTTTTTAATTGAAGTCATTTACAAATCTGTTTAACTTTCTTACACCATTTCATAAAAAAAAAAAAAAAAAAAAAAAAAAAAAAAGTTTTCCATGGGAGTACCCCTGTAATTCTTCTGCCCCAATGTGGATACTCTGAATAAATTGAGCAGCTCTAAGGCTAGGACTCCACTGAGATTTTTGCCCTGCGATTTTTGTGGCATAAAAACGCCAGAAAAAACGCCATAAAAACTGCCACAGTTTTTCCCTGCGTTTTGTCTTTTTTCTGGCTTTTTTACCTCTGTGTGGAATTTGACGTTTTTGGCCCCTTTTTTACGAAATAGTTGGGTACCAAAAAAAAAAAAAAAAAGGACGCAGTAGGGATGTAAAAATTTATTAAACTAAATGTTTATTTTTTATAACAAAATTTTTATAATTTTTTTTATAAAGTGTGTGTGTTTAACTTTTTTTTTCTCTTTTTTTTCACATTTTTTATGTAGTACTACTACTCCCAGCATGGAACAAGACTGTTCCATGTTGAGATTAGTAGTACCTGTACTATAGACATATCACCCCGGGTGTCAGTCTGACACCCGATGCGATCGTCCATAATATAGCAGAGAGGCGGCTCTATACAGCGCTCACATCTCTAAACTATTCACATCACTGGCCATTCATATTTTCCGCCCAGAGCTGTGATTGGCCAGATGGTTTCAGCCAATCACAGCTCTGAGGAAAAGATGAATGAATGAGCGGCCGGTCAGGAGTACAGTGAAGAGCAGGGATGTGAGCGATGTATACAGCCGCTCCATCTCTGCTAGAGACAGGACGGTCACAGCGGGTGTCAGTAGTGACACCCGCTGTGATGTGTCCTTTAGCAGGCACTACTACTCTCAACATGGAGCACACTCTGCTCCCTGCTGGGAGCTGTAGTACCTGCATTAATAGACAGATTGCAGCGAGTGTAACTTCTGACACCCGCTGCGATCTGTCTATTAATGTAGGTACTACAGCTCCCAGCATGGAGCAGAGTGTACTCCATGTTGGGAGTAGTAGTACTTGTAGTTAAGGAAAGATCACTGCGGGTATCACTACTGACACCCACTGTGATCCTCCTGTATAATGTATAGATGCAGGCGGCCGCTCTCCTATGGTCCCCTGCATGGCCGTATATATACACATATTCCTATTTCTCACAGAGAGCTGTGATTGGCTGGAACCATCTGAACAATCACAGCTCTCTGCGGGAAATATGAATATGTGTATATATATACGTGAGTGCAGGGGACCATAGAAGAGCAGCCGGCCGCATCTATGCATTATACAGGAGGATCACAATGGGCGATCTGTCAATTAGTACAGGTACTACTACTCCCATCATGGAACAGTGTTTTCCATGCTGGGAGTAGTAGTACTACCTAAAAAATGTAAAAAATAAAAATAAAGTGAATAACACACACACACTACATTTTTATTATTGTCGGCTACATTTTTAGCGCTTTACCCGCTCACATAAATTGATCCCTGTTTAAAAATTAATAAACATTTCATAATAAAAAAGATACATTTCGTTAGATACTAATTTTTCCATCACTACCGTATCTTTTTTATTATTATTTTTTTTTATGGTACCCTCCGAAATTTTTATAAAAAAGGTATCTCCATAATTTTTTTGGATCGCTAAAGTCCAAAAAAGAATAAAAACCGCCTGCAAAAACGCTAAATTTAAAACCAACATGGTGTTTTTCTTGGCGTTTTTGCTCTCGAAAAAACTTCTATGGGATGAAAACGCCACGATTTCAGGGCAAAAAACGCCAAACTAGGTTTCGGCAGGCGTTTTTCTTGGCGTTTTTGCTCTCGAAAAAACTTCTATGGGATGAAAATGCCACGATTTCAGGGCAAAAAACGCCAAACTAGGTTTCGGCAGGCGTTTTGAAAATCCAGCCTCTGAGCCCGAAATTGCTGAAAAACGCCAAAAGGATAAAAAAAACGCCAAACTGAAAAACGCCAAGTGGATCTGGCATTTTGCAGTTTACCATTGACTTGCAGCTAACATCTGGATGCAGCGTTTTTTCACTGAAAAAACGCTGTGCGGGAAAATTGGCGTTTTTGATGGCGTTTTTGCAAAAAAAAAACTCAGTGGAGTTCCAGCCTAAACTTGTCACTCTTCCTGGATACAAATTATATAAAATATTCCACATTTTCCTGTATTGTTTTTAAATTTCAACTTACCTATGTATCAAATCATTTACTCAGTGCTTGTATTACTATACACCATCCAATTGTTGGTTTACATTGAAATAGGATTCTGTTATAAATTCAGTATCATAGAACATTTAACATAAATCGGCTCCGGAGAACATCTGTGGGAAATGCCATGATATTATTCAGACATTAATTTGAAATGTTTTGTGGCAAACACATTGCCTCTCACCTTTCCCAGCAGTGTCCTAATCATCTATAAACAGCATCTATTGCCTACACCGCTTATGAATATGTAGAATGCCTGGACATAGACTCCAGAAAAGAAGTGACATTTTCAATCCAACAACAACTGTATAGATTACATTTCTCACCCGGCTAGGATTAAATATTCTGCAAAACATCCTTAACCCAGGATTAAATGGAGAAAAAGACATTTATTCCTAGTTCTATACATATTTATTTTCCTGAATGAGACCTTTCTTTCCATGTATCATGCATATATTCCACTAGAAAAACATCTGTATCTACATCTTTACAAAATCAGGCATAAAATCTCCCTTATTTATTCAATGTAGACTATAAAAATACATATATATATGTCAATGACACAAACAAGGTCATAAGAAACCCCGATGCTTCAAAGAGTATATCAGGGATACAAACCCATTTCACAAGACTATTGTTGTATGTATCCTCCTGTGCATCCAACTTCATTTCCACTTCAATTTTATCAACCTTCCGCTCGAGACTCAAGGAGATTGGAAACAAGCACTGACATGAATTAGTCTTGAGATTGACTGATATAGCTTAACCCGGGGAATTATGGGTAGAACATTTACTTGCTGTACTTTTTTTTTTTAAGAACTATTCTTTGTCAGTCACCTGTCAGGATGTCACCAATCCAGTTCACAATGACAGACAAAGAAGGAAGGTTTTTTGATGGAGTAAATTGCCACATGTACAGAACTGTGGTTCATCAAAATTGGCAAATGGGTCGATTTAAAAGAAAAGTTTTTGGCTGAAGAAAGGATTTCATATCTAGAGACGCTTTTGAAAAGACTAGATTGATATACAGTGTGTATATATATATATATATATATATATATATATATTTATATATATCTTTCTCTTTATATATATATATATATATATATATATATTTATTCATAAGTAACAAAAAATATATATAATATGCCAAGAAAGATGTTGAAATCAGGTAAAACTTTATATGCGCAAATGTAATGATCATATACAGTATGTCAGTAATTACAATATTAGACAATATTAAAGCAAAAGGATAAGTTTTATTGGATAATTTGTACAATTGAATGGAGGCTCTGGTACCCCGTTAAGCCATCTATAGTTTGGCTACAAGATAAGATATGGTTGGGCATTGAGGCAAACAAGTTCCGTATGGCATTCTGCTGCTCCTTTTCCCACAGATGTTGCAGCTGAGCCTGTAGATTCTGCACGCTTGGTGGTTATGAGAGCTGGCCTCTCAGACGGTCCCAAAAATGCTAAATTGGGGATAAATTTGGCCACCAGGCAGGCCAAGTAAGTTCACAAATCTGATGGAAACATTCCTGGGAAACCCTTGTTTGTGTGGATGAGCAATGGCAATTGTTATCCCTGCAATGAGAGGCAACACATGTAGCCACAGGATGTCCTGCATGTATAGCTGCACTGTTAGGCTAGGTTCCGACTACAGAATTTCTGCCTGTAATTCCACTTTGCTAAAATGCATAGTGTAGTGAATGGTTTTCCGTTCACAAATTCACACTTTGGAATATATGAAGCGGAACTTGTGAACGGAAAATCCGCTTGGAAATTTCTGCCTGAAGAATGGGGTTGCTCTTTCTTCAGGCAGAAATACTCGCAGAACACATTGCAGTCTATTGGAGACTGATGTGTCCGCGCGGTCCTAGTGCCGACTGATTCAGTCAGCGCTGGCTGCTCTCGGAATCTCCGGGCGAAAATTTTCTGCCCGGACATTCCGTAGTCTGAACCTAGCCTTAGTGTCGCCCGTATCACTACCAGCGCAGGGATAGCAATTGCCATTTTTATGCAAGAAAATGCTCATCCACACGAACAAGAGTTTCCCAGCACTTGGTGCAATGGTGCAGGTCTGTCAGCAGCCTGTCTGTTAATATGTAAATGAGGTCCAAGTGCTCATTGGCTCTTCCTCAGCACATCAAGGCCCCAGGGTTATCCCTACCCACCCTGGTGAATAAAAGGAGATGCGTTGCCTAACTTAGGCCTCTTGCAATGGGACATGCCCTCCTGGGCACTTGAGCCTCATTTAACCTCTTAAGGACCAGGCACATACTCATATGTCCATGGGAATTTTGCATCCCGCCGCGCGCCGGGCGGGGACTGGACTGGGGAGACTGCTGATATCTATCAGTAGGCACCCAGAGCAAATGCCCAGGGGGGTCATCAGACCCCCCATGTTGGCAATCGGCGCAAATCGCAAGTGAATTCACACTTGCGATTTGCACGATTCCGGGTCATTACCGGTCTATGGTGATCCGGTGACCCGGAATATAAGGGGGATCGCGGGTGTCTAAGACACCCACAATTCCCCTGAAGAGATAGGAGTGAGGTGGCAGGGGTGCCACCCCTCCTATCCCTGCTATTGGTGGTCTAGACGCGACCACAAATAGCAGATCGGGGGCAGGGGGGTTAACTTTAATTTTCCCCGTCCTGCCCACCCACAATAGGCGGGGCAGAACGGGGAAACGACAGAGAACTGGCGCCGGAGTCCACTTACCGATCTGCGTAGGCTGCGGGCGACGATCGGTGTCGGAGATCGTTGGGCGGCGATGACTTGCAGCAGGCTCCCTGGATCCGACTGAAGCCGGTAAGTTGCCTAGCAACATCTGGAGGGCTGCAGTCCGAGACCACTTTATAGTGGTCTCTATACTGTAGCACTCCAGATGTTGCAAAACTACAACTCCCAGCATGCCCAGACAGCAAATTTTTCGCCACAGCGCAAACTCCTAGCAGGGAACTCATTGTAAACCTCCGCCAGTATGAATGTACCCTAAAAACATTACTCTACACTACACTAACACAAAATAAAGAGTAAAACACTACATATACACCCCCTTACACTGTCCCCCCCCCAATAAAAATTTTAACCGTATTGTACGGCAGTGTTTCCAAAACGGAGCCTCCAGCTGTTGCAAAACAACAACTCCCAGCATTTCTGGACAGCCACTGACTGTCCAGGCATGCTGGGAGTTTAGCAACAGCTGGAGGCTGTTTGGGAATCATTGGCGTAGAATACCCCTATGTCCACCCCTATGCAATCCCTAATTTAGTCCTCAAATGCGCATGGCTCTCTCTCTCACTTCGGAGCCCTGTCGTATTTCAAGGAACCAGTTTAGGGCCACATATGGGGTATTTCCGTACTCGGGAGAAATTACACCACAATTTTGGGGGGCTTTTTCTCCTTTTACCCCTTATGAAATGGAAAAGTTGGGGGCTACACCAACCTGTTAGTGTAAAAAAATAAAATGTTACACTAACATGCTGGTGTTGCCCTTTACTTTTTATTTTCACAAGAGGTAAAAGGAAAAAAAGACCCCCAAAATTTGTAACGCAATTTCTCATGAGTACGGAAATACCCCATATGTTGGAGTAAAATGATCTGCGGGCGCATAACAAGGCTCAGGAGTGAGAGCGCACCATGTACATTTGAAGCCTAAATTGGTGATTTGCACAGGGGTGGCTAATTTTACAGCGGTTCTGACATAAACGCAAAAAAATAAATACCGACATGTGACCCCATTTTGGAAACTACACCCCTCACGTAATGTAACAAGGGGTATAGTGCTCGGCTGGCGAACTACAAAGCTCAGAAGAGAAGGAGTGCCATTGGGATTTTGAAGAGAAAATGTGTCCGGAATTGAAGGCCACGTGTGTTTACAAAGCCCCCATAGTGCCAGAACAATGTACCCCCCAACATGTGACCCCATTTTGGAAACTACACCCCTCACGTAATGTAATATGGGGTACAGTGAGCATTTACACCCCACAGGTGTCTGACAGATTTTTGGAACAGTGGTCCGTGAAAATGAAAAATTTAATTTTTCATTTGCTCAGCCCACTGTTCCAAAAATCTGTCAAATGCCAGTGGGGTGTAAATACTCACCGCACCCCTTATTAAATTCTGTGAGGGATGTAGTTTCCAAAATGGGGTCACATGTGGGGGTGTCCACTGTTCTGGCACCACGGGGGGCTTTGTAAACACACATGGCCCCTGACTACCATTCCAAACAAATTCACTCTTCAAAAGCTCAATGGCGCTCCTCCTCTTCTGAGCATTGTAGTTCACCCGCAGGGCACTTGACGTCCACACATGGGGTATTTCCATGGGGTTATAAATTTTGGGGGTAATTTTCTCCTATTACCCTTGTAAAAATGTAAAATTCGGGGAAAAAACTGCATTTTAGTGAAAAGTCGTGAAATACCTGTGAGGTGTTAAGGCTCTTTGTACCCCTTATTACATTCCTTGAGGGGTGTAGTTTCCAGAATAGTATGCCATGTGCGTATTTTTGCTGTTCTGGAACCATAGGGGCTTCCTAAATGCGACATGCCCCCAAAAAAACATTTCAGCAAAATGTGCTTTCCAAAAGCCAAATGTTACTCCTTCTCTTCTGAGCATTGTAGTTCGCCCGCAGAGCATTTTATGTCCTAACATGGGGTATTTCCATACTCCATAATAATAGAAGAGAAGGGGTTACACATTTTTGGGGGCATTTTCTCCCATTACCCTTTATAAAAATGGTAAATTTGGGGGGAAAAACTGCACTTTAGTGAAATTTTTTTTTTTTTCATTTACACATCTGACTTTAACGAAAAGTCGTCAAACACCTGTGGGGTATTAAGGCTCACTGGACCCCTTGTTACGTGCCTTGAGGGGTGTCGTTTCCAAAATGTTATGCCATGTGGGGGTTTTTCTGCTGTTCTGGCACCATAGGGGCTTCCTAAATGTGACATGCCCCCCAAAAACCATTTCAGAAAAACTCACTCTCCAAAATCCCATTGTCGCTCCTTCTCTTCTGAGCCCTCTACTGCGCCCGCCGAACACTTGACATACACATATGATGTATTTCCTTACTCGAGAGAAATTGGGTTACAAATTTTGAGAGGATTTTTCTCCTTTTACCCCTTGTAAAAATAAAAAAACTGGGTCTACAAGAACATACGAGTGTAAAAAATGAAGATTTAGAATTTTCTCCTTCACTTTGCTGCTATTCCTGTGAAGCACCTAAAGGGTTAACACGCTTACTGAATGTCATTTTGAATACTTTGAGAGGTGCAGTTTTTATAAATGGCTCATTTGTGGGGTATTTCTAATAAGAAGACCCTTAAAATCCACTTCAAACCTGAGCTGGTCCATGAAAAATTCTGATTTTGAAAATGTTGTGAAAAATTGGAAAATTGCTGCTGAACTTTGAAGCCCTCTGATGTCTTCCAAAAGTAAAAACATGGCAACTTTGTGAATCAATATATAATTTATTTGGAATGTTTATTTTCCTTACAAGCAGAGAGCTTCAAAGTTAGAAAAATGCTAAATTTTCAATTTTTTCATCAAATTTTGGAATTTTATCGTGAGTATCGACAAAATTTTACCACTAACATAAAGTAGAATATGCCACGAAAAAACAATCTCAGAATCAGAATGAAATTGAAAGGTAAAAGCATCCCAGAGTTATTAATGCTTAAAGTGAAAATGGTCAGATGTGCAAAAAACGCTCTGGTCCTAAGGTGTAAAATGGCCTGGTCCTTAACCCCTTAAGGACTTAGGACGTACCTGTACGTCCTGAGCCCGCTCCCGGTGTTAAAAACGGGGTCACGCCGTGACCCCGCATCACACCGGGTCGCTCCTGGCTGCTAATCATAGCCGGGACCCTGGGCTTAACAGCGTGCGGCACCAATCGTTGTGCCGCGCGCTGTTAACCCTTCAGAAACCCTCCCAAAGTTGACCGCTGCGTCTGAAAATGAAAGTAAACGCTTCCTGGCAGCTCAGTCGGGCTGATCGGGACATCGCAAAAAAATTCCAAAGTCCAACATGGAGTATTTTTGGTCACTTTTATATTATAAAAAAGTGAATAAAAAGCGTTTGAAAAGTCCAATCAATACAAAAATGGTACCGATAAAAACTTCTGAACACGGCGCAAAAAAATGAGCCCTCATACCGCCCCATACGCAGAAAAATGGGGTCAGAAGATCACAATTTTAAACGTATAAATTTCTGTGCATGTAGTTATGATTTTTTCCAGAAGTACGACAAAATCAAACCGATATAAGTAGGGTATCATTTTAATCCTATGGACCTACAGAATTAACATAAGGGGTTATTTTTACTGAAAAATGTACTGCATAGAAACGGAAGCCCCCAAAAGTTACAAAATTGCGTTTTTTCTTCAATTTTGTCGCACAATTATAAATTTTTTTCATTTCGCTGTAGATTTTTGGGTAAAATGACTGATGTCACTGCAAATTAGAATTGGTGGCACAAAAATAAGCCATCATATGGATTTTTAGGTGCAAAATTGAAAGGGTTATGATTTTTAAAAGGTGAGGAGGAAAAAATGAAAGTGCAAAAACCGAAAACCCCTCAGTCCTTAAGGGGTTAAGGGGTTAAAGGGGTATTCCATGAATTTTTTTTATTTGACTATGCTACAGGGGCTGTAAAGTTAGTGTGGTTCATAATATTGTGTCTGTACCTGTGGGTGACAGTTTTCTCACAATTCTTGTGTGATTTTCACCCCAATGTTTATTTTTTGTCTTTGTCTCAGATTTTTCACAGCTTGCAATGTGGCCGAGACCTGATTCACTAGTCAGCTGATGACAGCGAGCCTGTCTGCTTCAATGGGTGGAGGGATGGCTTGGTGAGAGAGAGATTAATCTGCAACTAATGCAACAGCTGTAGGCACCCTGATTGAAAACCACAGGTCTTTGAATGGATGCAGCTCATTTATGTTTCAATGGGTGGGGTGGCTGGGAGGGAGGAAAATGAAATTGTGGTATTTGTAGTCAAAAAAAGAAAAGTCAAACAGGAAATACAAGTTCACAAAAAGCTAGCCACAGTGTTATGTTAATCTCACAACATATGCATTTACCCCAAGACAAGCGCAGACCCTTCCTAAGCATGTCCATTACTGTCTGCCAGGTACATACTAAAATCACCTCATGGTGGATAACCCCTTTAAATATGAACAAACAGGCTGGTGAAGGGGTATTTCTGCAGTGAGTAAGGGTTTTTTCTAGTTTCCAGATTATATATTTAGGTATACATGATAATTTGTGTAGGGGGTTAGGGCTTGGCCTCATAAAACAGTATATTTTACTGTTCCCTTCAGCAATACATTTCTCCTGTAAACGGTGTGCCCCCTTTTCAAATGATTGTTAGCACCTCTCTGCTCAGGGGAGGAGTACTGCCGTATGTAAATTGTTTGCCGGCTATTCAAATGATTGTTATTTGCTTTTCTCTGGCTCATGGAGTCATATTGCAGTATATAAAATATTTTCCGGCTATATTCACATGGTTATTAGTGGTTCTCTGCTTAGGCTCACAGTGGTGAACTACCCTATGTAACTTTTTTTTAGGTATTATAAAAATCTTATGGGAATAACAGTTATAAATAGATTCACAAAATATATAAAAAATTTTAGGAAATGTACAAAAATATATAAAATTGAAATATAGAGCAAAGTTAATATTGAATTTTACCTTTTTAAAATTTCAATTTATCTTTTCAACCTGGAAAGTTACCAGTATTGAACTTTACAATTTTATGAGACAGTCACTTGCCAAAAACATTTTAGGTTAAGTGTTCTACTATAACATTATTAATTCATTTAGTATTTCATGCAATAAAACTATTGCTAATTAACTCATTTGGTATTAATAGCAAGTTTATATAAATTAAATGCTATATTTTATAATATATGAGCCAGCTTCAGAACTGTGGACATAACGTCGGCAAGAAGCAACTAGTCTAGTGACTAAGAAAGGAAAAGGATATTTTACATAGTCAGTTGTCTTTTAATACCAGAATCCTGACTTTTATATTTATCTGGCTATATCCAATCATATTTTAAGATGTAAAATGTGTAGATTAGATAAAAATGGAATATTATACATCAAGTTAATGTTACCTGCCATTCAACTCACTGTAGCTCTAAAAAATACAATGATTTTCCTTTCTACAGTAAAGAGGCTTTCATGTGCTATGAAAATTGGGTAAAAAGTATTAACACCCTACTGGCCAAAAAACTATGAAACATTGTTGCTTTAATGTTTAGATTAAAATTTTTCACTATCTTGTAACTGATTCACTTGGATTTCTTTGATAGTTACCCATATTGTAAGCTTGGCACTTAAAATTCAATAAGATAATTCAAATCCTACTTTATTTCCATAGAGTTTATGACTACAATGGTGGCCAAAAAGGTCGCAACTCCACTGCTGTTTGACTTATTGTAGGACAGAATTAAATTCAAGACAGGTAAAATCAGTGTAAGATCTGTCACTAGTTTTCCAATCTCTGTTACTGGTATTATTCTGAATGCTGGCCGATCTCTCTTTTAGGTTATTTTTAGATATTTTATATGATGTACATGTACAACATATATAGGGTAGGGAATTATTGAGCAGACTCTGGATTTGAGCTCACTTCATACCTAGCGGGTACTAGCTGCTCTCTTTAACTGATACTGTCATCAGTGACCGGAATTAGGCATCAGTTTAAAGTCTGTCGATTAACTCCTTAAATGCTGCAGTCATTAGCAAGCACAGCATCTAAGGAGTTATTTGACAGATGCCAATCTGAAAATGACTCTTCTGCTTTGACGTCTGATCCTGTTTTCTGCCTGCTTCTTGGACATTGATGTACTCACCTGGTTGCCAGTTGGGGGGCACCAGTTTGGGCAGATCCTCCAAGTATGTAGAGATAATGGTTTGGGATGAATGTAGGGCAGCACTGTCTCTCCCTTTATGACAATATGGTTAACTCTTGATTTTTAATATATTGTGAACTAAGCAAAATAATTGTTTGATAACATTCTTTGGTTTAACAATACATTATGGAAGGGGGGAAGGGGGAGGTAGATTTACCAAGACTGGCATTTCACATGCCAGTATTAAAGTGGTACTCCTGCGGAAAACTTTTTTTTTATCAACTGGTGCCAGAAAGTTAAACAGATTTGTATATGACTTATATTAAAAAATCTTAATCCTTTCAGTACTTATCACCTGCTGAATACTACAGAGGAAATTATTTTCTTTTTGGAACACAGAGCTCTCTGCTGACATCATGAACACAGTGCTCTCTGCTGACATCTCTGTCCATTTTAAGAACTGTCCAGAGTAGAAGAAAACCCCCATTGAAAACATATGCTGCTCTGGACAGTTCCTAAAATGGACAGAGATGTCAGCAGAAAGTACTGTGCTTGTGATGTCAGCAGAGAGCTCTGTGTTCCAAAAAAGAAAAGAATCTCCTCTGTAGTGTTCAGCAGCTAATAAGTACTGGAAGGATCAAGATTTTTTAATAGGTCATTTACTAATCTGTTTAACTCTCTGGTACCAGTTGATTTAAAAAAAAAAAAAAAAAAGTTTTCCACCGGAGTACCCCTTTAAGTAAGTCCCCACCAAGGCAGGAGCGCACTGGATTTTTTAAGAGACAGTATGCAATTTTTTGCAGTTTGCACTAGACTTGATAAAGGCCCCCTTTGTGTTAAAATGAAATGTGCCAATAAAGAGTACAATGTGTCTGGCAAAAAATAAGTCCTCATATTATTCCACTGATGTAAAAAATAAAAAGAATTAAAAAAAAAATTAAAAATTGCTGCAATTACCCTATGTCATTGTCCCAATTTTTCATTTTTCCACTTCCGTTTTTATCCTTCCATTAATAGAGTCATACGAGGGCTTATTTTTTGCCAAAGGGAATCAGGCAGCTACAATTCACTTTCCAAACTGCTGACATTGATAGATACTGTAGCTGTTAGGACAAAGAGACCCATGATACCTTTCAAATATCTGTATTTGCTTCCATAATGTTGAAAAATGCTTATATTTTTTGGTACAAAGAGTCCAAGAGACGTTCCCAGTGCCCTGAAGTGCACAGGAATAAAACGCCTCCCTACTCCTCCTCCTATCCCTGTCCCTGATTTCTTGAGCCCTGTTTCCAAATCTCATACCTGCACACAAATTTGTAAGCACAGCAGCGGAATAAGACTTGGAAAGGTCTGGAGACTGGAAGCTGAGCGTTAACCTGTAGCTGAGAGTAAAGGTTTTGCATAATGCATAAATGTGTTTGAGGTACAATGTATTTATGTGCATTGCATTCTTTTTATTGCATACACTGAGATTTTACAAGAGTGCAAAGGGTTAACATTTCTGCATTCACTGTACATAGATGAATGATGCTTTGGTCACATGCAATCAATGGTTCTGCTTCTGCCATTGCTGTCAGCACTCCCCTTTTTCAGCTGCACAGAGAGAGGATCGCTCTCTGGCTGATGACGGGCGGTGCAGGGGACAAAGTATTGTGACGTTGAGATGTCATTGACATCCCGCCCCCCCCCTCAATGCAAGTCTATCAGCTGAAAAATGGGGTACTGCAGGAGAGATCGTGGGGGGCTCCAGCGGCAGAATCCCCACAATCTAACATCTTGTCCCCTATCCCTTTGATAGACTCTAGGTCTTTTAAGTTTAGAAGTAAAACAGGTTATAACTTTGGAAGCAGCTGAGACATATATAATTTGTTTTATCTCCCCATCAGCTTCCTGCCCATGCTTGCGGCTCTAAACCCTATAGAGCTTACAGTTTTACTTTAACCTCTTGCCGAGGTACGCCCTGCGCCCGCTCCCGCGATATAATGCAGGGTCACACAGAGACCCTGCGTCATTTTGGGTCGGTCCCGACGGCTAACAGTAGCCAGGACCGGGGCTAATTCTCGGCAGCTCAGTCAGCCTGATTGGGATCACCGTGGTGAAAACGCGGTGTCCCGATCAGCTAGGACGCACAAGGAGGGTCTCTTACCTGCCTCCTTCGCGTCCGATCGGCGACTAATTGCTCCAAGCCTGAGATCCAGGCTTGAGAAATCGACCACTGATAACACTGATCAATGCAATGCTATGGCATAATAAATGTGACTTACCCCTTCCCTAATAAAAGTTTGAATCACCCCCTTTGCCCATTTAAAAGAAAAAACTTTGTAAATAAAAATAAATATAAACAGGTGCGGTATTGCCGCATGCTTAAATGTGCAAACTATAAAAATAAATCATTAATTAAACTGCAGGGTCAATGGTGTACATGTAAAAAAAAATTCCAAAGTCCAAAATAGTGTATTTTTGGTCACTTTTCATGCCATAAAAAATGAATAAAAAGCCCGATCAAAACAAAAAAGTTCGATCAAAACAAAAATGGCACCAATAAAAACTTTAGATCACGCGCAAAAAATTATCTCCCATAAATCGCCATATGCGGAAAAAGAAAAAAGTTATAGGGGTTAGGGACATTTTAAAACTTTTCGTGCATGTAGTTAATTTTCGTGCATGTAGTTATGATTTTTTCCAGAAGTAAGACAAAATTAAACCTGTATAAGTAGGGTATCATTTTAATCAGATGGACCTACAAAATAAAGGTAAGGTATCATTTTTATCGAAAAGTGTATTGAATAGAAACCGAAGCCCCCAAAAATGACAAAATTGCATTTTTTTTTCCAATTTTGTCGCAGAATGATTTTTTTTGTTTCACTGTAGATTTTTAGTAAAATGACTGATGTCATTACAAATAGTGTTGCTCGCGAATATTCACAATTTTAATTTTAATCACGAATATTGCAAATATAGTACTATATATTCGTAATTACGAATATTTGCTTTTGTTTTTGCGCATTTGTGAAAATGTATGCGCATATTCGCGAATATTGAGCCCTCCCTTCTTTAAAGGGGTACTCCGGTGAAAAGCTTTTTTCTTTTAAATCAACTGGTGCTAGAAAGTTTTGTAGATTACTTCTATTAATAAATCTTAATCCTTCCTGTACTTATTAGCTGCTGAATACTACAGAGAAAAGTCTTTTCTTTTTGGAATTCTCTCTGATAACATCACGAGCACAGTGCTCTTTGCTGACGTCATTATAATAACAACTCTTTATTTATTGTTGTCCTTAGTGGGATTTGAACCCAAGGCCCCAGCACTGCAAGGCAGCAGTGCTAACCACTAAGCCACCATGCTGCCTTTAGCATATATTTGCTATGCACGGTTCCTAAAATGGACAGAGATGTCCGCAGAGAGCACTGTGCTCGTGATGTCATCAGTGTTCCAAAAAGAAAGGAATTTCCTCTGTAGCATTCAGCAGCTAATAAGTACTGGAAGGATTAAGATTTTTTAATAGAAGTAATTTACAAATATGATTAACTCTCTGGCACCAGTTGATTTAAAAGAAAAAAGGTTTTCACCGGAGTACCCCTTTAACCCCTTCCCGACCTATGACATACCTGTACGTCATGGGTGGCAAGGTGTTCCCGACCCATGACATACAGGTACGTCATGAACATTACTGCCGCTACTCGCGGCATCCCGCAGCGCCCGGAAAGATGGTGGCTATCACTGATAGCCAGCCATCTTACCGTGCGACCACGGGGGATTTCATCCCCCACCCCCCCCAACGATCGCTGCTATCAGCTGGTCAAATCTGACTAGCTGATAGCAGCGTTTCGCTATGAAAATACTTAGCAGAGCGGTGTGTGAGTTCCAATCACGGGGATCGGGACACACACCGCTCTGCTAAGTGTCCCTGACCCGTCCCCCGGCGTCACTTACCCGTCCGAGCGGTGTCCCGAGCGGTCCCGGCGTCCTCCATGCGGTCCCGGCTGCGCTGCGTCCCGGAGGTGAGTTTGCAGCAGCAGTGCGGCATCTTCATTAGCAGCAGTGAGATCGCCGTAAAGCGATCTCACTGCTGCCTCTGAGAGTTTCAAAACTGCAACTCCCAGCATGCCCAGACAGCCTTTGGCTTTCTGGGCATGCTGGGAGTTGTAGTTTTGCAACATCTGGAGGCCCACAGTTTGGAGACCACTGTATAATGGTCTCCAATCTGTGCTCTTCCAGATCTTGCAAAACTACAAATCTCAGCTTGCTCAGTCTGTCCAGGCATGCTCGGAGTTGTAGTTCTCTAACATCTGGAAGAGCACAGATTGGAGACCATTATACAGTGGTCTCCAAACTGTGGACCTCCAGATGTTGCAAAACTACAACTCCCAGCATGCCCAGACTGCCCAAGCATGCTGAAAGTTGTAGTTCGGTAACATCTGATCCTTCAGATATTGCCAAACTACAACTTCCAGCATGCCTGGGCAGTCTGGGCATGCTGGGAGTTGTAGTTTTGCAACAACTGGAGGCACACTAGTTGGGAAACATTGTCCGTTTCCTACCTCAGTGCCTCCAGCTGTTGCAATTGTTTCAAAACTATAACTCCCAGCATGCACTGACAGATTATGCATGCTGGGAGTTGTAGTTTTGCAACAGCTGGAGGCACACTGGTTTGAAAACACTAAGTTTGGTTGCAAAACACTTGAAAGTTTATTACTTAACTTAGTGTTTCCAAACCAGTGTTCCTCCAGCTGTTGCAAAACTACAACTCCCAGCATGCATGGACAGCCAAAGGGCATGCTCGGAGTTTGCAACAGCTGGATGTTTGCCCCCTCCCCCCAATGTGAATGTACAGGGTACACTCACATGGGCGGAGGTTTACAGTGAGTGCTGCAAGTTTGAGATGGCGCAAATTTTGCGCTGCAGCTCAAACTTCCAGCGGCAAACTTGCTGTGAACCTCTGCCCATGTGACTGTACCCTAAAAACACTACACTACACTAACACTAACCTAAAATAAAAAGTAAAAAACACTACATATACACATACCCCTACACAGCCCCCCCTCCCCAAAAAATGAAAAACGTCTGGTACGCTACTGTTTCCAAAACGGAGCCTCCAGCTGTTGCAAAATAATAACTCCCAATATTGCCGGACAGCCATTGACTGTCCAGGCATGCTGTGAGTTTTGCAACAGCTGGAGGCACCCTGTTTGGGAATCATTGGCATAGAATACCCCTATGTCCACCCCAATGCAAATCCCTAATTCAGGCCTCAAATGCGCATGGCGCTCTCACTTTGGAGCCCTGTCGTATTTCAGGGCAACAGTTTTGGGACACATATGGGGTATCACCGTACTCGGGAGAAATTGCCTTACAAATTTTGGGGGGCTTTTTCTTCTTTAACCCCTTATGAAAAGGTGAAGTTGGGGTCTACACCAGCATGTTAGTGTAAAAAAATAATTTTTTTACACTGACATGCTGGTGTTGCCCTATACTTTTCATTTTCACAAGAGGTAAAAGGGAAAAAAGAGTACGGAGATACCCCATATGTGGGCGCAAAGTGCTCTGGGGGCACACAACAAGGCCCAGAAGGGAGAGTGCACCATGTACATTTGAGGCGATTTGCACAGGGGTGGCTGATTGTTACAGCAGTTCTGACAAACGCAAAACAATAAATATCCATATGTGACCCCATTTTGGAAACTACACCCTTCACGGAATGTAATAAGGGGTGCAGTCAGCATTTACACCCCACTGGTGTATGATAGATTTTTGGAACAGTGGTCTGTGAAAATGGAAAATACAATTTTTCATTTGCATAGTCCACTGTTTCAAATATCTGTCAAACGCCAGTGGGGTGTAAATGCTCACTGCACCCCTTATTAAATTCCGTGAGGGGTATAGTTTCCAAAATGGGGTCACATGTGGGGGGGGGGTCCACTGTTCTGGCACCATGGGGGCTTCCTAAATGGGACATGCCCCCCAAAAACCCTTTCAGAAAAACTCACTCTCCAAAATCCCATTGTCGCTCCTTCCCTTCTGAGCCCTCTACTGCGCCCGCCGAACACTTTACATAAGCATATGAGGTATTTCCTTACTCGAGAGAAATTGGGTTACAAATTTTAGGGTGATTTCTCTCCTTTTAACCCTTGTAAAAATTCAAAAATTGGGTCTACAAGAAAATGCGAGTGTAAAAAATGAAGATTTAGAATTTTCTCCTTCACTTTGCTGCTATTCCTGTGAAACACCTAAAGGGTTAAAACACTTACTGAATGTCATTTTGAATACTTTGGGGGGTGCAGTTTTTATAATGGGGTCATTTATGGGGTATTTCTAATATGAAGACCCTTAAAATCCACTTCCAACCTGAACTGGGTCCTGAAAAATTACGATTTTGAAAATCTTGAGAAAAATTGGAAAATTACTGCGGAACTTTGAAGCCCTCTGGTGCCCTCCAAAAGTAAAAACTTGTCAATTTGTTTATGCAAACACAAAGTAGACATATTGTATATGTGAATCAATATGTAATTTATTTGGAATATCCATTTTCCTTTCAAGCAGAGACTTTCAAAGTTAAAAAAATGCAAAATTTTCAAAATTTTCATGAAATTTTTAGATTTTTTACCAAGAAAGGATACAAATATCAGTGAAATTTTACCAATAACATAAAGTAGAATATGTCACGAAAAAACAATCTCGGAATCAGAATGATAAGTAAAAGCATTCCAAAGTTATTAATGTTTAAAGTGACAGTGGTCAGATTTTCAAAAAATGCCCAGGTCATGAAGGTGAAAATGGGCTGGGTCATGAAGGGGTTAATGGTATAGGGAACTATGACTAGTTCATTAACTCATTGTGGTCTATGGGGATCTCACAGCATGTAAAACAGTAAGATAAGCAGGACCATCTTGGCAGCACAGTGGAATGGGAGACCACCACTGGTTCAAGTCCCGGGGTGGGACACAGTGTTGTGGTTCAACTTTACTTTCCTGGAAAAGTTTCTGAGTTGTCCATAGCAACCAATCAGATTGCTTCCTTAATTTTTCAGAGTCCTTTTCAAAAATGAAAGAAACAATCTGATTGGTTGCTATGGGCAACTGCACAACTCTTCCTCTACACTGGTTTTGATGATTCTCCCCCCCATAGAGGGAGATTTAACAAAACCTGTTCAGAGGAAAAGTTTCTGAGTTGCCCATAGCAACCAATCAGATCGCTTCTTTCATTTTTCAGATGCTTTTTCAAAAATGAAAGAAGCAATCTGATTGGTTGCTATGGGTAACTCAGCAGCTTTTCCAGGAAAGTAAAGTTTAACCACAACAGTGGTGGTCTCCCATTCCACTGTGCTGCCGAGACAGTCATGCTTATCTTACTGTTTTACATACTGTAAGATCCACATAGACCACAATGGGCCTATTGGTTTCAACATGCAAAATAAACTAGTCATAGTTCACTATACCATTAAAGAAGGGAAGGCTCAATATTCATGAATATGCGCATACATTTTCGCATATCTGCAAAAAAAATAGCGAATATAACGAACATGCGAAGTTCGCGAATATATATGACGAATATTCGTCCATATATTCGCGAAATATCACAAATTCGAATATGGCCTATGCCACTCATCACTAATTACAATGTAGAATTGGTGGCACAAAAAAAAGTCATCACATGGGTCTATAGGTGCAAAATTGAAAGGGTTATGATTTTTAAAGGTGAGGAGAAGAAATGAGCGAATTTTTTGAAAAATTCAATACGGTTGATTCGCCGAATTTTCCCAAAAAATTAGTTTCAGTCCGAATTTATTTGTGGCGAATCGCTATTAAAAACAGTATTTGTTGCCTACAGAGAGCCTCAACCGGGGTGTAGAACAATTTGCATTGCTGTAACACTCATGGGGTGTGTGCTATGTTGTGAAATAATACTGTTATTCAGTATGACAAACAGATTAGAGGCATCACTATTAGAATCACTGTCGCAGATCGGCACAATGACAGAGCCTGTAGGGGGCATCAGTATGAGGAGACCATATTGTGGCTGAATGACACAGCCCAGAGTAGGCGGCAGCATGAAGAGACCATATAGTGGCTGAATGACACAGCCTGGAGGTGGCGGCAGCATGAGGAGACCATATAGAGCCTGAAGGACACAGTGTGGAGGTGGCGGCAGCATGAAGAAACCAATCAGTGGCGATGAACTAGGCCCTTAAGACTTTAACAGGAACTAAATAGTACACCACTTAGATGTACTCATGTGGTATGCACTTATGAGGGGAGTTCATGGCACTCCAGTACGCTTAAAACAGTATTTGTCTACAATACCAGCAGGTGTGTACTTTTGGCTTGCCTTGCAATGAATTAGGCCCTTAACACTTTAACAGGCTCTAAATGGTACACCACATAGATCTACGTATGTGGTATGCACTTATGAGGGAAGTTCAAGGCACTCCAGTACACCGCTTAAAACATTATTTGCCTACAACACCAGCAGGTGTGTACTTTTGGCTGGCCTTGCAATGAACTAGGCCCAATGTGTAAAAAAAAAACACACATTTGCCCATTGCTTATTAAAAGTTGAAATCACGTCCCTTTTCCAAATTCCATATCAAAATATAAAAACATAATAAAAATAAACATATTTGGTATTACCGCGTGCGTAATTGTCCGAACTATAAAAATATTATGTTAATTAAACCACACGGTCAATGGCGTATATGTAAAATAAAATACCAAAATTGCGTCTTTTTGGTCACTTTGCATACTCTAAAAAAATTAATAAAAAACGATCAAAAATTCCTATAAAAACAAAAATGGTAGTAATGAAAACTTCAGATTCTCGCGCAAATAATGAATCCTCATACCACCCCATATACGGTAAATAAAAAAGTTATAGGGGTCAGAAGAGGACAATTTTAAACAAAGAAATTTTGGTACATGTAGTTATAATTTTTTTTTAAGTAGTGAAATAAAGAAAAAACTATATAAATTGGGTATCATTGTAACCATATGGACCTACAGAATAAAATTTTGGTGTCATTTTTACCAAAAAGTGCACTGCGTAGAATCGAAAGACCCCAATACTTTCAAAATGACCTTTTTCCCAATTTTTACCCACAAATATTTTTTTTTACTGGGTTCGTCGTAAATTTTGTGGTGAACTGATTGAGTTCATTACAAAGTACAATTGGTGGCACAAAAAATAAGCCCTCATATGAGTCTGTAGGTGCAAAATTGAAAGCATAATGATTTTTAGAAGGTGATGAGGAAAAAACAAAAGTGCAAAATCGGAAAAACACGTGGTCCTTAAAGGCGTTAATCACGGCTGACAGCCTGCTGTAATACACCCACAGGTGAATGTTCTCTCTCAATCTCTCTCCCTTCCCTATCAGTGCTTGTAGGCTGGAATTTGGCTTGAGGTGAATCGCTGGTGTAAAAATACTTTTCTGTGTCTCTCTCTGTCCCACTCTCTCTGCAATAGAATGCTGGAGTCACTGGCAGTAAGATGGCAGCCGATTATATAGGGCTGTGACATCACAGGGGTGGCTGGCTGCTGATAGGCTGCATGCTGCATGTGATCCTGGGTCATCCCACCTACCCTTGTTCCCACCTTCACATGATTCATTGCCCCATGTCCTGACATGTGGATCCACCATTTTAGATGCCCTGGAGCCTGAACCGCACTAAATGGAGTTTAACCCCTTAATGTAAATGAGTCCTCATACCGCCCTGTACATGGAAAAATAAAAAAGTTATAGGGGTCAGAAGATAACATTTTTAAACGTATACATTTTCCTGCTTGTAGTTATGATTTTTTCCAGAAGTGCAACAAAATCAAACCTATATAAGTAAGGTATCATTTTAACCATATGGACCTACAGAATAATGATAAGGTGTAATTTTTACCGAAATATGCACTGCGTAGAAACGAAAGCAGCCAAAAGTTAAAAAATTGCGTTTTTTTTCGATTTTGTCGCACAATGATTTTTTTTCCGTTTCGCCGTGAATTTTTGGGTAAAATGACTAATGTCACTGCAAAGTAGAATTGGTGACGCAAAAAATAAGCCATAATATGGATTTTTAGGTGGAAAATTGAAAGGGTTATGATTTTTAAAAGGTAAGGAGGAAAAAACGAAAGTGCAAAAACGGAAAAACCTTAAGTCCTTAAGGGGTTAAAGAAGCGATTTACGCTATAGAAGCGTGGCAATATTTGCATTCGTTGCAATCAAATTTTTGCTGAAATTCATTACGAATTCGGATTCGTAACATTTGACTTGCTCATCCCTAGTGAGGAGGAAAAAACTAAAGTGCAAAGACGGAAAAACCCTAAGTCCCCAAGGGGTTAAGGAGCTGATATATGTACCTTTTACCTTGAAGGGATTTGGAAAACAACGGATGACAGTAATAGAAAACTGAGATTTCCAATGACTGCCCCATTCCACTTTCAGATACACAGATTTCCAGCACTCATAATCTATGACACATATTAAGTATGTTAAATCACAGACTATTGTTATTCCATTATTCTGCGCTCTCTCTCTCTCTCTCTCTCTCTCTCTCTCTCTCTCTCTCTCTCTCTCTCTCTCTCTCTCTCTATATATATATATATACACACACACATATATGTATATATATTTTTATAGGCTTTGTTCAGCATGTTCTCAAGTTGATTGCTGGCTGAAATAAATTTCATCCTCTACAAATGACACTATACATAAATATTCAGTAAATTAGCAGCATACTTTTATAGATGTATCAGTCACTGCAGGCATGCAATGACAGGCAATGTTGTAGCTGAAATATTAATGCTGACAAATTAATGATTTCTGAGTAAATGATGTCATTTTTGCACTGTTTCATTAAAATTTACTCACTTGCAGTGCCAGCATCATTCTCTTGTCTCAAAAAATTAGAATGACTTTCTTTTTCTCACAACGGTAAATGTATAAAACTGAAAGAATTTCAATGCTCATTGTTTTGGAAGAAAACTTTTGAAATACTGTTGGTACAACATATCTGTGCTGAGATCCTAAGCAATGACATGTACAGGCACCAATAAATCTATGTGTCAAAGTAAGGTATGAGCATTTCCATTCCTATCTATAGCAAATGTAACTTGGGGATTAAAAGACTACACACACATATGCTCTAATTTTTTTCATTTTTGTGTAGAAATAGTAGCATTAGCTTGCAGAATTGTCTTTTTTCAGATTTTATTGCACAGATTGCCAAATTCATAGAATGGATCCATATGGAAAGAGCAGAGTTTGGGTGGAACAAGGACACGTAGATGGGGTCAATGTATTTTGCGTGAGAAAAATTTACTCATGAAGCTAGGGAATCAGAACATATAATGGGAGGGTTTTCTACAACCACATTGCCAGTTACATAAGACTTGGGATTTTGCAAACTGCTGTCCAGTAATATTGGACAGCAGTAACATGTCTGTGGATCGGGAAGATATAAAAAGAAAACAAACAACTATATTAAAAGACAACATTTTTGATGGTAATTGTCTTTTGTCTTCAGTTGGTCATGCAGAAGAAGACAAGAAGAATCTTTGTTTAGGATTTTCATTAGAGAGGAGCGAATTTGTGAGAAATTCGATTTGGCCAATTCACCGAATAAAAATAAAAAAATCGATTCGATCTGAATTAATTCTTGGCTAATATTTTTTTTAGTAATTTTAATAATGTGTTTAATAAACTGTGTGTGTTTAATTTTTTTTCTCAATTTTTTTACATTTTTTTTAGGTAGCACTACTACTCCCAGCATGGAACAGACTGTTCCATGATGGGAGTAGTAGTACCTGTGCTAATATACAGATCGCCCCAGGTGTCACTCCTGACACCCGCTGAGATCGTCATGTATAATGTATAGATGCGGCGGCTTTCTCTCATCTAGATAGGACGATTGCATCAGGTGTCAGGAGTGATGATACCTCCTGTGATCTGTCCTTTACTGCAAGTACCACTGATCCAAACATTAAGCACACTCTGCTCCATGCTAGGAGCTGTAGTACCTGCATTAATAGATAGATTGCAGCAAGTGTCAGACACCCCATGCGATCGTCCTGTATAATGTATAGATACGGGCAGCCGGCCGCTCTTCTCTGGTCCCACTGTAGTATGAGTATATACCGTATATACCTATATACCGTATATACCTATTATTCATATTACCCGCAGAATGCTGTGAGTGGCTGGAACCATCTGACCAATCACAGCTCTCTGCATGAAATATGAATAAGTGATGTGAATTCTATTCACATCACTGGCCAGCCGGAGTATAGTGCAGAGATGTGAGCGCAGGAGAAAGCCGCTCCATCTCTGCAATAGAAAGGGCAATGGCATTGGTGTCAGGAGTGATACCTGCTGTGATCTGTCTATTAGTACAGATACTACAGCTCTCATCATGGAACAGTCTGTTCCATGCTGGGAGTAGTAGTACTACCTAAAAAAATTTAAAAATTGAGAAAAAAGTGAAACACACATACACACACTTTATTAAACACAATATAAAAATACATCACTGATAAAAATAAAATATTAATTATAAAAAAAACTAGCTGAGTATCCGGCGTTGCCCAGTTTTTCCTTCCTAATCCTTGTTGGGGAGGAAAATCAACAAAGGAGAAAGCTTTTGACTTCATATACCATCCCCATATATTGTTGTCATGTCATATCGACCTCCTATCCCGACCTCCTATCTCGACCATCCGGTCCACCTATCTCGACCTCCTATCTCGACCTCCAATCCCGACTTCCTATCCCGTCCTCATATCCCAAACTGTAAGATGTGTACAAGGTATTGAAATTTCCCCAGCCGTACGAAAGTTATGTGAGAACATACATTTCCCATTGATTTGCATGGGACTTTAAACAAAAACCTCGACCCTCACAAATGGGGGTAGTTAAGGGTTAAATTAACAATCCTATATTTTAAGTTGACGTATAAGTAACATGTGACCAAGTATTATCGAAATATCTCCAGCCGTTTGGAAGTTATGCAGTAACATATATTTCCCATAGACTTGTATGGGACTTTAAACAAAAACCCCACCCCTGGCAAATGGGGGTGAGTAAGGGTTAAATCACCTATCCTATGTTTGTTGTTGACATATAAGTAACATGTGTGCCAAGTTTAATGTTAATATCTTTAGCCGTTTTGGACGTGATGCTGGAACATACACACATACATACACACGTTGAGTTATATATATATATATATATATATATATATATATATATATATATATATATATATAGATATATTATTTTCACATTCAAATGGCCCATTTGCACTATTTCTCCCATTACTATCTTCTGTCACAAAATAACGGCCGTTATTAATAAAGGGCTATAACGGGTTAAAACGGCTATTAGAAAAATCCCATAGACTATAATGGGATTTTCTAACGGCAGTATAGGATTTTGTGACTGCCGTTTTCAGATGATTTTCAGACGGAACTTCGTACTGATCTTTCAAAACGGAGTAAATTTGTAGCGTGAAACAAGCCTAAACGGACCATTCTAATAACGGATGCAAACTCATGCAAAGGGATGCCATTTAGTGCCATCCATTTGCATCAGTTTTTTCATCCGCTAATATCAGCTGTCGGCAGACTCCCACAGCCAGGACTACTACTACTCCCATCATGGAACTGACTTCTTTCTATGATGGGAGTAGTAGTTCCCCGGCTGCAGGAGTCTGCAGGTGGCTGGGGAGGATACATCAGTGTTTGTACCACTACCCCCATCATGGAACAGAGTCCGTTCCATGTTGGGGGTAGTAGAACAGGGGATAAGGGATTGATCTCACCGGTTCTCACTTGACTTGATGCAATCAGCAGTTATAAAGCAGGGGAGAGAGCGGCATGCTCCGCTCCCCTGCGATGTATATACTACTGTGTAAATTTTCATTTTTAAATCCCCCGTCAGGAGTCCTGAATGGCTGGCACCTAGGAGCCATTTAGGGCTCCCGGTGGGGTGTTTAAACTACTAATTTGTCCCCCAAATGTATGCCCCCATACATGTTTATAATAATTAATTGACCCCAGTGTGTTTATAATAATTAATTGGCCCAAGTGTGTTTATAAAAATGCATTGGCCCCAGTGTGTTTATAATAATTTATTGGCCCCAGTGTGTTTATAATAATTCATTGGTCCCAGTGGGTTTATAATAATGCATTGGCCTCAGTGTGTTTATAATAATTCATGGGCCCCAGTGTGCGTAGAATAATTAATTGGCCCCAGTGTGCTTATAACAATGCATTGGTCCCAGTGTGCTTATTCCCCGTCTGCTGCCTGCTCCTCATCTTCTTGGAGCAGGGCAGTAGCAGGACATGTTGGGAACCGGTGGCGGTGAATAAATAAATGAAGCCGACATGTCCCGCAAGTAGGCTCCATTCAATCATTCACCGCCGCTGCCCGACATGCCCCCACTGCTACCCTGCTCCTAGCGCAATCAGCGCACCGCCGGGTCATGTCTATTCTTTGCTGCACATCACCGTCGGTACAGAAATGAGCAGCAGAGAATAGACATGCCCCGGTGGTGCGCTGATTGCACTAGGAGCAGGGCAGCAGCGGGGACATGTCGGTAGCGGCGAATGAATGAAGCCCCCATGCGGGACTTGTCGGTTTCATTCATTCACTGCCACCGGTTCCCAACATGTCCCGCTCCTGCCCTGCTTCGAAAAGATGAGGAGCAGGCAGCTATAGAGGGAATAAGCATACTGGGGCCAACGCATTATTATAAGCACACTGGGGCCAATTAATTATTATAAACACACTGGGGCCAATGAATTATTATAAACATACATGGGGGCATAAATTTGGGGGACAAAGTAGTCGTTTAAAAACCATGCCGGGAGCCCTGAATGGCTCCTTGGTGCCGGACATTCAGGGCTCCCGGTGGGGGATTTAAAAATGAAACTTTATACAGTAGTATATACATCGCAGGGGAGCGGAGCATGCTGCTTGCTCCCCTACTTTATAACTGCTGATCGCATTGGGTCTCAGAAGTGAGACCCGATGCGATCAATCCCTATCCCCTGTACTACTACAGACTGTTCCATGATGGGGGTAGTAGTACAAACACTAACGTTGCCTCCCCAGCCGCCGGCAGACTCCTGCAGCCAGGGAACTACTAATCCCATAATGGAAAAAAGTAGTAGTCCCTCAGCACTGCAGGAGTCTGCTGATGTCACCTCTTCTGAGCATGCTCAGAAGTAAAGACAGTTCAGAAATGGATATTATTGTTACGCCGAGCGCTCCGGGTCCCCGCTCCTCCCCGGAGCGCTCGCTACACTCTCCTCACTGCAGCGCTCCGGTCAGATCCACTGACCCGGGGCGCTGCGATACTGCCTCCAGCCGGGATGCGATTCGCGATGCGGGTAGCGCCCGCTCGCGATGCGCACCCCGGCTCCCGTACCTGACTCGCTCTCCGTCGGTCCTGTCCCGGCGCGCGCGGCCCCGCTCCTTAGGGCGCGCGCGCGACGGGTCTTTGCGATTTAAAGGGCCACTGCGCCGCTGATTGGCGCAGTGGTTCCAATTAGTCTGATCACCTGTGCACTTCCCTATATCACCTCACTTCCCCTGCACTTCCTTGCCGGATCTTGTTGCCATCGTGCCAGTGAAAGCGTTTCCTTGTGTGTTCCTAGCCTGTGTTCCAGACCTCCTGCCGTTGCCCCTGACTACGATCCTTGCTGCCTGCCCCGACCTTCTGCTACGTCCGACCTTGCTTCTGCCTACTCCCTTGTACCGCGCCTATCTTCAGCAGTCAGAAAGGTTGAGCCGTTGCTAGTGGATACGACCTGATCACTACCGCCGCAGCAAGTCCATCCCGCTTTGCGGCGGGCTCTGGTGAAAACCAGTAGTGACTTAGAACCGATCCACTAGCACGGTCCACGCCAATCCCTCTCTGGCACAGAGGATCCACTACCTGCCAGCCGGCATCGTGACAGTAGATCCGGCCATGGATCCCGCTGAAGTTCCTCTGCCAGTTGTCGCTGACCTCACCACGGTGGTCGCCCAGCAGTCACAACAGATAGCGCAACAAGGCCAACAGCTGTCTCAACTGACCGTTATGCTACAGCAGTTACTACCACAGCTTCAGCAATCATCTCCTCCGCCAGCTCCTGCACCTCCTCCGCAGCGAGTGGCCGCTTCTGGTCTACGCCTATCCTTGCCGGATAAATTTGATGGGGACTCTAAGTTTTGCCGTGGCTTTCTTTCCCAATGTTCCCTGCACCTGGAGATGATGTCGGACCAGTTTCCCACTGAAAGGTCTAAGGTGGCTTTCGTAGTCAGCCTTCTGTCTGGAAAAGCCCTGTCTTGGGCCACACCGCTCTGGGACCGCAATGACCCCGTCACTGCCTCTGTACACTCCTTCTTCTCGGAAATCCGAAGTGTCTTTGAGGAACCTGCCCGAGCCTCTTCTGCTGAGACTGCCCTGTTGAACCTGGTCCAGGGTAATTCTTCCGTTGGCGAGTACGCCGTACAATTCCGTACTCTTGCTTCAGAATTATCCTGGAATAATGAGGCCCTCTGCGCGACCTTTAAAAAAGGCCTATCCAGCAACATTAAAGATGTTCTGGCCGCACGAGAAATCCCTGCTAATCTACATGAACTCATTCACCTAGCCACTCGCATTGACATGCGTTTTTCCGAAAGGCGTCAGGAGCTCCGCCAAGATATGGACTCTGTTCGCACGAGGCGTTTCTTCTCCTCGGCTCCTCTCTCCTCTGGTCCCCTGCAATCCGTTCCTGTGCCTCCCGCCGTGGAGGCTATGCAGGTCGACCGGTCTCGCCTGACACCTCAAGAGAGGACACGACGCCGCATGGAGAATCTCTGCCTGTACTGTGCTAGTACCGAACACTTCCTGAGGGATTGTCCTATCCGTCCTCCCCGCCTGGAAAAACGTACGCTGACTCCGCACAAAGGTGAGACAGTCCTTGATGTCTACTCTGCTTCTCCACGTCTTACTGTGCCTGTGCGGATGTCTGCCTCTGCCTTCTCCTTCTCTACTATGGCCTTCTTGGACTCTGGATCTGCAGGAAATTTTATTTTGGCCTCTCTCGTCAACAGGTTCAACATCCCAGTGACCAGTCTCGCCAGACCCCTTTACATCAATTGTGTAAACAATGAAAGATTGGACTGTACCATACGTTTCCGCACGGAGCCCCTTCTAATGTGCATCGGATCTCATCACGAGAGGATTGAACTTTTGGTCCTCCCCAATTGCACTTCTGAAATTCTCCTTGGACTTCCCTGGCTTCAACTTCATTCCCCAACCCTGGATTGGTCCACTGGGGAGATCAAGAGTTGGGGGCCCTCTTGTTCCAAGGACTGTCTAAAACCGGTTCCCAGTAACCCTTGCCGTGACTCTGTGGTTCCTCCAGTAACCGGTCTCCCTAAGGCCTATATGGACTTTGCGGATGTTTTCTGCAAAAAACAAGCTGAGACTCTACCTCCTCACAGGCCTTATGATTGTCCTATCGACCTCCTCCCGGGCACTACTCCACCCCGGGGCAGAATTTATCCTCTGTCCGCCCCAGAGACTCTTGCCATGTCTGAATACGTCCAGGAAAATTTAAAAAAGGGCTTTATCCGTAAATCCTCCTCTCCTGCCGGAGCCGGATTTTTCTTTGTGTCCAAAAAAGATGGCTCCCTACGTCCTTGCATTGACTACCGCGGTCTTAATAAAATCACGGTTAAGAACCGCTACCCCCTACCCCTCATCTCTGAACTCTTTGATCGCCTCCAAGGTGCCCACATCTTTACTAAACTGGACTTAAGAGGTGCTTATAATCTCATCCGCATCAGAGAGGGGGATGAATGGAAAACGGCATTTAACACCAGAGATGGACACTTTGAGTATCTGGTCATGCCCTTTGGCCTGTGCAACGCCCCTGCCGTCTTCCAAGACTTTGTTAATGAAATTTTTCGTGATCTTTTATACTCCTGTGTTGTTGTATATCTGGACGATATCCTGATTTTTTCTGCCAATCTAGAAGAACACCGCCAGCATGTCCGTATGGTTCTTCAAAGACTTCGTGACAATCAACTCTATGCCAAAATTGAGAAATGTCTGTTTGAATGCCAATCTCTTCCTTTTCTAGGATACTTGGTCTCTGGCCAGGGACTACAAATGGATCCAGACAAACTCTCTGCCGTCTTAGATTGGCCACGCCCCTCCGGACTCCGTGCTATCCAACGCTTTTTGGGGTTCGCCAATTATTACAGGCAATTTATTCCACATTTTTCTACCATTGTGGCCCCTATCGTGGCTTTAACCCAAAAAAATGCCGATCCCAAGTCTTGGCCTCCTCAAGCGGAAGACGCCTTTAAACGACTCAAGTCTGCCTTTTCTTCGGCTCCCGTGCTCTCCAGACCTGACCCTTCCAAACCCTTCCTATTGGAGGTTGATGCCTCCTCAGTGGGAGCTGGAGCTGTTCTTCTACAAAAAAATTCTTCCGGGCATTCTGTCACTTGTGGTTTTTTTTCTAGGACCTTCTCTCCGGCGGAGAGGAACTACTCCATCGGGGATCGAGAGCTTCTAGCCATCAAATTAGCACTTGAGGAATGGAGGCATCTGCTGGAGGGATCAAGATTTCCAGTTATTATTTACACCGATCACAAGAACCTCTCCTACCTCCAGTCTGCCCAACGGCTGAATCCTCGCCAGGCCCGGTGGTCTCTGTTCTTTGCACGATTTAATTTTGAAATTCACTTTCGGCCTGCCGATAAGAACATTAGGGCCGATGCTCTCTCTCGTTCCTCGGATGCCTCGGAAGTTGAACTCTCTCCGCAACACATCATTCCTCCTGACTGCCTGATTTCCACTTCTCCAGCCTCCATCAGGCAAACTCCTCCAGGAAAGACCTTTGTTTCTCCACGCCAACGCCTCGGAATCCTCAAATGGGGTCACTCCTCCCATCTCGCAGGTCATGTGGGCATCAAGAAATCTGTGCAACTCATCTCCCGCTTCTATTGGTGGCCGACTCTGGAGACGGATGTTGTGGACTTTGTGCGAGCCTGCACTATCTGTGCCCGGGATAAGACTCCTCGCCAGAAGCCCGCTGGTTTTCTTCATCCCCTGCCTGTCCCCGAACAGCCTTGGTCTCTGATTGGGATGGATTTTATTACTGATTTACCCCCTTCCCGTGGCAACACTGTTATTTGGGTGGTCGTTGATCGATTCTCCAAAATGGCACATTTCATCCCTCTTCCTGGTCTTCCTTCAGCGCCTCAGTTGGCTAAACAATTTTTTGTACACATTTTTCGTCTTCACGGGTTGCCTACGCAGATCGTCTGGGATAGAGGCGTCCAATTCGTGTCTAAATTCTGGAGGGCTCTCTGTAAACAACTCAAGATTAAATTAAATTTTTCTTCTGCATATCATCCCCAATCCAATGGACAAGTAGAAAGAATTAACCAGGTCTTGGGTGATTATTTACGACATTTTGTTTCCTCCCGCCAGGATGACTGGGCAGATCTCCTTCCATGGGCCGAATTCTCCTATAACTTCAGAGTCTCTGAATCTTCCTCCAAATCCCCATTTTTCGTGGTGTACGGCCGTCACCCTCTTCCCCCCCTCCCTACCCCCTTGCCCTCTGGTCTGCCCGCTGTGGATGAAATTTCTCGTGACCTTTCCATCATATGGAGAGAGACCCAAAATTCTCTCTTACAGGCTTCATCACGCATGAAGAAGTTCGCGGATAAGAAAAGAAGAGCTCCTCCCATTTTTTCCCCTGGAGACAAGGTATGGCTCTCCGCTAAATATGTCCGCTTCCGTGTCCCTAGCTACAAGTTGGGACCACGCTATCTTGGTCCTTTCAAAATTTTGTGTCAGATTAATCCTGTCTCTTACAAACTTCTTCTTCCTCCTTCTCTTCGTATTCCTAATGCCTTTCACGTTTCTCTTCTTAAACCACTCATCATCAACCGTTTCTCTCCCAAATCTGTTCCTCCCACTCCTGTTTCCGGCTCCTCGGACATCTTCTCCGTCAAAGAGATTCTAGCATCTAAAAAGGTCAGAGGGAAAACCTTTTTTTTAGTGGATTGGGAGGGTTGTGGTCCAGAAGAGAGATCCTGGGAACCTGAGGACAATATCCTAGACAAAAGTCTGCTCCTCAGGTTCTCAGGCTCTAAGAAGAGGGGGAGACCCAAGGGGGGGGGTACTGTTACGCCGAGCGCTCCGGGTCCCCGCTCCTCCCCGGAGCGCTCGCTACACTCTCCTCACTGCAGCGCTCCGGTCAGATCCACTGACCCGGGGCGCTGCGATACTGCCTCCAGCCGGGATGCGATTCGCGATGCGGGTAGCGCCCGCTCGCGATGCGCACCCCGGCTCCCGTACCTGACTCGCTCTCCGTCGGTCCTGTCCCGGCGCGCGCGGCCCCGCTCCTTAGGGCGCGCGCGCGCCGGGTCTTTGCGATTTAAAGGGCCACTGCGCCGCTGATTGGCGCAGTGGTTCCAATTAGTCTGATCACCTGTGCACTTCCCTATATCACCTCACTTCCCCTGCACTTCCTTGCCGGATCTTGTTGCCATCGTGCCAGTGAAAGCGTTTCCTTGTGTGTTCCTAGCCTGTGTTCCAGACCTCCTGCCGTTGCCCCTGACTACGATCCTTGCTGCCTGCCCCGACCTTCTGCTACGTCCGACCTTGCTTCTGCCTACTCCCTTGTACCGCGCCTATCTTCAGCAGTCAGAGAAGTTGAGCCGTTGCTAGTGGATACGACCTGGTCACTACCGCCGCAGCAAGTCCATCCCGCTTTGCGGCGGGCTCTGGTGAAAACCAGTAGTGACTTAGAACCGATCCACTAGCACGGTCCACGCCAATCCCTCTCTGGCACAGAGGATCCACTACCTGCCAGCCGGCATCGTGACAATTATAAACCGGGGGCAAATGGATGACATTAAAGGTTCATCTGTTTGCCATAGAATACAATGTTAAATTTATAATATCCGTTTCTATTCCATTATTTTTGACGGGAGAAAAAAATACTGCGTGCACCATCTTTTTCTAAAAAAAACAAACAAAAAAAAAACTGAACAGGAAGCAAACGGGTGCAAACGGGTGATAAAGGATTGTAAAAAAAATCCCATTGACATCAATGGGATTATTTTACAGCCGTTTGCAACCCGTTTAAAAATTATCAATCGGATTGCAGAACAGGCATTTGTTAACGGAGGCAGACGGCCATGTGAACGAGCCCCTAATGTAAATTTTTAAACAGGGATTCATTTATGTGGGCAGGCAGGGACCTAAAAATGTAGCCGACAATAAAAAAAAAAATTAAGAAAGGGGCCATTTAAATGTAAAAATAATATATATTTTACTATAAATTTTTGAACATTTTAATTAGTAATGTATTTTAATATTGTGTTTAATAAAGTGTGTGTTTGCGTGTTTCACTTTTTCCCTCTATTATTTTACATATTTTAGGTAGTACTACTACTCCCAGCATGGAACAGACTGTTCCATGATGGAAGCTGTAGTACCTGTACTAATCGACAGATCGCCCTGGGTGTCACTCGTGACACCCGATGCGATCGTCCTATCTATTGCAGAGATGCAGCTGCTTTCTCCTGCGCTCGCATCACTGCACTGTACTCCAGCCGCCCAGTGATGTGAATAGAATTTCCATAATTTATTCATATTTCCCGCAGAGAGCTGTGATTGGCCAAATGGTTCCATCCACTCACAGCTCTCTGTGGGAAATATGAATGATAGGTATATATATATATATATATATATATATATATATATATATATATATACACAAGGCATATACTCAGACTACAGTGGGACCAGAGAAGAGTGGCCGACCACCTGCATCTATACATTATACAGGACGATCGCATCGGGTGTCAGAAGTGACACTCGCTGCAATCTGTCTATTAATGCAGGTACTACAGCTCCCAGCATGGAGCAGAGTGCCCTCCATGTTGGGAGCAGTAGTACCTGCAATTAAGGACTGATCACAGCAGGTATCACTCCTGACGCTCGCTGCGATCTGTCTATTAATGCAGGTACTACAGCTCCCAGCATGGAGAAGAGTGTGCTCCATTTTGGGAGCAGTAGTACCTGCAGTTGAGGACAGGTCACCGCTAGTTGAGAAAGCCGCTCGCATCCATACATTATGCAGGACAATCGCAGGGGTGTTACTAATGAAGAAATTCGTTATTTAGAATCAAGTCAAAGATCGGATTTAGTCCAAATCAAATTTTTCATTAAATTGGGAACAAATTCGACTTTGTCAGATCCGATTCGCTCATTTCTAATCTTCATGATAGAATGTGATATTTTAAATATCAGGCTTGGGGACAACATATTTGTTTGTGACATAGGAAAATGCTTTCAGATTTGTTGACTATCACTTGACTAGCATTGTATAAGCACATAATATAGGAACTGTAGGGAAGAGTCACATGTGGCAGAAATGCCATGGATGTTCTGCATCTGATAATTTGCATCAAAATCTACAGCACATAATCTGCATAAAATTATGCTAATTAAATAAAAAAAAGCTATGTTGCACATTTAATGTGACTTTTGCGTAACAGAGACAATCTGTGAGAAATCTACAGCATTTCTGCCACTAACATTGACATGCTGCAGATTTAAAATCCACACTGCATTCCATTTTGTTCAGATATTTTCTGCTGCAGATTTTTCTTTAATAGAGCAGGGCTGGGCTCACAATCAGTTTTGTTTTTATGTCTCACCATTTTCATATCAATACATTAAATCTTGCTGTATTTGAAAGTGTAGTCAACTACGCTATGGTATACAGCAAAACATTAATGTTGCAATACTTTTTTTTTTTTACTAAATAGTTTTTTTGCATCTGTTTACATATACATTGTTAATTTCTTCACACATTCATCTACTGTTCATTTCTTATGCAACCTTATCTAACAACACATATATGTTTACACAATCTCCAAATGTCAATACGTGCATCTCTTGGCACTCCTTAAAATCTGTTCATTATTGCTGGATTATTTCTGTGTCATCCCTGAGCACAAGCCCAGACTGAACAAATTCTCTCCTGGGTAGACTCACAGTGGGCAATGTCCCGGTCTAAAAAAAGAAAGTTGAAACAAGCTTCGACACCTGACACTGAGTTATCTGAAGTAAAGCAAAACAGAAGGAGCAGAGACACAAGTAAAGGCAATAATAGAGGCTGCAGGGAAAAAGGAGGTAGGCCATGGGGAAAAAAATAACTAGTTGGCTGTCCCTAATGGGGTTAATCTCAGTGGTATACCAATTACATATGATCAACAGAAGAGGGACCTAACTTTTGAGCCCACAACAAAGTTTGGTGCCTTCACATGGATAACGGATATATATTTTTTTTTGAGAGAAGGCTCAAATGGCGCCAATATTATTCTGCCAAAACCACAGGCAGCATGAAAATGTTGCAGGCAGCACAATAAAGACATCCTATGGAAGTCCTGGCGGCTGCTCTCCACCCTGTTAACTTTGGGGGACGTGTCTCTTCCTATCTGTGTATAGGAAGAGACATGTCACTCAGCGCTTGCGTGATGTGGTTTTCAGGAGTGGTGAAGAGTGTGACCAGATGCAGCACACAATAACCCAGATATATCAATCTGCCTGAAAACAAGATTGTCAGCTTTTGCCCATAACGACCAATTACAGCTCAGGTTTCATATGGTAATGAGCTCTTGTAAAATGAAAGCTGAGCTGTGATTGGTTGTTATGTGCCAGACCAGACAGTCTTGGTTTCAGGCCACTATTTTCCTCCAGTTTGAAGGGGGGATATTGTATGTGGGCTGGCAAAGCATGTGCATCAGGGCTGCTTTTATACCTATATTAATCTATAATATCTATTATTCCTATATTAATCTATAATATTGATGCTATAGGTTAGAATTAAACTAACAAATTAAAAAACAAAATATATATTATTACCTATCTGGCACAAAGTAGAAGAAATTCCAAGCATCATACAGTATGTGTGAAGAGTTCTTCTCCCCTGGAAGCTAAGATGGAGGATGCCACAATCTCTGTTCTAGAAAAAAAGATAAAGGGGGAGAACAGGAGCGCTCCAATGTGCAGGATCAGTGGATAAACACCATGTAAAGGCAGGCGAGAGATATGCGCTCACCTTGTAATGTTGTGCAATATCCGAGGCACAACACTCACATTGTATAGAAAGAACTAGTAATTCTGCAACGGCTGCTGCAGACATCCCCCCGACCGGCATGCACAGGATACAACAATGGACACAAGGAATGTTGGAAGTAATTCCGCACTGCCAGTTGTCACTCAATAAGGTAGGAACCAGGGGTACTGCTTGATTCTAAAGTTTATTAAACACACACGAAGCGTTTCAAGTCCGGGATGGCCTTTTCATCAGGCATGCACAATAAAACTAAATATATGCATATAAAGGAATCAGAATACACGTCAATTCCGTGGGAGTGACAGACATTCAGGTACGTCCAAAATAAATTACAAAGCACTATATAAAATATAATATAAAAAATATAATATATAAAATCACAACAAAAGTATCACATTAAGAATAAAGATAAAACAAAAGCTGGTGGGCTCACACTATATATTAATGTGATGTCCCAGTACAGGTACAAGGTCCTGTACTACTTTTAAGCCCTGTCAGGTTGACTTACTCAGTGACCTGGGGCTTTCCTGCAGGGTCTCACCTTGTTCTTCTGTTGGTTTAATAAATGTGTATATGTTCTTTAATGCATAGACAGGATCCTATGTCTAGATAGTCTCAAGGACCTGTGGGAGGTCTAAAGGACCTGAATGTAAGTTGGTCACGTTATGTTAAGTCACATGATCTGTTGTCACATGTACTCCCAGAGAGCACCAGCTTTAAACTATGACCCACAGCTTGACCAATGGGCTTTAGTCCAGTCCCCCACTATATAAAGGGGTGGCCATTTGCAATTCTCTCTCTTGTACCACCAAAGTCTTTGCTGAAGCAGCTACCAGAGATCTCAGGATAAGTGTTCAGCATCTGGATGGCCACAAAGCTAAAGTCTATCCAGTAAGTCTCAAGTCTATGTCTGCTGTCACTGAAGCTAGTCAAGTCCTGCACATAGTCAAGTCAAGTCTAATTAAAAGTCAAGTTTATTACAAGTATATTAGTCCAGCAAGCTGCGAGGTCCTCTTGGTCCTTGCCACCTCTCTGGGAAATCTGGTCTTAGCTGTGAAGATAATTACATCTATCTTCTATTCAGTAAAGCCTCTGTCGCAAGTCCTACCCCCCAAGTCTGAACTGTGTCTAATACCAAGTCGCATGTCTTTGCAAAAAAGTGTGTGCCAGCAAAGTGTACGGGACTGTGTCATTGAAATAAGTTTATGTGCTGGCACTGAAGAAGTAGTGGGGGAGGTGAAGTTTACAGTATTGTCGGTGGCAAGGAAGTTTACAAAAAGTGGATTTACTAATATAAAAACGGAAATGATGTTGCGTGCCAAAATGTCTGTTGTACCTGAAAGAGTTAAAGATCTGCTGGAAAAGTGTGCCAAAGATTCCCGCCAAGGCCAGCGTCCCACCCCCAAAGTCGTTCCAGACAGATGTGTCAAGGCCTACTCCAGCTGTCAAGGAGGTTTGGCCTAACCAACAGGTGCCCACAAAAGTGCCTAGGCCTACTCCTCTTTTCACGGAGGTTTGGCCTGAAGAGCAGGCACCAACAAGTTATCCCTCTGTGGCGCAAGCCGCTGCAGTGCAGGTGGTGGTTACAGTTAGTCCCACCATCACTAATTCCAATCTGTCCCACGTGTCCTGGGACACCCATATTGACCCCATGCAGGGGGCCCAGTCTCACAACCCTAGGTACATCTCTCAGCCAATGGCCCCACCTGGTAGGCGAGACTGGGAAAGAAGATTGCCAGGAAGAAAGAAATCTGCTTAAGTTGTGTACAGTAAAATACCAAATTTGGTCATAAGACTAACTTTCTGTTGTGCAATAGCACTTTTGTTGTTTCAGGTTTCCAGCAACAGTTCAAGATATGTGCCTGACAAGACTTTGTCAAGAAAAGTTCTTCTACTTGTAACGTAACCATTCTCGTAAGTCACGTGCCCGGCTTCGGCCGAGAGACTCCTTGCTGTAGGAGATTCTATTAAGTAATGTGCCGGCATTAGCCGAAAGACTCCTTGTATTAGGAGATCCTAATTGATCTGAACAAAACAAATGAACTCCTAATGTACATGAACTACTAAGCAGTACATGAATCCTCGTATGAGTGTCTAAAGTAATATATTTTGGTTCAGTAAAAATGGTCAAGGAGGTACACTGAGTTTTCTTGGTCCTACAATGTGTTGTTAATGTCAATGATAAGTAAAAATGTATAAAGTTATTGTACACCAAAAGTCATTGTGTACAGTCATGTATGATTTTTGGTTGTCTTCTTCCAGGGGTTTATCCTGACACGGTCAGGAGGAGCACATATTACACCCATCAACAGCATCTAGTACATGTAAATAGTATGTGTAAGTACACTACAGTACACATATTTGGGTACACAAACAGTTAATGTACACATAGTTCAGTATACAGAAGTCACTCACATTCCACAGACTACTCAAAGTAACATGTCAAGTGTATATAATGTCAAATGTGTCTAATGATTGTATATCATTATTTTCGTGCACGGGATACTTTCCTGGCCAGTAAGTATTCCTGAAACTAACCTAATGCACGTAGTCAGTAAAGGTAACGTGAATGTCAAAATGTTATCTATACCAATTGTCTAGCATGGATATGTCTAGAGTAACAACCCAATCCGCAACTATAAGTCTAAAGTCATGAGTCTAGTCATGTATTTAATGTCTAGTAAATAATGTCTAGTCATGCACAGTAAACAGTTATGCAAGTCAGTAAATTCATAGTGTATTATATGCATAGTCAAAAGTGTCAGTTGTGTATAGTTAATTATAACATGCATAGTCCAATTATAAAATGCAAGTCCAGTTATAAAGTGCATAGTAAAGGTCCTTACAAGTAAAGTAACCGTATATGTACAAGTTATATATAGCCACCAATCCTGTTCACAATCCTGTTCAACTACAAAACAGAGCGTGTTTGGACTATTGTACAAAGACTCTAATGATATCTGTTATTTCACCAGCCTGAAATGGATGTTTGTGCAGAAAATGCCTCAGGACTGCATCTGGCCCCGCGGCCACTTCGTTCCTCAAGCCTGACAGAACCTTACGTCGAGGACGACTTATGTTAAGCCCCTTGCTTAACATTTGTGATGTCCCAGTACAGGTATACGGCCCTGTACTACTTTTAGGCCCTGTCAGGTTGAGTCACTCAGTGACCTGGTGCTCTCCTCCAGGGTCTCACCTTGTTCTCCTATTGGTTTAATAAATGTTGTTATGTTCCTTTAATGCATAGACAGGATCCTATGTCTAGATAGTCTCAAGGACCTGTGGAAGGTCTAAAGGACCTGTATGTAAGTTGGTCACATGTTACGTTAAGTCACATGATCTGTTGTCACATGTACTCCCAGAGAGCACCAGCTTTAAACTATGACCCACAGCTTGACCAATGGGCTTTAGCCATTGGCATTGGCCATTTCCAATTCTCTCTTTCTTGTACCACCAAAGTCTTTGCCGAAGCAGCTACCAGAGATCTTAAGACAAGTGTTCAGCATCTGTAAGGCCACAAAGCTAATGTCTATCCAGTAAGTCTCAAGTCTATGTCTACTGTCACTAAAGCTAGTCAAGTCCTGCACATAGTCAAGTCAAGTCTAATTACAAGTCAAGTTTATTACAAGTATATTAGTCCAGCAAGCTGCGAGGTCCTCTGGGTCCTGGCCACCTCTCTGGGAAATCTGGCCTTAGCTGTGAAGATAATTACACCTGTCTTCTATTCAGTAAAGCCTCCGTTTGACCATAACTGGTTGTGGACTCTTTATTTACAAGCCCTGCCCTTGCCAGTTACAGCAAGTTTTCCACATAGAATAAAAGTACAATTGCAGGCAATGGCCAGGCGGATCCGGGCAAGGTAGGGCTCATTGGAATCAGCATCTCCCGCACTATCCATCAGTACCTGTGGATAGTGCGGAAGAAAATTTCTGACAGTTTTCCTTTAATAACATCCGACCCCTGGGGTTAATAACATCAGATCCCACCTCTCACACTGCAACACCCATGGTCCCGCCATTCAACCGGTGGGTCACCATAATAAATATGTATATCGAGGTGCTTGTGTTGCACATACCCTTTGTGCCAAATAAATACAATATAGAAAATAACAAAAACTGACACACATATATATATATATATATATATATATATATGTATAAATGGACTAGTTGTATGTAAAATCACACAATTATTTATTATTGACTATTATACAGACTTTTATATTCCTATTTTAACTATTATTTTATTCTAATTTTATATTTTTTATTTTATTATGTGCAATAATTAACAGTAACGTCCATAACAAGGGCCCTGCTTGGACACATATTTATATATCTATTTATAAATAATTGTGTTATTTTACATACAATTAGTCCATTTATACTTTAATATTTATATATATATATATATATATATATATATATATATATATATATATATTTAGAGGTCTGTATTTCGTTATTTTCTATATTGACACAAAAAGACAACTCACTCATATCACCAGCGTGCACCATTGTTGTGTGGCGGGATAAGCTGTGAAGCAGAATCTTGATATTTATGTTATGTTGGTGCATATCAATTCTAGCTCACAGTGTTTGAATGGTCTGACTGATGTTTTGAATAATGCACTGGCAATTTAATAAATACACCACGTACGATGAAGAACAATTGGCATATTTTCAGCATTCATTTTTCTCCTGTAGATCTTGATGTAAAGTTTCCAAGGCCTTCAGTGGGTATCAATGTACGACAGAGGCATCGTGAGTGCCTACAGCTAGAGGTGCCAGTGACAAGAACATGCTGGGAAAGAGGATCCTGCACCCAAAGTATTGGATTTTTTAATTCTGCTAGGGGCCAAATGGTTTTGAAGCATTTTGGCTTGCCGAAATGTTATGGCTGTTTTTTTTTTTTTTTTTTTTTTTTTATCAATTCCCTCAAAATAGGGTCCATCAACAGGACTGGCCAGTGTTTATAAAGAATTTTCCCGATATCTTTAGTGCAAGAATTAAATTTCCTTTCAGTATTCATTCCTTTTTCCACCAGTTGTAATTTTTTGTGCATTCTTATTTCTAATTAGATCTTTTTGTTATAATTTATTTACCTTATTAAAAGCATCACTTAAAACTTTTTTGGGGTACCCCTTCTCATTTAAATGCTCATGTAAAATGTTAGACTGTATTTTAAAATCAGTATCAGAGCTACGGTTCTTCCTTACTTGTTGATATTGACTGTACAGTATATTTTTGACCCATTTTGGGTAGTGGCAACTGGAAAAATTTTAAAAAATTGTTAACATCCACCTTTTTAACCTGTTGGGGACGGAGGGCGTACCTGTACGCCCTCCGCCCACTCCCTTTCTATAACGCGGGGCCACGCTGTGGCCCCACGTCATAGCGGGTCGGGCCTGGCCTCTAACAACGGCCAGAACCGTGTCACTGATCGCGGTGCCGCGTGCTATTAACCGTTTAGACATGGCGTTCAAAGTTAAATGCTGCATCTAAAATGAAAGTAAATTGCTCCCAGCTAGCTCAGTGGGCTATTCGGGATCGCCGTGTCGAAATTGTGGCATCCTGAACAGCTGTAGGACAGCAGGAGGGTCCCCTACCTTCCTCCTCGCTGTCCGATCACCGAATGACTGCTCCGTGCCTGAGATCCAGCGGCAGAATCATTGATCAATGGTTTCCTATGAGAAACCATTGATCAATATAAAAGATCAGTGTGTGCAGTGTTATAGCCCCCTATGAAAACTATAACACTGCAAAAACTAAAAGTAAAAAAAAAGTGAATAAAGATCATTTAACCTCTTTAGGACGCAGGGTGTATCCATACGCCCTGCATCCCAAGTCCTTAAGGACGCAGGGCGTATGGATACACCCATGCACATCGCCCAGGGGGGTCCTGACCCCCCTCCCCCCCCATGTTGGCAATCGGAGAAAATTCTGGGCTGATCGGGTCTCTGGTGACAGCCCTGTCAGCGACAGCCCTGATCAGCCTAAGGGATAGGAGTGAGGTCACAGAGCTGCAATCTCCTCCTATCCCCTGCCATTAGTCAGAACGGAGTTGTGACCAATGGCAGTGCAGGACATGTTGCCATGGCAACCCCCTGTTCTGCCCGCCCCTGGATGTTGAGGGGATCGCGGGAAGAAGATGGAGGCCGTACCTGCAGGAGAAGATGCCTTGGGACCCGGGATCTTCGCTGTAGACTGCTGGATACTGGATCAGGTAGGGAATCAACTGTGGGGGTGGGGGTGGGGGGGAATTGAAAGTAAAACGATCTTTACTGTGGCAACCACTAGGAAGGCCAAACTGCAACTCCCAGCATGCCCATACAGCCAAAGGCTGTCTGGGCATGCTGGGAGTTGTAGTTTTGCAACATCTGGAGGGTCACAGTTTGGGGACCACTGTTACAGTGGTGCCCAAATGGTAGCCCTCCAGATGTTGCCAAACTACAACTCTCAGCATGCCTGGACTGCCCAGGCATGCTTGGAGTTGTAGTTCTGTAACATCTGTCCCTTCAGATTTAGCAATTTTCATGAAATGTTTGAAAATTGCTGCTCTACTTTGAAGCCCTCTAATTTTTTCAAAAAGCAAAAATATGTCCATTTTATGATGCCAACATAAAGTGGACATATTGTATTTGTGAAGAAAAATAAAATTTATTGTGAATATCCATTTTCCTTACAAGTAGAGAGCATCAAAGTTAGAAAAATGCAAAATTTTCTAAATTTTCATGAAATTTTGAGCTTTTTCACCAAAAAAGGATGCAAGTAACGCCAAAAATTTACCACCAAAATAAAGTAGAATATGTCACGAAAAAACTATCTCAGAATCAGAATATTCGGTAAAAGCCTTTTCGCATTATTAATTCATAAAGTGACGGTGGTCAGAATTGCGGAAAAGGGCTCAGTCCTTAAGGTGAAAAAGGGCTGCGTCCTTAAAGGGTTAACCCCTTCCCTAATAAAAGTTAGAATCCCCTCCCAAAAAAGTTAAAATAAACATATGTGGTATCGCCGCGTGCAGAAATGTCCAAATAATAAAAATATATAATTAATTAAACCGCACGGTCAATAGCGTATTTTTGGTCACTTTTTATATCATGAAAAAATTTATAAAAAGCGATCAAAATCAGATCAATACAAAAATGGTACTGCTAAAAACTTCAGATCACGGTGCAAAAAATTATCCCTCATACTGCCCCGTATGCATAAAAATAAAAAATGTATAGGGATCAGAAGATGACAATTTTAAACGTATACATTTTCCTGCAGGTAGTTATGATTTTTTCTAGAAGTATGACAAAATCAAACATATATAAGTAGGGTAAAATTTTAACCGTATGGACCTACAGAATAAAGATAAGGTGTAATTTTTACCGAAAAATGTACTGCGTAGAAACGGAAGCCCCCAAAATTTACAAAATGCGGTCTTTTCTTCAATTTTGTCGCACAATGATTTTTTTTCTGTTTCGCCTTAGATTTTTGGGTAAAATGACTGATGTCATTACAAAATAGAATTGGTAGTGCAAAAAATAAGCCATCATATGGATTCTTAGGTGCAAAATTGAAAGAGTTATGATTTTTAAAAGGTAAGGAGGAAAAAATGAAAGTTCAAGTTCATTTCCACCCCAAATTATAAAGAGGTTATCTATGAAGCATCGGTAAAACAAAACATGAGAACCAAACCAACGGGACTGTGCGATATATAGGGACTCCATATACAAATTTGCATAACTGGGGATGAATTGAGACCCCATTGCACAGCCCCGTTCCTGTCTATACATGGTGTCATAAAATATAAAAACATTGTGTCGAGGAATAAATAAAATGGAATTAATTAAAAATTCAGTTTGAGTGTCACCTATACAACTATCAATATCCCAAAAATATTTCTAAGCACTTATACCCTTCTCTTCTAAAATATTTTAGTATAAAGCACTAACATCAAGACTTAAAAAACTAAAACCAGAAGGGAAGTTTTCGTATTGGATCTCAGCAATCAATTGTGTGGAATCTTTGAGAAATGCTCGTTATTCTATTACGTATTGTTGAAGAAAGAGATCCACATAGTGAGATGACTAGTTATTGCACCTATCCCGGAAATAATAGGTGTTACGCCGAGCGCTCCGGGTCCCCGCTCCTCCCCGGAGCGCTCGCTACACTCTCGTCACTGCAGCGCTTCGGTCAGATCCACTGACCCGGGGCGCTGCGATACCGCCTCCAGCCGGGATGCGATTCGCGATGCGGGTGGCGCCCGCTCGCGATGCGCACCCCGGCTCCCGTACCTGACTCGCTCTCCGTCGGTCCTGTCCCGGCGCGCGCGGCCCCGCTCCCTAGGGCGCGCGCGCGCCGGGTCTTTGCGATTTAAAGGGCCACTGCGCCGCTGATTGGCGCAGTGGTTCTAATTAGTGTGTTCACCTGTGCACTCCTTATTTATACCTCACTTCCCCTGCACTCCCTCGCCGGATCTTGTTGCCATTGTGCCAGTGAAAGCGTTTCCTTGTGTGTTCCTAGCCTGTGTTCCAGACCTCCTGCCGTTGCCCCTGACTACGATCCTTGCTGCCTGCCCCGACCTTCTGCTACGTCCGACCTTGCTTCTGTCTACTCCCTTGTACCGCGCCTATCTTCAGCAGTCAGAGAGGTTGAGCCGTTGCTAGTGGATACGACCTGGTCACTACCGCCGCAGCAAGACCATCCCGCTTTGCGGCGGGCTCTGGTGAAAACCAGTAGTGACTTAGAACCGATCCACTAGCACGGTCCACGCCAATCCCTCTCTGGCACAGAGGATCCACTACCTGCCAGCCGGCATCGTGACAGTAGATCCGGCCATGGATCCCGCTGAAGTTCCTCTGCCAGTTGTCGCCGACCTCACCACGGTGGTCGCCCAGCAGTCACAACAGATAGCGCAACAAGGCCAACAGCTGTCTCAACTGACCGTGATGCTACAGCAGCTACTACCACAGCTTCAGCAATCATCTCCTCCGCCAGCTCCTGCACCTCCTCCGCAGCGAGTGGCCGCTTCTGGTCTACGACTATCCTTGCCGGATAAATTTGATGGGGACTCTAAATTCTGCCGTGGCTTTCTTTCCCAATGTTCCCTGCACTTGGAGATGATGTCGGACCAGTTTCCTACTGAAAGGTCTAAGGTGGCTTTCGTAGTCAGCCTTCTGTCTGGAAAAGCTCTGTCATGGGCCACACCGCTCTGGGACCGCAATGACCCCGTCACTGCCTCTATACACTCCTTCTTCTCGGAAATTCGAAGTGTCTTTGAGGAACCTGCCCGAGCCTCTTCTGCTGAGACTGCCCTGTTGAACCTGGTCCAGGGTAATTCTTCCGTTGGCGAGTACGCCGTACAATTCCGTACTCTTGCTTCAGAATTATCCTGGAATAATGAGGCCCTCTGCGCGACCTTTAAAAAAGGCCTATCCAGCAACATTAAAGATGTTCTGGCCGCACGAGAAATCCCTGCTAACCTACATGAACTCATTCATCTAGCCACTCGCATTGACATGCGTTTTTCCGAAAGGCGTCAGGAGCTCCGCCAGGATATGGACTTTGTTCGCACGAGGCGTTTTTTCTCCCCGGCTCCTCTCTCCTCTGGTCCCCTGCAATCCGTTCCTGTGCCTCCCGCCGTGGAGGCTATGCAGGTCGACCGGTCTCGCCTGACACCTCAAGAGAGGACACGACGCCGCATGGAGAATCTCTGCCTGTACTGTGCCAGTACCGAACACTTCCTGAAGGATTGTCCTATCCGTCCTCCCCGCCTGGAAAGACGTACGCTGACTCCGCACAATGGTGAGACAGTCCTTGATGTCTACTCTGCTTCTCCACGTCTTACTGTGCCTGTGCGGATATCTGCCTCTGCCTTCTCCTTCTCTACTATGGCCTTCTTGGATTCCGGATCTGCAGGAAATTTTATTTTGGCCTCTCTCGTCAACAGGTTCAACATCCCGATGACCAGTCTCGCCAGACCCCTCTACATCAATTGTGTAAACAATGAAAGATTGGACTGTACCATACGTTTCCGCACGGAGCCCCTTCTAATGTGCATCGGACCTCATCACGAGAAGATTGAATTTTTGGTCCTCCCCAATTGCACTTCCGAAATTCTCCTTGGACTACCCTGGCTTCAACTCCATTCCCCAACCCTGGATTGGTCCACTGGGGAGATCAAGAGTTGGGGGCCCTCTTGTTTCAAGGACTGCCTAAAACCGGTTCCCAGTACCCCTTGCCGTGACTCTGTGGTTCCCCCTGTAACCGGTCTCCCTAAGGCCTATATGGACTTTGCGGATGTTTTTTGCAAAAAACAAGCTGAGACTCTACCTCCTCACAGGCCTTATGACTGTCCTATTGACCTCCTCCCGGGCACTACTCCACCCCGGGGCAGAATTTATCCTCTGTCCGCCCCAGAGACTCTTGCTATGTCTGAGTACATCCAGGAAAATTTAAAAAAGGGCTTTATCCGTAAATCCTCCTCTCCTGCCGGAGCCGGATTTTTCTTTGTGTCCAAAAAAGATGGCTCTCTACGTCCTTGCATTGACTACCGCGGTCTTAATAAAATCACGGTAAAGAACCGCTACCCCCTACCCCTCATCTCTGAACTCTTTGATCGCCTCCAAGGTGCCCACATCTTTACCAAACTGGACTTAAGAGGTGCTTATAATCTCATCCGCATCAGAGAGGGGGATGAATGGAAAACGGCATTTAACACTAGAGATGGACACTTTGAGTATCTGGTCATGCCCTTTGGCCTGTGCAACGCCCCTGCCGTCTTCCAAGACTTTGTTAATGAAATTTTTCGTGATCTCTTATACTCCTGTGTTGTTGTATATCTGGACGATATCCTGATTTTTTCTGCCAATCTAGAAGAACACCGCCAGCATGTCCGTATGGTTCTTCAGAGACTTTGTGACAATCAACTTTATGCCAAGATAGAGAAATGTCTGTTTGAATGCCAATCTCTTCCTTTCCTAGGATACTTGGTCTCTGGCCAGGGACTACAAATGGATCCAGACAAACTCTCTGCCGTCTTAGATTGGCCACGCCCCTCCGGACTCCGTGCTATCCAACGTTTTTTGGGGTTCGCCAATTATTACAGGCAATTTATTCCACATTTTTCTACCGTTGTGGCTCCTATCGTGGCTTTAACCAAAAAAAATGCCAATCCCAAGTCTTGGCCTCCTCAAGCGGAAGACGCCTTTAAACGGCTCAAGTCTGCCTTTTCTTCGGCTCCCGTGCTCTCCAGACCTGACCCATCTAAACCCTTCCTATTGGAGGTTGATGCCTCCTCTGTAGGAGCTGGAGCGGTCCTTCTACAAAAAAATTCTTCCGGGCATGCTGTTACTTGTGGTTTTTTTTCTAGGACCTTCTCTCCGGCGGAGAGGAACTACTCCATCGGGGATCAAGAGCTTCTAGCCATTAAATTAGCACTTGAGGAATGGAGGCATCTGCTGGAGGGATCAAGATTTCCAGTTATTATTTACACCGATCACAAGAACCTCTCCTATCTCCAGTCTGCCCAACGGCTGAATCCTCGCCAGGCCAGGTGGTCTCTGTTCTTTGCCCGATTTAATTTTGAAATTCACTTTCGGCCTGCCGATAAGAACATTAGGGCCGATGCTCTCTCTCGTTCCTCGGATGCCTCGGAAGTTGAACTCTCTCCGCAACACATCATTCCTCCTGACTGCCTGATTTCCACTTCTCCAGCCTCCATCAGGCAAACTCCTCCAGGAAAGACCTTCGTCTCTCCACGCCAACGCCTCGGAATCCTCAAATGGGGTCACTCCTCCCATCTCGCAGGTCATGCGGGCATCAAGAAATCTGTACAACTCATCTCTCGCTTCTATTGGTGGCCGACTCTGGAGACGGATGTCGTGGACTTTGTGCGAGCCTGCACTGTCTGTGCCCGGGATAAGACTCCTCGCCAGAAGCCCGCTGGTTTTCTTCATCCTCTGCCTGTCCCCGAACAGCCTTGGTCTCTGATTGGTATGGATTTTATTACAGACTTACCCCCATCCCGTGGCAACACTGTTGTTTGGGTGGTCGTTGATCGATTCTCCAAAATGGCACATTTCATCCCTCTTCCTGGTCTTCCTTCAGCGCCTCAGTTGGCTAAACAATTTTTTGTACACATTTTTCGTCTTCACGGGTTGCCCACGCAGATCGTCTCGGATAGAGGCGTCCAATTCGTGTCAAAATTCTGGAGGGCTCTCTGTAAACAACTCAAGATTAAATTAAACTTTTCTTCTGCATATCATCCTCAATCCAATGGACAAGTAGAAAGAATTAACCAGGTCTTGGGTGATTATTTACGACATTTTGTTTCCTCCCGCCAGGATGATTGGGCAGATCTTCTACCATGGGCCGAATTCTCGTATAACTTCAGAGTCTCTGAATCTTCCTCCAAATCCCCATTTTTCGTGGTGTACAGCCGTCACCCTCTTCCTCCCCTCCCTACCCCCTTGCCCTCTGGTCTGCCCGCTGTGGATGAAATTTCTCGTGATCTTTCCACCATATGGAGAGAGACCCAAAATTCTCTCTTACAGGCTTCATCACGCATGAAGAAGTTTGCTGATAAGAAAAGAAGAGCTCCTCCCATTTTTTCTCCTGGAGACAAGGTATGGCTCTCCGCTAAATATGTCCGCTTCCGTGTCCCTAGCTACAAGTTGGGACCACGCTATCTTGGTCCTTTCAAAATTTTGTGCCAGATTAATCCTGTCTCTTACAAACTTCTTCTTCCTCCTTCTCTTCGTATTCCTAATGCCTTTCACGTTTCTCTTCTTAAACCACTTATCATCAACCGTTTCTCTCCCAAACTTGTTTCCCCCACTCCTGTTTCCGGCTCCTCGGACATCTTCTCCGTCAAAGAGATTCTGGCATCCAAGAAGGTCAGAGGGAAAACTTTTTTTTTAGTTGATTGGGAGGGTTGTGGTCCAGAAGAGAGATCCTGGGAACCTGAGGACAATATTCTAGACAAAAGTCTGGTCCTCAGGTTCTCAGGCTCTAAGAAGAGGGGGAGACCCAAGGGGGGGGTACTGTTACGCCGAGCGCTCCGGGTCCCCGCTCCTCCCCGGAGCGCTCGCTACACTCTCGTCACTGCAGCGCTTCGGTCAGATCCACTGACCCGGGGCGCTGCGATACCGCCTCCAGCCGGGATGCGATTCGCGATGCGGGTGGCGCCCGCTCGCGATGCGCACCCCGGCTCCCGTACCTGACTCGCTCTCCGTCGGTCCTGTCCCGGCGCGCGCGGCCCCGCTCCCTAGGGCGCGCGCGCGCCGGGTCTTTGCGATTTAAAGGGCCACTGCGCCGCTGATTGGCGCAGTGGTTCTAATTAGTGTGTTCACCTGTGCACTCCTTATTTATACCTCACTTCCCCTGCACTCCCTCGCCGGATCTTGTTGCCATTGTGCCAGTGAAAGCGTTTCCTTGTGTGTTCCTAGCCTGTGTTCCAGACCTCCTGCCGTTGCCCCTGACTACGATCCTTGCTGCCTGCCCCGACCTTCTGCTACGTCCGACCTTGCTTCTGTCTACTCCCTTGTACCGCACCTATCTTCAGCAGTCAGAGAGGTTGAGCCGTTGCTAGTGGATACGACCTGGTCACTACCGCCGCAGCAAGACCATCCCGCTTTGCGGCGGGCTCTGGTGAAAACCAGTAGTGACTTAGAACCGATCCACTAGCACGGACCACGCCAATCCCTCTCTGGCACAGAGGATCCACTACCTGCCAGCCGGCATCGTGACAATAGGCCTCCCTGGAGGTTTTTTTCTCATCTTTATGAACCTTTGGGAGGTAGTAAAAAAATTGGAGTCTGAATTTTTTTTTATTTTTGAATAAGGTTATAACATTCCTTGAATATGTGGATAGAAGGGTCCTCATTTAATTTAGAGTAATAATTTGTATCGGATAAAATGTGTAGAGCTTCAGCAATGTAATCTTCGCGATCCAATAAAACTGTCCCACCTCCCTTATCCACAAGGTGAATAATCAAGCTATCATAATTTTTTTAGAACCTTCAAGACTATTCTTTCACACTGGACGTTTATTTATTTTTCTAAAATCCTTGGAAACTAAGACATAAAAAGTTTCAATAAAATTACCTTTTGACGTAACTGAATAAAATGTGGATTTTGTATATACTTCTACATGCTTGATAGTAGTATCCACATTTTCGATGGGATCCAAATTAGTTGGTATTGCACTAATCTCATTGCAAGATTTTCTTTCTTTTCCAGAAAAAAATCTTGCAAGTGTAAGGATCCGAGTGTATTCATTAAAATAAAAAAAAAGTTGGAAAGGAACAGGGGTAGTCCCAGGCAGTGGCAGGCTTTGTGCAGTGGCATCTCCAGCATTCATATACAAAAGTGGGAGGGGGGGCAATTTTAAAACGCATGTGTCAGTATATATCTGTGTTTCCCAAACTTTTTCGGCTCGGGCCACACCTCCGAAAGAAAATTTTTTGTGGGGCACCCCTACCAAGCTTGATTAGCAAAAAAAAAGGGGGAAAGCGCCGCAATACACAAAATGCACAATATCAATTTATCAGTGGGTATGCAGATTAAAGTGCTGCTTTAGACAGCAACTCACAAATGACATGTTCTCTAATCAGCGTTGTTCCCTTTTCTTCTCCATCTGGTCTGCGCCATCATGACAATTTCTTCCAGCCACAATTCTTCAACATTAAACCTGCAAAACAAACCTATTAGGCTCCACACTTTTTTTTTCCATGGGTGACAGAGGGGTGTAGAAGAGTGTACATGTGTGACAGGGGTGTAGAAGAGTGTACATGAGTGACAGAGGGGTGTAGAAGAGTGTACATGGGTGACAGGGGTGTAGAAGAGTGTACATGGGTGACAGAGGGATGTAGAAGAGTGTACATGAGTGACAGAAGAGTGTAGAGCAGTGTACATGGGTAACAGAGGGGTGTACATGGGTGGTAGAGGGGTGTAGAGGAGTGTACATGGGTGACAGAGGGGCATAGGGGGCAACAAAAGGGTGTAAATGGGTGTAGAGGAGTTTACATGGGTGGCAGAGGGATGTAGAGCAGTGTATATGGGTGGCAAAAGGGTGTAGAGGAGTGTACATGGGTGACAGAGGGGTGTACATGGGTGTATAAGAGTGTACATGGGTGACAGGGGCGTACATGGGTGACAGAGGGTTGTAGAGGAGTGTACATGGGTGGCAGAGGGATTTAGAACAGTGTATATGGGTGGCAAAGGGGTGTAGAGGAGTGTACATGGGTGTCAGAGGGGTGTAGAGGAGTGTGCATGGGTGGCAGAGGGGTGTAGAGGAGTGTACATGGGTGGCAGAGGGGTGTAGAGGAGTGTACATGGGTAACAGAGGGGTGTACATGGGTGGCAGAGGGGTGTAGAGGAGTTTACATGGGTGGCAGAGGGGTGTTGAGGAGTGTGCATGGGTGACAGAGAGGTGCACATCGGTGACAGAGGGGCAAAGGAGGTGACAGAGAAGTGTATAAGGGTGACAGAGGGGTGTACATGGGTGTATAAGAGTGTACATGGGTGAGAGGGGCGTACATGGGTGACAGAGGGTTGTAGAGGAGTGTACATGGGTGACAGAGGGATTTAGAGCAGTGTATATGGGTGGCAAAGGGTTGTAGATGAGTGTACATGGGTGGCAGAGGGGTGTAGAGGAGTGTGTATGGGTGGCAGAGGGGTATAGAGGAGTGTACATGGGTGGCAGAGGGGTGTAGAGGAGTGTACATGGGTAACAGAGGGGTGTACATGGGTGGCACAGGGGTGTAGAGGAGTTTACATGGGTGGCAGAGGGGTGTTGAGGAGTGTGCATGGGTGACAGAGAGGTGCACATCGGTGACAGAGGGGCGTAGGGGGTGACAGAGAAGTGTATATGGGTGACAGAGGAGTGTACATGGGTGTATAAGAGTGTACATGGGTGACAGGGGCGTACATGGGTGACAGAGGGTTGTAGAGGAGTAAACATGGGTGACAGAGGGGCGTATATAGGTGACAGAGGGGTGTACATGGGTGTATAAGAGTGTACATGGGTGACAGCGGCGTACATGGGTGACAGAGGGTTGTAGAGGAGTGAACATGGGTGACAGAGGGGTGTAGGGGTTGACAGAGGGGTGTAGAGGAGTGTACATGGGTGACAGATGGGTGACAGAGGAGTGTACATGGGTGACAGTGGAGTGTAGAGGAGTGTACATGTGTGGCAGAGGGGTGTGGAAGAGTGTACATGGGTGGCAAGGGGGTGTAGGGGTGACAGAGGGGTGTAGAGGAGAGTACATGGGTGGCAGAGCGGTGTAGAGGAGTGTACATGTGTGGCAGAGGGGTGTAGAGGAGTGTACATGGCCCCCTCTGCCCCCCCCCCCCCTAGTGACGCCACTGGCCTTGTAAGACCCATTGAACCACCGGCTGTGTGATTACAGGGTCCGATGAGTCAAGATGGCAGCCAGAGCTTTCCTTACCTGTACCAAGCACACTCCAGAAATTTTATACCAAAGTATAAAATTGATGATTTTGGGTCCCATCACATCTCAGAAAAATGGAATAACAATGATCAAAAAGTCATATATACGTAAAAGTGGTACTGATAAAAACGACAGATTATGAACCCTCATACAGATTATCAACCCTCATACATCACAGCATACAAAAAAAAAACTTAAGAAAAAATAGGGTGATTTTAAACATACTTCATCTTAATACCGAAGTCTGGCTTTGTAGTACATCATGGAATGGAAATATATTTTCAGATTTTGTACTGTATGTTTTGAATTTTACCTATCTGAGAAGTGTGCCAAAATGGTTAATTAGCCGTTATTGGTAAAACAAAATTCATAATATTTATTTCTAACCCTCATTTTTCACACTTCATTTCACTTGTTTTAACATCCCTGCATGCCTTGGTGAGCAGGTTTCTTCGGATTGTGTTGATATGCTAATCAAACCCAATGATTATGCAGCCGCTGATTTAGCTCCGTATTTTCTAGTGAAATGAGTTCTGTGAAGCTGAATCAAATAAATATTTGCCATTGCTGTGCATATCTTGTGTGTGCACAGAACATAGGGCTACTAAAATATTTTATTCATTCAATTCTCTGGAAAATATTAAGGGTTAAAAAATCTGCACATGCAAACATGAGTCAAGCAAATGGATCTGAATCATAATCATATAAAATTCTTCTAGTGAGCCAGTCTGCTTGTTTAGATTTATATATTCACTGTTAGTATTGAATGCTGGTAAACACACCAGTGCACATGTAGCCTATACTGTTTTCAATCTACTGTATGTAGTATGTGACTGTTTTTATAGCACAAACACAGTTTTTTTTCTACTTCTTTTTAGATTTAATACATTTGAATTACATTTTTATATGCATTCAATTCTTTTTTAGAGTGTCTTATATAGGATGGATTGGGGGTTAAAGGGGTTATCCAGGAATAGAAAAACACAGCTAATTTATTTCAAAGACTGCTCCCTGTCTGTCTCCAGGTTGGGTGTAATATTGCAACTTGGTTCTATTCACTTCAATGGAACTGAGCTGCAGAACCACACCCAGCCTGGAGACAGACAGGGAGCAGTCTATGGAAGAAATTATCCCTGTTTTTAGATTCCTGGATAATCCCTATAAAGGAAAACTGTCAGCCTGTTCACCCATACTAAACCCAATACACTGCAGCTTTTTGTATTATAGTACCAGCAATGTGGGACCATAGAGATGCCCCCCTCGGCATGAATGATGGCCTGCATCATCTCTCTGCTCCTAAGCAGACAGAGCAGAGTGGTGACGTGGGCCATCAATCATGTGAGGTGTCGTCACTACTGCCGGAGCGACTGGACTAGGTAAGTATAGCTCCCCTCCCAGTACACTACTTACAAGGTGGCGAGGGTAATTTACAAACTTTATATCCTCACCATCCCTGGGGGCAAAAACGTCCAACGGGCATGGTGAGGAGAAATATTTTACCATATATTATGTGTTGTCAAGTGTTATATACGGTAAAATCTAAAGCTTGGTTCCCTTTTAATGCCATGGATGGTAACAGTTTCCATCATTCTGCAAAATAAAAAAAACCTTTGGGAAAATAGTTTTTGGAAAAGGTATTTATGATTTTGTGGTGGGGGGGCTTAAAAGTGTTTTGTGGGTTCAGCTCCACTATTTAGTGAGGACGATCTAGAGGACAGTCAGCAGCTACTGCCCATCCAAGAGGTGGAGGAGACATCCACCTCTTCCTCCGCTAGGCAGGCAAGTAGTGATGAGGAGAGTGGCCTGGGAGGTGGTGTTGTGAGCGTTCAGGCTCCTGAAGCAGACACTGTTGAGGAACCTAAGGAGGACATCAGTGACGTGCAGACACAACTTGATGATGATGATGATGAAGACGATCGCACTTGGGAGCCGGGTGCAGAAGGGGCTTCATTATCATCAGAAGAGGGTTGCAGGTTGCCCGTGAGGCAGCAGCTGAGCCAGCAAGGTGGTAGCATGGTTAGCAGTCAGCATGGTGGCAGAAGGGAAAAGTCGTCTGGAGCCAAACATGCCCGGGGTAGACCGCCTGCTTCTCGGCAGCCTACCTTCCCGGAAGGTAGTGGAACAGGGGTTCCTGGAGTTGGCGGCAGTAGCAGTCAATCAGTGCAGACTGTTGGTGGGAAAATCAGCTACTCCACGGTGTGGCAGTTTTTCATCAAGCATCCGGAGGAGGTTAACATGACCACATGCAATATGAGTTGGCAGAAGGTGAAGAGTGGCCAGGGTTCCAATGTTGGCGCCATGGCCCTGCGTCAACATATGCAGCCTGAGAGAACCGTGGCTCCAATGTGGTGGTCCAGCCTGCTGTATCACCCAGTGGCATGCCTCTCCCTGTTTCAGCCAGCCAAAGCTTCACCACCTCAGCCGAAGGGAGCTGTATGCCATAGCCATATTCTGTCGATCCAGATGCTCCTGCTCCTCCTACTTTGAGTAAGTCATTCGGCCAGCAATCCATCGGCGAAGCCCTGTCCAAGATACAACAGTATGCGCCCACTCATCCAACGGGGCAGAAGCTGAATGTGCTCCTGTCCAAGTTTTTGGTGCTGCAATCCCTCCCTTTTCAAGTGGTGGACTCTGCACCTTTCAGAGAACTGATGGCTTGTGCCAAGCCGAGATGGAGAGTCCCAAGCCGTCATTTCCGTCATTCCGTCCGTCATTTCTTTGCAAAGAAGGCAGTACCATCCTTGCACAATTTTGTGGAATATAAGGTGGGCCAGTCCTTGAGCCTGTCGGTGTTTAACAAAGTGCACGGCAGCGCCGACGTGTGGAGCTGTAACTATGGTTGGGGACAATTCATGTCCTTTACGGCCCACTGAGTGAATGTGATTGCTGCACAGCCACAACATCAACTTGGAGAGATCACGCCGCTTCTGCCTCCACACTCTCAGGCCGATGGTCCTGTGACAGTGTGCGACTCCGCCTCCTCATCCTCCACCGTGTCAGTGACCCTCCAGCATACCATGTGTGCAGGGCACGGCAGTGTCACGCTGTTCTTCACATGGTTTGCCTTGGTGAACAGAGTGACACAGGGGAGGAACTGCTAAAAGGCTTACTCCACGAAAACGGTAATGGGAACCATGGTGACCGACAACGGGAAGAACATCTTGTCTGCGCTGCGACAATGAAGAATAACCCTGCATGGCACATGTGTTCAATCTGGTTGTCAAGCGGTTCCTGAAGTGTTCCCCCCCATCTGCAAAACATCCTAACAATGGGAAGGAAACTTTGCATGCACTTCAGGCACTCGTACACCACAAAGCACACCCTTCTTGAGAGGCAGCGTGAGAACGGTATCGCCCAACATAGTCTGATTTGCGACGTTTCCACACATTGGGATTCCACCCTCCATATGTTGGACTGACTATACGAACAGAAAAAAGCCATCACCGATTTCTTGATGATTCAAGCGGTTAGGGGACACCCCTGTATAACTTCAATGTCAACCAGCTACAGCTCATACGTGACACCTGCCGTTTGCTCAGGCCCTTTGAGGAAGTCGCATTAGGCTGGGTTCACATCACGATTTTCCAATCCGGTTCCCATATACGGTTTCTTAGTAAAAACCGTATGGGACCGTATTGAAAAACGTATATATTGACAAATCATTGAAAACCGTATGCATCAGAATGCATACGGGTGCATACCGTTTGCTGCCAACACGTTTTTTTCCCGTTCTGAAAACCGTGTACGACCACGGTTTTTGGTCCTGTTCGAAAACCGTAGTGCAACCGTATGTGGTTTTTTTTAACATGGAGGTCAATGAGAACCGTACGGGTCAATACGGTTAAACGTACGCCTTTTTTGCATTGCGCATGCGCTTTGAACTCCAAAGTCCCTCCCACCTCCCCACCCTTCCAGAACTTCTCAGTCTGCTGAAGAGGAAAGAAGCAGTGACGTGAGCTCCGCCATATTCCTACACCTTTTTCCATGCTTTCCGGATTCCATAGTGAGTACTTCTATGGAAATTTCAAATAAACAATGAAATCTTTATTTAAAAATGTACAAAATTGCTTGACAAAATCAGATTTTCACAGCCAAAAACGTATGGAACAGTACGGAAAAATACGGTTAAAAAACGCATACGGTTTGCTTTTTCTCATACTGTTCAATCCGGTTCAGTCCGTTTTTAGACCCATACGGTTTTGGAAAAAAACCTGATGGAAAACAGTATTGCAAAATCGTGATGTGAACCCAGCTTTATTTGTTAGTCGCCAGGATTACGGGATGAACAACGTCATTCCACTGCTTCATCTGCTACAACACGTGTTGAAATCAATGACTGGTCAGGGCACTGGAGACGTGCCGCCTACATCTCATGGCCACATGAGCCCTGTGGGGGCTGACCTGGAGGAGGAGGAGGAGGGGCACAGTGAAGCACAGTTTAGTATGATGAGATGGGTGGTTTTTCTAGTCATCTGACAGGAGAGAAGGAGCAGCTAGAGGAGCTAGAGGGTTATGAGGAAGGCGAGACAGAGGACCCAGACACACCATGGCAGTATGCAGTGGAGATGGAGGCAGGAAGTCACTCCGAGTCACTTGCACAAATGGCACGATACATGCTCACTTGCTTGCGTACTGGGTATTGACTGATGAATTGTCACCATTTGGCAGCGGGATGACTTCTGGTTCTCCACCTTATTGGACCCTCGCTACCGGCACAAAATGAAGGCCTTTTTTACACCCACTGAGAGGGAGGACAAACTGATCTACTACAGAGACATCCTATGTAGTCAGTTGGCCTATGTTTATCTGCGCCATTGTCCATCCTCTCGCAGGTCTGACTCGGGGGGCCCTCTGCGCTCACCTTCCACTGCCATGGCTGCTGGGGAGGGGTGGGATGGCAGGATCAGTACCAGCTCCATCAGCAGTAGCCTGAGTCTACAGTTGCTGATGAATTGCAACTCATCAGCAGCAGGTAGACCTGGAGCCAGACCTGAAGCAGCAGATGGTGGCATACCTAGACATGACTATGCCAACACACCTTGAAAATCCGCTGGACTTCTGGGCAGCCAGACTTGATTTCTGGCCGCAACTAGCAGAGTTTGCCCTGAAAAAGCTGTCCTGCCCAGCCTGTAGTGTGCCATCAGAGTGGGTGTTTAGTGCGGCAGGGACCAGAGTAACCCCAAGGAGAATTCCTCTGTCCACAAAAAATGTGGAGAGACTAACCTTTGGGAAGATGAATCAGGCATGGATCAGCCAGGATTTTCACCCACCAATATCTGATGCATCAGAGTAGATTGACCATGGTGCCACACCAACACTTCACAAATATGGATAGTGCCAAACATATTTAAGACGCTGCTCACCAGTTACAGACATTTCTCGGCTTTAGACCACAAGTAAGTATTGAGGATATGCATTATGTAAAACTTAACTTTTAACCCCTTTACAATGCAGGACGTAAATGTACGTCCTGGTGAGATGGTACTTAACGCACCAGGACGTACATTTATGTCCTATACATAACCGCGATCATCGGAGCGATATTTGGGTCATGTGCAGCAGCTGATAGCAGCCAGGGACCCGCCGATAATGGCCGACATCATCGATCGCGCGGATGTCCACCATTAACCCCTCAGATACCGTGATAAAAACAGATCACAGCATCTGCAGTGCTGCGGTCACTAAAATGGATGATCGGATCGCCCGCAGCACTGCCACGGAGATCTGATCATCGAGAATGGCAGACCTCACCTGCCTTCCATGGGTCTTCTGCTCTGGTCTGTGATCGAGCAGACCAGAGCAGAAGCTGACCGATAACACTGATCAGTGCTATGCCCTATGCATAGCACTAAACAGTAATAGAATGATTACTATAAAAGTGGGGACTATTAAAGTGTAAAAATAAAAGTAAAAAAGTAAAAAAGAATTAGAAAAATCTCCTCCCCCAATAAAAATTTTAATTGTCAAATTTCTCCAAAAAGTGTAAAAAAGAAGAAAAAAAAATTAGTAAACATATTTGGTATTGCTGCCTGCGTAAATATCTGAACTATTTAAATATAATGTTAATGGTACCGTACGGGGAACAGCGTAAACGTAATAAAAAAATCCCCATAACTAGATGACCACCATGTTGGAAAATTCAGTCCGGTGTATATCTTGCACAATGTATGCAATCCTTGAACAGTTTGAGGGTGCATATTGTTGGTGAGATGTGTGCGAGTTGTTCATTTGGAAGCCCAGATCCTGGTTGTAGAGGAGCAACTGGCAACCCTGAGATGCATTGACAACTTGGAGAGGAGTCTCCTGCTCACTGAGCAAGTACACTTTGGGGTAGATTTGGGGAGGATAGTGAGACGGAGGTGCAGGACAGTCAGGCAGCTAGCTGGGTTACAGTTAGAAAACAGGGTAAAGGGAAAAGTGTCAGGGAGGCTAGTACTGAACTGGCACACCCCAACAAATTTGCCCGGTTGTCAGATGAGGGGATGCCATTTCAGAGCAAGCAGTTCTGCAGCAAGATACTGCCTCTGACCGCCAGGGGGGTGTCTGCTCCAGTATGGAGGGAAGGAGGAGTGCAGGGTAGGCCAGACAGGTACTGGTAGTGGGGGACTCAAATATTAGGGGGACAGACAGGGATCGATGAACAGTGTGTTGTCTTCCTGGCACTCGAGTATGGCACATCGCGGATTGTGTTGACAGGTTGCTGGGTGGGGCTGGAGAGGACCCAGCGGTCATGGTACATATTGGAACCAATGACAGAGTAAGAGGTAGGTGGAGTGTCCTTAAAAATGATTTCAGGGACTTAGGCTTCAAGCTTAAGGCAAGGACCTCCAAGGTAATATTTCCTGAAATATTACCTGCACCACGAGCCACACCAGAGAGGCAGTGGGAGATTAGGGAGGTAAACAAGTGGCTCAGAAGCTGGTGTAGGAAGGAGGGGTTTGGGTTCATGGAGAACTGGGCCGACTTTGCTGTCGGATACCAGCTCTACCGTAGGGATGGCTGCACTTCAATGGGGAGGAACGGCAGTGAAGAAGCATTAAAAAGCTATAGAGTTCTATTCTTGATCCCTTGCTACTCACAGTGTTCTCTTCTAGTTTGGCTCTTGTTTTTTTTTTTCTTTTACGATAACATGATAGATTTAATGCATAGTTTATACCTAGTATTTAGTTCCCACCCTGTAATATAGGGTTAGGGGCAAAACTAGAGATTTTCTTCTATATTTCCGTTCACCGGAACTTACTTGTCATGTTCCTTTTGTTACTCTTGTTATGTATCCTTCTATTTTGTTTGATATTTCGGTCTACAAGGGCATATTGAGATATGTACCTTTCTGTGCTGATGTGTTCATTGCATTTATCTTAATAAACTTTTCATTGAATTTAAAAAGCTATAGAGAAAAATGTAAAATATGTAAAAAAAACAGATAAAAGCCACAAAGATAGAGACAGAAAGACTCATTACCAAAGAGAGTAAAACTAACCCCAAAATGTTTAACTATATAAATAGCAAAAAGGTCAAAAATGAAAGTGTAGGGACTTTCAAAAATGATGAGGAAGAAATTATAGACGGGGATCAGGAAAAAGCAAATATATTGAACAAATTCTTCTCCTCTGTATTCACCGGGGAAAATGAAATGCCAGGTGAAATACAGCGACATGAGGTAAACTCCCCTGTACAGGTCACCTGTCTATCCCAGGAAGAAGTACAGTGTCGCCTACAAAAAATCTAAAAAGACAAATCACCAGGTCCAGATGGCATTCACCCCCGTGTTCTAAAGGAATTAAAGGGGTACTCCGGTGACGAACTTTTTTTTTTTTAAATCAACTGGTGCCAGAAAGTTAAACAGATTTATAAATTACAATCCAAAAGTAGTGAACCCTGTACCTTTCTGCGCAGAACCTGGCTGATGCAGCGTTATCACAGTGTTCACACCACAGCTATATTGTGACACTGTCCCGGTGAAGTAGCACTCAACGTAAAAAGTACTTAGCAGTACACAAACTAAGATAGAACAAAGAAGGAACGGAGCACTGACCAGATTAGCCTTTTATTCCATCTTCCACAAATACATGGCATGCGGGGGAGCAGAGGTGTGCTGGAGACTCAGGTAATGGGCCATATCGTGCGCATGCGCTTCTTCAGACCTAGTGCATGTCCGGGGGTGTGCTTTCAAAATCGGCTTGCTGTGGTCATGACAACCATAACAGCATACGAACTACATACAGGTGAGTGGGGAAGATACATTAGGGGCACAAACAATTATAAAGTGTAACGAACAATTGTATACACAGAAACATGAGGATATAATGGAAACTAGGTTAAAAGCAATCCCTTGGTATGTGAATCAGTAGTAACCGTATCAGTATTTATAGTAGTACATTCATTTCGTTATGGTCATTAAGACCTAAAATACCTGTAGCTTCCGTACGTAAGATCCAACGTGCCTCCTTCATCAATAATGTCTTATTCATATCATGTGCATGTTCCACGCGTTCCAGGGCAGCAAACTGTAACGCTCCTGGATCACCATCGTGTATATCATGCATATGATCAATAAAATGCATGGAGTCTTTTTTGCTTTTTAGTGATCGCCAATGTTCTCTTATTCTATGAAAAAGAGGTCTAATGGATTTGCCGATATAAAAATATCCGCAAGTACACTTTAAGCTATAAACCACATGGGTCGAGCGGCATGTTATAAATTGTTTAACCTTAACAAGAAAGCCTCCCAATCTTATCTCCTTCGCCTGTGAATTATAGGTGCAGAATGAACACAAACCGCATCTATAATTACCTATTGGTCTATTATCAGAGAGCCATGAGCACTTCTGTTTAGTCTGTGTGTTTTTTTTATGTTTTTTTAGGAAATCTGAAATGGTGGAATTTTTTCTACAAGTTACCAGCGGTTTAGATTCTGATATAATTTTCAAATCCTCGTCCCTTTGAATCATGTACCAGATGTTATTGATAGCCTTCCTGATGTGATGATTTAAAGGGGTATTCTGAAAAGCAAAGCAGCATCTACTTGGTTGGTCATTTTGTTTTTTCTGTGTGAGCAATGTGCTTCTTGGTGTTTGATCACTTCGCCTACGGGCCTTATTAATTACTTTTTTAGGGTAACCCCTCTGCTCAAAACAGGTGCCTAGTTCGTTCAATTGTTGTTCTAATAATGCGGAATTATTATTGATATGTTTAAGACGAACCATTTGTCCGTAAGGGATGCTATCCCTGAGCTTTTGGGGGTGTGAGGACTGATAATGCAAGAGTGCGTTTTTAGAGGTGGGCTTTCTGTACCCTGTAGTGATGATACAGTTATTCTCTACGAGAATTCTGGTATCCAAGAAATCCAATAGCTTTCCTTCAAAATGAGAGGTAAAGAGCTTGTTGGCATTATTGGACTCATTAAGGTATCTCACAAATTGGAGGAATTCAATCTCAGTGCCCCCCCCCCCCCAGACACTATAAAAACATCATCTACAAATCTCAGTAGTAATTTTATGTGCTTGATAAAGGGGTTGTCATTTGTTAAAATCTAATTTTTCTCAAAGATACACAGAAAGATGTTAGCATAGGCACATGAGATCGATGACCCCATGGCAGTACCCGTGATTTGCCTATACCATTGGTTGGCATACTGGAAAACATTATTATTTAATACCAATCTAAGGGAATCAGCAAAAAACTCAATAAAGGTATCAGACTTGTCTGTACTCTTGAGGAATTCAGTCACAGCTTCCATACCCGCATTATGTGGAATGCGGGTATAGAGGCTTTCCACGTGAATGGAACATAAAGAAAATCCTTCTTGCCACACAAAGTCCTCCAAAGCTGAGAGTAGGCAGCTGGTATTCCTCAAGAAAGTAGGGGTGTGTGGTAGGAGGGGGGAGAGTAACCAGTCCAGGTAAGTGGACAGGTACTCCATTGGTGCTCCTATCCCCCCTGCTACAATGGGGCGTCCCGGGGGAGGGATGAAATTTTTATGTGTTTTCGGTACCAAGTACCATTTGGGATTCTTAGGTGTTTTGGGCAATAGTTTCTCCGCTAATTTAATGTCTAGAATGTTTTTACTGACATATGTGTGGAGGTGAGATCTCAGCTTTTCCATTATTTTAGACACAGGATTTTTCTTTAGTTTTTCATAAGTGTCAGTCTGACGTAATAGCTTTTGGGCCTCTGCTTCATAGTCAGATGTTTTCCATATGACTATGGAGCCTCCCTTGTCTGATTTGGAGACAGTTAAATTGGTTCTTTCTACCAACTTCTTAAGTGCATCTTTCTCAGGGCTGGTATGTTTGGAGTGGGATAAGGGTATAACAACGCCTTCACTTCCCTACATACAGCTCTCTGAAAAAGATCAACCGCTCCCCCTGGTTGAGTGGGGGGATGAAACGTGGATGGATTGCCCCCTTTGAACCTGCTGCTGGAGAGTGGGACAGCAGGAGTACCGCTGTCACCATCCTACAGCTGCAGCAACGTGTTCAGTATAAATGAATCTTGGGGGGTCATGTTCCTAACAGGCAAAAAACGTAGGGGACCTATAGAACACTGAGTATCCCCTTCTTTAATGGTGGCAGTGTGCACATTTTTATTAGTTTTCTGAATTGCATAGTGTTTTGTGAGGTTTAATTTTCGTGTTGCTCGATACAAGTCCTCCTCAAATTGACATAGTCAAAAGACTCGTTAAGTCCATAGTTCAATCCCCTATCAAGAGCTCGGATACATTCCTCTGGTACGTCCTCTCCTGATAAGTTAATAACTAGTGATTCCCATTCAGGGGTTTCCAGGTGACAGTCCTGCGTTTCTTTTCCTGTTGCTTTTCGGAGTTTTTTTCTGGCTCTGCGCCCCCCCCCCGCGGCGCGTTCTTCTCCTGAAGGGTAGCTTCTCTCAGCTGGTATGTCTTGTTGTGGGAACATGTCTTTGTTGCCATCTGACGGACTAGAGTCACTATCAGTAGTAAAATAATCAGAAGCTTGTTTTTATATTTTTGTCTATTTTTGCCCTGATTCACATTCTTTTTCTGCTGTTGCTGTTTCTCATTCCTTTGCCGTTGTTGCTGGAGTTGCTTGTTCCACGTAAATATTTGGCGGTTTTCAAAGTCGCGCTTATCGCAGAGAAATTTGTCCCTTTTAACCTCCTTGATGGTACATTGGACCGCGGTAAGCTTGCGCTGTAACGTTTGCATGAACGAGTTGAAAGCCTGTTCAGATATCCTTGTACGCAACTCATTTTTTGCTCTGCAGTTCGTATTCAGACTGGTTTTTTTCCAGCACTAGTTTTTGTAGGTTCAAGGAGTGGATGAGGTGAAATTCATCCCATTTGTCCAGGAATGTCTTATCCTCTAAGAATTGTGAGGGGCTTTTGTAAACACGCAGACCTCTTGGTGTTCGTCTTTGTTCGTTATAAGCTTCCAATGAGCTAATTGTCCAATAGAGTCGGACCTCTTTTTCAGCCAGAACTTGGATATTCATTTCCAAGGCTTTAGTGCTTAGCACTTGGATCTCATCTACCGATTCACGTGATGTGAAAAAGTCTCCAGCATTTGCTGTCCCCGCCGAAAGAGCTGTGGTGACTGTGTCTGTGTCCGCTGTTGTTTCAACCTCCATGGTGTAATATTCAATACGAATCCTAGGTTCTCTAACAGCGTGCGAGGGTTAAGAAAACAGTCAAAGAATTTCAATCCAAAAGAGAAGAAGTGAACCCTGCACCTTTCTGTGCAGAACCTGGCTGATGCAGCATTATCACAGCATTCACACCACAGCTACATTGTGACACTGTCCCGGTGAAGTAGCGCTCAACATAAAAAGTACTTAGCAGTACACAAACTAAGATAGGACAAAGAAGGAACGGAGCACTGACCGGATTAGCAGGTGTCTTTTATTCCATCTTCCACGAATACATGGCGTGCGGGGGAGCAGAGGTGTGCTGGAGACTCAGGTAACGGGCCGTATCGCGCGCATGTGCTTCTTCAGACCTAGGTGTGCACGTCCGGGGGGGTGCTTTTAAAATCGGCTTGCTGTGGTCATGACAACCATAACAAACATAACAGATTTGTAAATTACTTCTATTAAAAAATCTTAATCCTTCCTGTACTTATTAGCTGCTGAATACTATAGCGGAAATTCTTTTCTTTTTGAAACACAGAACTGTCTGCTGACATCACGAGCATAGTGCTCTCTGCTGATATCTCTGTCCATTTTATGAACTGTCTAGAACAGCATATGTTTGCTATGGAGATTTCCTTTTACCCTGGGCAGTTCCTAAAAATGGACAGAGATGTCAGCAGAGAACACTGTGCTCATGATGTCAGCAGACAGCTCTGAGTTTCAAACGGAAAAGAATTTCCACTGTAGTATTCGGCAGCTAATAAGTGCAGGAAGGATTAAGATTTTTTAATAGAAGTCATTTACAAATCTGTTTAACTTTCTGGCACCAGTTGATTAAAAAAAAAAAAAAAGGTTTTCACCGGAGTACCCCTTTAACCCCTTAACCCCTTAAGGACTCAGCCCATTTTGGCCTTAAGGACTCAGACAATTTAATTTTTACGTTTTCATTTTTTCCTCCTCGCCTTCTAAAAATCATAACTCTTTTATATTTTCATCCACAGACTAGTATGAGGGCTTGTTTTTTGCGCGACCAGTTGTCCTTTGTAATGACATCACTCATTATATCATAAAATGTATGGCGCAACCAAAAAACACTATTTTTGTGGGGAAATTAAAACGAAAAACGCAATTTTGCTAATTTTGGAAGGTTTTGTTTTCACGCCGTACAATTTCTGGTAAAAATGACGTGTGTTCTTTATTCTGAGGGTCAATACGATTAAAATGATACCCATTATTATATACTTTTATATTATTGTTGCGCTTAAAAAAAATCACAAACTTTTTAACCAAATTAGTACGTTTATAATCCCTTTATTTTGATGACCTATAACTTTTTTATTTTTCCGTATAAGCGGCGGTATGGGGGCTCATTTTTTGCGCCATGATCTGTACTTTTTTTTGATACCACATTTGTATATAAAAAACTTTTAATACATTTTTTATAATTTTTTAATAAAATGTATTAAAAAAGTAGGAATTTTGGACTTTTTTAATTTTTTTTCGTTCACGCCGTTCACCGTACGGGATCATTAACATTTTATTTTAATAGTTCGGACATTTACGCACGTGGCGATACCAAATATGTTATATAAAAAATGTTTTTTACGCTTTTTGGGGGTAAAATAGGAAAAAACGGACGTTTTACTTTTTTATTGGGGGAGGGGATTTTTCACTTTTTTTTTACTTTTACTTTTACATTTTTTTACATTTTTTTTTACACTTGAATAGTCCCCATATGGGACTATTCATAGCAATACCATGATTGCTAATACTGATCTGTTCTATGTATAGGACATAGAACAGATCAGTATTATCGGTCATCTCCTGCTCTGGTCTGCTCGATCACAGACCAGAGCAGGAGACGCCGGGAGCCGCACGGAGGAAGGAGAGGGGACCTCCGTGCGGCGTTATGAATGATCGGATCCCCGCAGCAGCGCTGCGGGCGATCCGATCGTTCATTTTAATCGCGAACTCCCGCAGATGCCGGGATCTGTATTGATCCCGGCACCTGAGGGGTTAATGGCGGACGCCCGCGAGATCGCGGGCGTCGGCCATTGCCGGCGGGTCCCTGGCTGCGATCAGCAGCCGGGATCAGCCGCGCATGACACGGGCATCGCTCCGATGCCCGCGGTTATGCTTAGGACGTAAATGTACGTCCTGGTGCGTTAAGTACCACCTCACCAGGACGTACATTTACGTCCTGCGTCCTTAAGGGGTTAAGGACCGGAGGTTTTTCCGTTTTTGCATTTTCGTTTTTTGCTCCTTGCCTTTAAAAAAATCATAACTCTTTCAAATTTACACCTAAAAATCCATATGATGGCTTATTTTTTGCGCCACCAATTCTACTTTGTAATGACGTCAATCATTTTGCCCAAAAATCTATGGTGAAGCGGGAAAAAAAATCATTGTGCGACAAAATTGAAAAAAAAAACGCTGTTTTGTAATTTTTGGGGGCTTCCGTTTCTACGTAGTACATTTTTCGGTAAAAATGACACCTGATATGTATTCTGTAGGTCCATATGATTAAAATGATACCCTACTTATATAGGTTTGATTTTGTCGGACTTCTGGAAAAAATCATAACTACATGCAGGAAAATTAATACATTTAAAATTGTCATCTTCTGACCCCTATAACTTTTTTATTTTTCCGTGTATGGAGCGATATGAGGGCTAATTTTTTGCGCCGTGATCTGAAGTTTTTAACGGTACCATTTTTGCATTGATAGGACTTATTGATCACTTTTTATTCATTTTTAAATGATATAAAAAGTGACCAAAAATGCACTATTTTGGACTTTGGAATTTTTTTGCGCGCACGCCATTGACCGAGCGGTTTAATTAATGATATATTTTTATAATTCGGACATTTCCGCACGCGGTGATACCACATATGTTTATTTTTATTTTTATTTACACTGTGTTTTTTTTTTTATTGGAAAAGGGGGGTGATTCAAACTTTTAATAGGGGAGGAGTTAAATGATCTTTATTCACTTTTTTTTTCACTTTTTTTTTGCAGTGTTATAGGTCCCATAGGGACCTATAACACTGCACACACTGATCTTCATCATTGATCACTGGTTTCTCATAAGAAACCAGTGATCAACGATTCTGCCGGATGACTGCTCATGCCTGGATCTCAGGCACTGAGCAGTCATTCGGCGATCGGACAGCGAGGAGGCAGGAAGGGGCCCTCCCGCTGTCCTGTCAGCTGTTCGGGATGCCGCGATTATCCGCGGCTATCCCGAACAGCCCGACTGAGCTAGCCGGGAACTTTCACTTTCACTTTTAGCCGCGCGGCTCAGCTTTGAGCGCGCGGCTAAAGGGTTAATATCGCGCGGCACCGCGATCGGCGCTGCGCGCTATTATAGGCGGGTCCCGGCTTCACTATGACGCCGGGCCCGCCATGATATGACGCGGGGTTACTGTGTAACCCCGCGTTATATCGGAAGAGCAGGACCATGGACGTACCGGTACGTCCTTGGTCCTTAAGGGGTTAAGTAATGTAATAGACAGACCCTTATTTTTAATATTCGGGGACTCTATAGTAACAGAGACTGTTCCCCAGGACTGGTGCATGGCAAATGTGGTGACAATATTTAAAAAGGGATCAAAAGGTGACCCCGGAAATGATAGACCTGTAAGTTTAACCTCAGTTGTATGTAAATTGTTTGAGGGTTTTCTAAGAGATGATATTTTGGAGTATCTTGATAAAAATAAAATGAATGACCCCATATCAGCATGGCTTTATGAGGGATCGGTCCTGTCAAACTAACCTGATCAGCTTTCATGAGGAGGTGAGCTCCAGACTGGACAGGGGCAATTGCTGGATGTCGTATATCTGGATTTTTCCAAAGCATTTGATACAGTGCCACACAAAAAGTTAAGGGCATAAAATGAGAAGGATTGGGCTGGGGGACAATGTGTTTAAGTGGGTAAGTAACTGGCTCAGTGATAGGAAACAGAGGGTGGTTATTAATGGTACTTTTTCTGATTGGGTGATTGTTACTAGTGCGGTACCACAGGGGTCCGTCTTGGGCCCTGTTCTATTTAATATATTCATTAATGACCTTGAAGAGGGGTTGAATGGTTAAGTAGCAATTTTTGCAGATGATACTAAACTCTGTAAAGGGGTAAACACTATAGAGGACAGTGCACTGTTACAAATGGTTCTGGATAGGTCGAAAGTTTAGGCTTGGAAGTGGCAGATGAGGTTCAACACTGATAAATGTAAGGCAATGCACATGGGGAAGAAAAATCCGGGCTGGGATTATGGATTAAATGGGAAAACACTTGGGACGACTGACGTGGAAAAGGACTTAGGGGTCTTAGTTAATAGTAAATTTAGCTGTAGTGACCAGTGTCGGGCAGCTACTGCCAAGGCAAATAAAATCATGAGGTGCATCAATAGGGGCATAGATACCCATGACAAGGAAATAATTCTACCACTGTACAAATCACTAGTCAGACCACACATAGAATACTGTGTACAGTACTGGGCACCTGTGTATGAGAAAGATATAGTGGAGCTGGAGAGGGTTTAAAGAAAGGCAACCAGAGTAATATGGGGAATGGGAGGACTACAGTACCCAGAAAGATTAGCAGAATTAGGGTTATTTAGTTTAGAAAAAAGAAGGCTTAGGGGAGGCCTAATAACTATGTATAAATATATCAGAGGACATTACAGAGATCTCTCCCATGATCTATTTGTACCCAGGACTTTATCTATAACAAGGGGGCATCCTCCATGTTTAGAGGAAAGAAGGTTTCTACACCAGCACAGACGGGGGGTTCTTTACTGTAAGAGAAGTGAGACTGTGGCATTCTCTCACGCAGGAGGTGGTCATGATGAACTCTGTAAAAGAGTTCAAAAGGGGTCTTGATGCATTTTTGGAGAGTAATAATAACATTGCTGGTTATGTATACTAGATCTATAGGGATAGAACGTTGATCCAGCCTGACTGCCATATTTGGAGTCGGGAAGGAATTTTTACCTGTAGTATGAGGGTTTTTTGCCTTCCTCTGGATCAACTCAACTCAGTAGGGACTCATTAGGGTTATAGGTTGAACTTGATGGATTCTCGTCTTTTTTTCAACCATATGAATTGTCACGATGCCGGCTGGCAGGTAGTGGATCCTCTGTGCCAGAGAGGGATTGGCGTGGACCGTGCTAGTGGATCGGTTCTAAGTCACTACTGGTTTTCACCAGAGCCCGCCGCAAAGCGGGATGGTCTTGCTGCGGCGGTAGTGACCAGGTCGTATCCACTAGCAACGGCTCAACCTCTCTGGCTGCTGAAGATAGGCGCGGTACAAGGGAGTAGACAGAAGCAAGGTCGGACGTAGCAGAAGGTCGGGGCAGGCAGCAAGGATCGTAGTCAGGGGCAACGGCAGGAGGTCTGGAACACAGGCTAGGAACATACAAGGAAACGCTTTCACTGGCACAATGGCAACAAGATCCGGCGAGGGAGTGCAGGGAAAGTGAGGTGATATAGGGAAGTGCACAGGTGATAACACTAATTGGAACCACTGCGCCAATCAGCGGCGCAGTGGCCCTTTAAATCGCAAAGACCCGGCGCGCGCACGCCCTAGGGAGCGGGGCCGCGCGCGCCGGGACAGGACTGACGGGGAGCGAGTCAGGTACGGGAGCCGGAGTGCGCATCGCGAGCGGGCGCTACCCGCATCGCAAATCGCATCCCGGCTGGAGGCGGTATCGCAGCGCCCCGGGTCAGTGGATCCGACCGGAGCGCTGCAGTGAGGAGAGTGTAGCGAGCGCTCCGGGGAGGAGCGGGGACCCGGAGCGCTCGGCGTAACATGAATTATGCAACTATGTAACAGGTTTAGAGCCTTTTTTAATGTTGAAAAGCAAAAATGTCTCTATTGCACAACATTTTTACTCATTTTTGGTAAAATAATTTTGGGTACACACTTCTGTTATTTCACTTTACAGTGGTAGCTGATTTATGAAGTGCAAAACCTTTAAAATAAAAAAAATAAAAAAATTCCAGATTTGTTGCAAAGCCCTCAATTACACTACAAACATACACCAGCCCAGACCTGGCTTACCAAACTGGCTATGGATATCAGTCACAAAGGTGAAAAAGTCTTGAAAAAGTTACAGAGAAGGAATCATACAAATCATTCCAAATAATGTGTATAGCCCCATATTTATCACATGCTCTGCACCATTTAATGCATTTTGTGGATGTACACTCAAAGTACATTAATGTCCCCCTATGTCTGGAGGAAACCAACCACTGCTCATTACCTGCCCGATACATTTCTTACAGTGAAGCATGGTGGTGAAAGCATCATGCTATGGTTTTTTTTTAGAGGCTTGGACAAAAAGATTGTCCAAAGGGTTGAGGAAAAGCTGAATGCAGCAAAGTATGGGGATATTCTTTATTAAAACCTGTTCCGGAGTGCTTTGTACCTGAGATTGGGCATAAAGTTCATGTTCCAACAAGACAATTACCTTAAAAACACAGGCAAAACAACACAGGAGTGACTTTTGGACAACTAATTGAAAGTCCTCATATGGCCCGGCCAGAGCCCTAACATGAACCTAACCAAACATCTCTGGAGAGACTTGAAAATGGCTTCCACCAACAGTCCCGATATAATCCAAGGATCTGCAGAGAAGAAAATCCCCAAATTCAGGTTTGAAAACCTTGTGGCATCATACCCAAGAACTCATCGCTACCAAAGGTGCTTCAACTAAGTACTGAATGAAGAGTCTAAAGAACTACTCTGAATACTAACAGCACTGCATTTTTTTTTCTGCTTTTCCTTTTTAATAAAGTATCAAAGATTTCTAGCACTCTGTTTCCACAGTTTTCTCTGTTATTATGGAGTATTGAGTGCAAAATGATGGATGAAAACTGATTTTTTTTTTTTTTTATCACACGGCCACATCATAACAAAATGTGAAAAAGTGAAAGGGTCTAAACACTTTCCAAATGCATTGTATATTTGGTTGGCTGAACCCTTACTATATAACCAACATATCTGTAGTAGCCAATTTTCTCCAGCACCATCTCTACATTATTCCTAAACTGTTTAAATGTAAATACATGTGTGTTTGCTTATTTATGTCGCAGTAGTTTGGCTAACATTTGACTATAAGCATCTGGGAAATTCATATACATTATTTACCACCTTTTTCGCCATCCTCTTTTTTCAATTATAATTCATTACATATCTGCATTTTAAACTAGGTCTGAGGCGCTTTACAATTTTTTGTCTTTTTCAAAAGTGATAAATGCTCCTGCAGTAGTTAATGTAACCTCCTCGAATGTCCTTCATTTGTCAGAGATCGCAGCTTTTTACTGCAGGTCATTATTCCACCAAGAAAATGAAGGGAAATATTTCCAGTACACGGCAAGTGATCTGTTTCTCTTCTCCACCCACCACATTAGCCTTTGAATACTCTCATTATACCATTACTAATTAGAAATTCTCTCCAATTGGCGGCTGCATTAAAAAAAAGACAGTGTGCCGAGCATATGGCATAATATCCTATTAATGAACACTCTAAATTCTAACTCAGGTCAGCTGTTCATTTTTTGTTCATGTCAGCCAGGCAAAAGAGAGCATTTTTTCTTCCAAATTCAGAACATGGAATCCAGTGAAAGCAATAATGCCTTTGGCTACTGTTTTATTTTACTAGATGTATGAAGATATGAAGGCTTGTGGCATCATATAATATATAATATAGCTATGATATAAATAGATCTGAGATAGATAGATAGATAGAAAGATGTTATGATTTGTATATACTATGAGCTCTATCCAAGTAGTAATAATACTGATGCTGCTAAATGCATTTATAGCAATGTCATCTTGTTTTAAGTGACATACGAATTAATTCATTCTATGACTGTTTGCATTTCCATTATTAATCCGTGTTCACACAATGTATATTTTTGGGGCTGGGAAATGCCTGGAAAACACTGCTTTTTACTTTTGAGTTCTATTGAAGGCAAGATAAAATCGAGTTATAGAGCCAGAAAATATTTTTTGGTAAAAACCAAGAATAACATTTCTCTAGGAGAACCTGATATCAACTCTAAATCATGGTTGTGCTTGTATTATATGATCAAGGACCTCTTTGCTGCATCAGATTCTGGGTAGATCAGTCATAGATAGAATCCACTAGGAATTCTGCATTGTACTATAGAATGATTGATGATAATGTTAAACCATTTGTTACAAGATTGGAGCTCTACAGGAGGTGGGCCTTGCAATATGACAATGGCCCTAACATACCAATAAATATCCAAAATGGAATGGTGGAAAGAAAAAAGAAAAGAAATGGAGAGTTCCTAAAACCTCGACCTAAATCATATTGTGACACGGTTGGTGCAATTGCAATGGGCAGTAAGAGAAACCTCACATTTGCCTTACACGTCTACAATAAAACCTTCCATGGTGGAGCTGTAAGAAACAGTCCCAATCGTGAGAAATAATAGAGCGCCATGCTTAAAATCTGGAGCGCTTCTGGACTGATGGACACCACTCTCTTTATAGACCACACCTATGCAAAGCTTGTACACGTACTGTCTGTCAGTATCCCAGACATTTTAAGGCTAGGTTCACACTACAGAATTTTCCGCTTTGAAATTGCAGACAGAAATTCTGCTTGTTAAAATGTACAATTCACGGCACTGGCCGCACTCGGAATCTCTAGAAGGAAATTGTCTGTCTGGAGATTCCGCAGTGTAAACCTAGCCTTACTTTATAGTCATGCTCCTTTACTATGGAAAGTCATACCTCCCTCTAAATCCTTCCAGAAGCATTCCTGACCTACATCAGGAAGACACCAGAATTCCACCCTGTGAACAGTGCAGCAGAATCCCATTGAATTCAAAGGGACTGCTGCAGTGGAATGTCCTTGCAGAATATTCCTGCGGAATTCCACACAGATGTTCCGTACTGTGAACATACCCTTAGGCTGGGTTCACACTACAGAATTTCTGGGCAGAATTTCTGCCGGAGATAGAGTAGGCGGCGCTAGGACCGAGCAGACTGCATTGCTGCCCCCATAGACTGCAATGCATTTCTCGGTGGATCTTTTGGGAGATCTGCTCAGAAATGCATTTCCATCTATGGGGACAGCAATGTAGTCCACGTGGTCCTAGTGCTGCAGGCTTGATCTCCGGCAGAAATTCTGCCCAGAGATTCTGCAGTGTGAACCTAGCCTTAGGGTCTATTCACGCGGCAGAATTTCCGCTTGCAGAATTTCGCCTCAAATTAAATACCATAGACTTCTATGGGATTACACACTCCCATTCACACTTCTGAATTTCCACTTGCGGAATTCCACAAGCGGAAATTCAGAAGTGTAAATGGGGAAGCGGAATCCCATAGAAGTCTATGGGCTTTAATTTGAAGTGGAATTCTGCATGCGGAAATTCTACCGTGTGAATAGATCTTTTAGGCTAGGTTCACACTGTGGAATTTCTGGGCAGAATTTCTGCTGGAGATCAAGCCGGCGGCACTAGGACCGCACGGACTACATTGCAGTCCCCATAGATGTCAATGCATTTCTGAGCAGACATCCCAAAATATTGACCCAGAAATGCATTGCAGTCTATGGAGGCAGCAGTGCAGTCTGCTCGGTCCTAGCGCCGCCGGCTCGATTTCCGGCAGAAATTCTGCCCAGAAATTCTGCAGTGTGAACCCAGCCTTAGATGCACTTGGCACTTCTTAACTTATTCTGTGTTCTCTGTACCTACCTATGTTATAATATCTTGAAGTGCCATTCTGCATACTGCATTAATGGGCAACAGCATGCAAATGCCTAGAAAAATATTTCACAGCAACATTATCAACATTATTTCTAAGCAACTCCATTTTCTCCATTTTCATAAATACAAATCTAGCAAGAAACCTATTTGGAATAAGTAAATTTCACAAATAAATATATAATGACATAAAACATATCACCACCAGGGTCCTATTCAAAACAATAAGAAAAAAATTATTATAATAAAATAGAAACCTGGAGACTTAACCTAAAAATCCAATAATTTTCCCTGCAGCATAAAAATCGAAAATTTACTCTCCCTTTATTGCTTATTGAGATGATGCTATATGTTAATACCATGCTTATTTATGCATTTTCTAATGCACTGCAACACATGCACAACTGCATATTCACTGCTACAATAAAAAAAAAAATATGTATCAGAATACTCATGGAAAATCCACTGATCTTTAGCTAAAGCTTGTTGACATAAGTTGCTACAAATGAAATAAGTGACACATTCCTCCTAATATATGTGTCACATCAGTGGATGTCCACGAGCCATAAATTGAAATCTACACCAACATCTGCCATAAATTATAATAAATGTGACAGGCCATGGGAGACCACTATCCCTTCCTAATAAACCCCATCTTCTTTTGAGCACAGTATTTAAAGTAGTACTCCGCTCCCCCAGTGTTCGGTATATTTTGTTTCCTAACGCTTAGAGGGGTGTGGGGTCGTGATGTCATGGCCACACCCCCTTTTGATGTGATGCCATGCCCCCTCAATGCAAGTCTACGGGAGGGAGCGTGGTGGCCGCCACGCCCCCTCCCATAGACTTGCATTGAGGGAGCATGACGTGACATCACGAGGGGGCTTGGCTGTGATGTCACGACCCTGCTGCCCGCACCTAGCGTTCTAAACGAACACCAGGTGCGGCACAGAGATCGCAGGGGTCCCAGCAGTGGGACCCTGCAATCAGACATCTTGGGATAAAATGTCTAGGGGTGGAGTACCACGTTAACCACTGAAAAGTGAAAAGAGAAAAGTTACATTGTTTGCACAAAACTAATTTGTACAAAAATGGATGACTTTTTTGTTCTGTTTGATCACTAATACCTTTATATGCTGCTTGAATGATGAACAAATATTGATATGTCCAATGGTATCCAAAAAAATTTATAAAAAACTTGTGACCATTTTACTGTACAGTACATGTCAGGCCTCCAGCATCTTTACGTACTGTAAAGTGAGCCTAATTACATAGGCACTCCATCTAGTGGCTGACTTTGCCTTTCAGTGTTTTGTCCCTCTGCTCTTTCCATCCCTCCTCAATGAAGTGAAGCATTCTGGGAAAGAGAACTTCATTACGGACTGTGCTAAGAAGGGAAAGACTGCATCCTCCATTTTCCCATGTGACAGCATCATTGTTTCACTGCATGCTTATTTCCTATGACTCAATAAATCTACAGACTTCACCATATAGTCTTGTCTATTGAAGAATAGGGCGGCTTATCTGCATGTCAGACTACACACACACCGTGGGGTAACATGTAACGAGGACAGAACAGTACAGTCATTTTGTATGTGTAACATCCAGCCCTCCGGCCAGACACGCTGGCCATGAGCGCATCCCCCCTCTCACTTCTCCAGCCAGTGGGGCTGGGATTCGCATTGCGGGACGCGCCCGCATGAGAGTCCCAACCCATCTCTCACCTCCGTGCTCTTCTCCTTCCTTTGTCCTCCCTCAGTGCCGGGGCGCAAAACAGCAAAATGTCAGTTTTTTCCTATTTTACACCCAAAAAGCGTAAAAAATAACATAGACATATTTTGTATTGCGTAAATGTCCGAACTATTAAAATAAAATGTAAAAAAATGTAAAAAACAAAAAAAAACGTTAAAAAAACCTTTAGAAAACTTTAAAAAAAGGCCAAAATTGCTACTTTTTTAATACATTTTATTTAAAAAAATTATAAAAAATGTATTAAAAGTTTTTATATGCAAATGTAGTATCAAAAAAAGTAAAGATCATGGCGCAAAAAATGAGCCCTCATACCGCCGCTTATACGGAAAAATTAAAAAGTTAGAGGTCATCAAAATAAAGGGATTATAAACTTACTAATTTGGTTAAAAAGTTTGTGATTTTTTTTAAGCACAACAATAATATAAAAGTATGTAATAATGGTTATCATTTTAATTGTATTGATCCTCAGAATAAAGAACACACGTCATTTTTACCGTAAATTGTACGGCGTGAAAACGAAACCTTCCAAGATTAGCAAAATTGCGTTTTTCTTTTTAATTTCCCCACAAAAATAGTGTTTTTTTGTTGCGCTATACATTTTATAATATAATGAGTTATGTCATTACAAAGGAAAACTGGTTGCGCAAAAAACAAGCCCTCATACTAGTCTGTGGATGAAAATATAAAAGAGTTATGATTTTTAGAGGGCGGGGAGGAAAAAATGAAAATGTAAAAATTTAATTGTCTGAGTCCTTAAGGCCAAAATGGGCTGAGTCCTTAAGGGGTTAAAGTGGTGCCCCACCACTTTATTTTTTATTTTTAATAAAAATAAAAATGCCCCAAAGCCACCACAATACCTCTTCTGTGTCCCCTGTAGATATCCATGTGATTTTGCCAGCTCCTACAGCTCTTTTGTCTCCTAAGTCTTCTTTATCCTTGCTTGCAGCCTAGATTCCAACTCCCAGCAGTCAGTGCAGCTCTGTGTAATAGATGCCAGCCAATTGCTTTTACTATCTGTGTGTATGCTGTGTTGTTGTAAACACAGAGAGCAGCAACCAGAAATAAATCAAGCTATGCTCTGAATGGCAGCAGTCAGTGATAAGATCTACAGCAGGAAAAGAGCAGCGTTATGTTCTGAGTTGTGACTGGGCTCCTCTCACCGGCAGGCTCCTCACATAGGGAGGGGAGCTGTGGCTTTGAAGCCAGAAATTACGTGGTGTTTGTCTTGAAGGAGGATGGAGGCTACTCTCAGTGAGGGGTTTACACAAAGACAAGCAGGATCTGAATATGACGTCTTTCTCTCACTCCCTGCATTAAAGTGACAGCTGAAAGAGGGAAACTGCTCTATATAGCTAATGAATAATATTTCATATTAAATATCAATATTAAATAGGTTGGTGACAGGGAAAGGATGGGCTATGGGTTTAGTTCCCCGGAGTACCCCTTTAAGCCTGAGGTAAGGTAAATACATAGCTAGGGGCAGCCATTAAAAGTCAGACAAAGGTACAAAACTCTGCACTGAGATGGGAAGAAAACAAAAAAATACCTATTTAACATTGTCCAGTCAGTCAGGAGACAAATAAAGAGGGACCAATATACTTTAACCTCTTAAGGATGCAGGGCGTACTTGTATGCCCTGTGCCCGCTCCCCTGCTATGACATGGGCTTACGGGCTGACCCCGCGTCATAGCCAGGACCTGTCTAATGCTGGGCATCACCAATTGAGGTGATGCTCGGCATTAACCCCTTAGACGCGGTGATCAAAGTTGATCGCCGTTTCTAAAGTGAAAGTAAACCGTTCCCGGCAGCTCATTCAGGCTGTTTGGGACCAACGCAGTGAAATTGTGGCATCCCGACAGCTGAGAGGATGGCGGGAGGGTCCCTACCTGCCTCCTCTCCGTCTGATCGGCGATCTGCTACTCCATACCTGCTCAGCAGGCTGGAGCAACAGTGCACCAATAACACTGATCAATGCTATGCTATAGCATAGCATTAAAGAGTGATTAGCGGCGGGGGCCATATTCGAATTAGTGATATTTCGCGAAGAAATGGACGAATATTCGTCCTATGTTCACGAAATTCGCATATTCGCTGTGTTCGTTCCCTTTTTTTATGCAAAAATTCGTAATGAAATTTGCATAGTGCGCATGTGCGATTATATCTTTTACCTAAAAGAAGGGTGGGATCAGTGTCCTCTGGAAGTGCTGATATTCGCAAATATTTGCATATTCGCATATACGAAATAGTAGCGATGCACACCGACTCACACAGTAAATAATATTGGAGCCTTCTTTGGACCACATGCTGGAAGCAGGGAGGGATGATCACAAAACCCCATATGTCCACCGCCCACTCCTCGGATTCCTGCAAAAATGCCACAATATGCGGAAGTACATCATATATTTTTATTCTCCATTTGTAAATTTTTATATTTTGGATAAATAAACTATTTTTTTAATCTTTCTCTTTCAGAACATCATCCAGTGTGAAGATGGCTCCATTGCCACCACCCTGCCTCCCCTCCACCCCCTCCGTACCCCTCCCTGGCCCTTCCCCCGACTGATCAGGGGCAAGAAGCTTCTCCCCTACCAGCTTCCTCATCATCCCGACCAAGTCGCCAGAGGATAGAAGTATCCTTTGGAGATTTGGTCCGGTCGTTGGGGACTGGTAGGAGACAGCAAGGGATCCTGGAAGATCTCATAAAGCTCACAGAGGAGAGCTTTATGAGATTGGATGTTAGAGTGGAAGCCTTGAGGGAGGAGTTTTGCTGGTCACGGCAGGCGGGGGCATGGCCGTCAACTGGTCCTACTTCGGACATTCTACTCCATCTCCAGAGCCTGGCTCCCTTGGTGGAGAAAATGCCCTTTTAGAAGCAGAGTCAGTTCTGCAAGGAGGCAACAGACCTTGTGCTTAGACTCTGCTGCCCCCCCCTCCAGACACTCTCGCCCCCCCCCCCCACAACTCCACCAAACCTCCCGACCCCCCCTTATCACTCCCCGTACTTACATATGTCCCCTACCCCAAGTTCACCAGGCCGTCACCGTTCACCATCCCGTCACCGTTCACCAGCCCATCACTGTACCACAGCCTGTCACCGCTCCCGCTCCAGCCACCGCTGCCCTTCCCACCGCTCCAAGTCCATGTCCCACACCCTGCCCCACTCCCTGCCCCTTTCCCTGGAAAATACACCCACCAATAGCATGGTCCAAATGCTGTCCCAGGGAGAACCCTCTTCATTTTCAACCCCGCCTTCATACCTCTTTCCAATTTTCCTCTGCCACACAATTTTTTTTTTAAATAAAATAAACATAATTAAAGTATTTTTCTTTTAAAAAGATTCATTGCATTTGTCAGTTTTTTACACTAATCAAGGTTTTGTTTTCAGGATATTAAAGGTCTTCTACCACCCAGTGTTTCATTCACAATGTTGTGCAAGCAAAGTGTACAAACACAACATGATATAAGCACATTGCTAGCATCATGTTGGAGGGTGTACATTGTACGACCCAGTGTAGAAGTGACACTGGGCCATTCAATGTACACCCTACAACATCATGCAAGCAATGTGTACAAACATACAATGATATATACATACATATACAAGATCTTTATTGCAAAAAAAAATAATTCAAGAAAGTTCACAACATACGATCCTGCCAAGACACCATGCCAGCTTCTGTCATGAAATAATGTGAAAAATCGTCTCTGAGACGCATGATGGCCTGGGTAGATCTTCTGGATGTCTGCTGCAGAGCTGATTCAACTTCTTCTGGATGACTGGGGGAAGGCTCCTTGGTTAGGATGAAGTTGTGTAGAACAACAGCTGCCTTTACAACCTGATCAACCATGTCCGGTTGCAATTGGATTAGCCGTGTGAAGATCCACCATTTGCCAGCAAAAATTCCAAAGGCATACTCCACATAGCATCTTGCAGGTGACAGTCTGTAATTGAAGATCCGCTTGCATTGGTCGAGTGCTCGGCTTTAGTAGGGCTTCAGCAAGTTGCCACTTGCCATCTGGAAGGCCTCATCCCCAATAAAAACAAAAGGCATTGGAGGTCCATCGGTCCCAGGAAAGGCCCTTGGTTCAGGAAGTCCCATCTCACCAGAGTAGATCCTCCTCCCCATGACCGAGTTCCTGAACACATGGGAGATGTTGGTTCTTCCATATGACCCGATGTCCACTGCGATGAATCTGTACTGCGCATCCGCAATGGCCATAAGTATGGTGGAGAAGAACTTCTTGTAGTTGAAATACTCCGACCCCGTGTGCGCTGGCTTCTGGATCCTGATGTGCTTCCCATCAATTGCTCTTACACAGTTTGGAAACTGTGTTGCTTCGTGGAACTTCTCTGCAATTTGAAGCCAAAGTTCTGGAGAAGGTTGTGGGAGAAATTCTTCTAGAAGGCAATCCCACAGGGCATCGCAGGTGGTCCGGACAATCCCAGAGATGGTGGAAATTCCCAGGCAAAACTGGAAGTGGAGCGACGAAAAACTCTCACCGGAAAAAAAGGGGGTTTAGTATTTTGTAGAAGACATTGAATGAAAAAAAAGCAAAAAAGTAATTATTATAATACGTACCTGAGGGTTACGATGAGGCGTTCCTCTGGTGAGATGCTCCTTCTGAGGTGGGTGTCTTGCCGACGGATCCGTTCAATGATGCGTGCTAGAAGGTCATCGAATGTTGATACAGACATCCGTATGTAGCTTGCAAACTTCTCGGGGTGCTGGCGCAGCTCCACATACAAAGTGTTGTGAACCCCGTGGGTCATCCGTGCTGCAGTGATGGGATGGATACAATATCTTTGGCGGCGTTGGTGACGTCTTTCAGCATCTCGTATTCTTCTTCTCATTCTTTGGGCCCGCCACAGCAGAACAGCATAACTATAGGAAAGCAGAAGTTTTGGAGGAAAAAAGCTGCATTGGCGCTCCGAAGGAAGTAACCCAAGTTGTGGGTACTGATGCAAAATAATTTATTCTTACAGCATAAGAAATCAAAGAAAATAATAAATATAAAGCAAGACGCATTTAGGGAGTCACAGCTCCCTTTTTCAATTGTAGGTGGTTGCTGTATGCCAAGGTAACAGGTAGATGTGTTTAAATACATGAGAAAATGGCGCCAAAACCAGGTGAGCTGGTGACGTCATGTCTGGTGGATGCCGGGGCCAGGTAGGGGCCGGGCATTAAAGAACTAAATAATAAAACATATTCAAAGAAGGGGCATGAAAACCACATAAAACATGTAAAAAATCATAGGTATAGTCTTTTACAGGAGTATTTGGAAGTTCAAACTGAACCGCGAGAATTGTCCGTCGTGGCGGCCAATCAGGAAGCTGCTGGTGTCCGTGGGACCATTCAGGAGGAAGTAGGAGGAGGCTGTCATTTCTGTGCAGGGTTGCCGCTGTGGGGAATGAATGGAGACGAGCCCCTTGAAGCTGATTGGCCGCTTGCTGTGAGAGGTGAGGAGGTGGCCAATCAGGAGCGAGCCGTACTATGCTGAGTACAGTTACGATGTCTTAGGGGAACATGGGCCGTATGGGGATAAGTCCAAAGGGAGTGGGCGGGGTGCTGATTGGCTGTCCAGGATCTTAGATGAGCCAATCAGAGGGGGGACGTATAAGTCCGGGTTGCGACTGTTTGTCGCTGGTGGCGGTGGAATAAAGTTCAAAAAAGTTCAAAAACGTCAGCCAATCGCTGTTAGATCAGTCCGGGTGGCGTCCAATCAGAGTGAAGACGTGTATATCCTCTCCGGGAGATTCCTAGAGGCGTCGGCGGCAAATCCATTTTGAATAATACAACCAATAGCTGCTGGGCAGGTCCCGGTGGTGACCAATCATGAAGAAGGATGTGTTGTAGTGCTGTCAAGATGCCGATGTCAGACTTTATCATCGTCCGGGCAGGCTGTCATCTGATCTCGAAGTCCGGAGCACACTCGGATCTTGTCATGGAGGAGCTGGAAACCTGTAAGGGAGTAAGGAGGTAGACGGGGAAGGGAGAGACAGGTGGTCTCTCCCTTCCCCAAACGGCGGCTTGCTGTCGGCGTGTCCCGCATTGAGGAGGCATCTGGTGCGGCTGCGAGGAGGCATCTGGTATGGCTGTCATCGAAGCCCGAAACATACTTGGGAATTGTCATGGAGGAGCTTTAAACCTATAGGGGAGTAAAGAGGTAGAAGGGGAGGGGAGAGACAGGTGATTTTGTCGGCGGCTTGCTGTCAGCTTGTCCCGCAGTGAGGAGGCATCTGGTGCGGATGTCATTATGTCATCGAGACGTATGTATTACATGACGTTTTCGATGTATTCATTCAGACCAGAAGGTGTCAAAGTTTTGAGGGTGAAGATCCAGAAGTTTTCACGTTTCCTCAGTACTGCGAAGCGGTGGGCGGTGTCAGCGGAGATGTGTTCAATGGGTGTGATGGTGTGACACCTGAAGTCGCTGCTGTGCTTTTCCGCTGCATGTCTGGAGACACTGTGGAGTTGGCACCCCTTGGTGATATTGGATCTGTGATTCAATGGCTGGATGGTACGCCCGATGTACTGAAGACCACAGGGGTACTCAAGGAGGTAGATCACATAGGCGGTGCTGCAGTTGATGAAATTCCAGATGGGTTAAGTGATGTTGGTGATCTTGCAGGGGAACTTGGTGCATTTGTTCGCAATGTTGTTGCAGCATTTGCAGAGGGGTTTGCTACACTTGTATGAGCCAGTGACAGGTGGGGTGTCCAGCAGGGTAGTTTGTTTCTCCGGTGCTTTCAGTTTGCTGGGTGCCAGCATATTCTTGAGAGATTTGTTCTTCCTGAAAGTAATATTAGGTCTGGGTGGCAAAATGTCTTTGAGGAAGGGGTCCAGCAGGAGAGTTTTCCAGTGGTCCTTGATGATTTTCTTGATGTTTTTGTGGTCATCGTTGTAGGTAGTGATGAAGTTGAAGGAGTGGGTATGTTCAGGTTGGTCATTGTTGGTGACCTTAGGTTTTAAACACTCTTTCTGTGAAAATTTGCTAGCCTTGAGTTTGCTCTGGTTGATGAGTGAGCTGGGGTAGCCTTTGGATTTGAAACGCTGGTCCAGGATTCTACTTTGGTCCACAAAATCAGAGGGTTTGGTGCAGTTTCTTCTGATTCTTTTGTATTGACCAAAGGGGATGTTCTGGGTCCACTTCTTAAAGTGGCAGCTGTCATAGTTGAAGTAGCTTTTCCCACCCACTGACTTGAAGTACGTCTTAGTCTGGAACTGGTTGTCTTCAGTGTGGTAGACAATGACATCAAGGTATTCAATGGAGTCCTTTTTTTTCCTCCATTTTATTGCTCTAACTGTAGGAAAGATAGGTGGGAAACATGGTGAAATTAAAATATGGTCAAGTCTGTACTCACCTCAGTGCTGAAATTCAGACTGCTAGAAGATCATTGAAGCACCCTTTTTATACCCTACACTTTGAATAGGGGGCGGAGCTTCTATTGTTTCAAGGTGTGAACAGGTAGGAGAGGTCAAGAAAGGGTGAAAGGGTTTTACTAACAGACGTTATAAAGGCATGCTATAATGGATGATTACGGATATTAACGGATAAACATTCATCCATTACAATAACGGAAGAATGGGAAAATATTCATCCGTATGTATCCGTTACTTCATCCGTTCATTAATGTCCGTTAATAGATTTTAAAATACTACAAACGGATATTTAAAAATGGAAGAACACTCAATAGTGTGAAAGAAGCCTAACTACGATCACCTCCCTGGCAAACGTCAGACGCCGCCGCCACGAGGAGTGTTAGTGTGTGGCAAACACCGGGTCGAGTGCAGTCTGGACCAGCCGCACTCAGCGCTTGCCAGCGCCGACTAAACAGTGAGAGTACTATATGGACACTTACACCACAGCACGATATCATCACTAGGAACGGGTAATATCTAATCACTATTGCAATAACGTTTATGGACATTTAACCAATATCATCTCACAATTTACAGACTGTTTAACATCCAAACATCCAGAAGCTGAATTAGCAACACACTATGGGGTTTATTTGCTAAGAGTGGAGTGTAGGTTTCTTTGTGGGTTTTGATTTCCCACTGGTATTTTCCCAAGGTATTTACTAAGGTTTCCCTACATTTTGCACTTTTCCCTACATTTTACTTTTTTTTACAACTGTTCTGATCTGTCGTTTTTTTCTCAGCTCAAATCCAACACTTTTTCTGTGGAAACCTTAGTAAATATGTTGGGATTTTTCAAAACTGTCGGGATCACGCCCCCTTTGTCGGGACCACGCCCACTTTATCCTGTGGCCACACCCCCTTTTCAGATTTTTCTTGTAAATGGAGGGTTTCATTTTTTTTGGTCACAAATTGTGTCGCAAGGGACGTGCGTCACAATTTGGGCGCAAAACCCGACAAAAAAGAGTCGGGATCACCTTAATAAATAAACCCCTATATGTCTTATATGGCTGATTTTTGGCTGATTATATTGATTTTATTATTGCATATTTTCTATGATATATCTGCTATAAATTTCCCCCCCCCCCCCCCACAAGGGCCCTGTGTGAGGAATTTATGTAACTAAAATGTTCTATTTAACTCCTTCCCGCAGAATGTCATATATAAACGCCGGGTTGTGCAGTGCGTTCGCGCATCCCGGTGTTTATAAATGACATTCAGTTAACCCGGCGATGCGCAGCATCGCACGGGTTAACTGGCAGAAGTCCCGCTGTTTCCAGCAGGGGACAACTTCTGCTTCACCCCCAGGACCATCCATTGATGGTCCTGGTCAGCGATCACTGTGATTGGTCCCTGTGGACCAATCACAGTGATCTGGGGTGAAAGTTCAGATCCCCCGCACTGCCCGCCCCTGGAAGTCGGGCAGAATGGGGGACGAAGGCTGCAGGGGCTCGCGGGGACCTGCGGCATTCGGGGGGAACACATGGCGACCGGCGGACTTACCAGATCCAGCGGCGGGACCGAGGAGCAGCGCGGGACCGGCCACGTGGACGAGCAGCGACGGGTAAGTATGTGGTCCTCAGAGGCAGCAGTGAAGATCTTCACTGCTGCTTCTAGGAGTCTGAAAACTACAACTCCCAGCATGCCTAGGCAGCCTTTGGCTGTCTGGGCATGCTGGGAGTTGTAGTTTTGCAACATCTGGAGGGCCCCTGTTTGGAGACCATTGTATAATGGTCTCCAATCTGTGCTCTTCCAGCTGTTGCAAAACTACAACTCCCAGCATGCACTGACTGTCCAGGCATGCTGGGAGTTTTAGTTCAGCAACATCTGGCCCTTCAGATGTTGCCGAACTACAACTCCCAGCATGCCCTTCAGCTGTCTGGGAATGCTGGGAGTTGTAGTTTTGCAACAACTGGAGACACACTGGTTGGGAAACATTGTTTCTAACTCAGTGTTTCCTAACCTGTGTGCCTCCAGCTGTTGCAAAACTATAACTCCCAGCATGCACTAACAGACCATGCATGCTGGGAGTTGTAGTTTTGCAACATCTGGAGAGCCCCAGTTTGGAGACCATTGTATAATGGTCTCCAATCTGTGCTCTTCCAGCTGTTGCAAAACTACAACTCCCAGTATGCACTGACTGTCCAGGCATGCTGGGAGTTTTAGTTCAGCAACATCTGGCCCTTCAGATGTTGCCGAACTACAACTCCCAGCATGCCCTTCAGCTGTCTGGGCATGCTGGGAGTTGTAGTTTTGCAACAACTGGAGACACACTGGTTGGGAAACATTGTCTGTTTCTAACTCAGTGCTTCCTAACCTGTGTGCCTCCAGCTGTTGCAAAACTATAACTCCACAAGCATGCACTAACAGACCATGCATGCTGGGAGTTGTGGTTTTGCAACAGCTGGTGCACCCCCCCCCCCCCCCTGTGAATGTACAGGGTACATTCACATGGGCGAGGCTTTTACAGTGGGTTTCTCGCATCTTGAGATGCAGCAAATTTTGCGCTGGGAAACTCGCTGTAATCCCCCGCCCATGTGACTGTACCCTAAAAACACTACACTACACCAACACAAAATAAAATAAAAAGTTAAAAACACTACATATACACATACCCCTACACAGCCCCCCTCCCCCAATAAGAACGTTTCCAAAGCAGAGCCTCCAGCTGTTGAAAAACAACAACTCCCAGTATTGCCGGACAGCCGTTGACTGTCCACGCATGCTGGGAGTTTTGCAACAGCTGGAGGCACCCTGTTTGGGAATCACTGGCGTAGAATACCCCTATGTCCACCCCTATGCAAATCCCTAATTTAGGCCTCAAATGCGCATGGCGCTCTCACTTTGGAGCCCTGTCGTATTTCAAGGCAACAGTTTAGGGCGACATATGGGGTATCGCCGTACTCGGGAGAAATTGCGTTACAAGGTTTGGGGGGCTTTTTCTTCTTTAACCCTTCATGAAAAGGAAATGTTGGGGTCTACACCAGAATGTTAGTGTAAAAAAATTAAATTTTTTACACTAACATGCTGATGTTGCCCTATACTTTACATTTTCACAAGAGGTAAAAGGGAAAAAAGCCCCCCAAAATTTGTAATGCAATTTCTCCCGACTACAGAGATACCCCATATGTGAGCGCAAAGTGCTCTGGGGGCGCACAACAAGGCCCAGAAGGGAGAGTGCGCCATGTACATTTGATGTGATTTGCACAGGGGTGGCTGATTGTTACAGCGGTTTTGACAAACGCAAAAAAAACAAAACCCCACATGTGACCCCATTTCGGAAACGACACCCCTCACGGAATGTAATGAGGGGTGCAGTGAGAATTTACCCCCCACAGGTGTCTGACGGATCTTTGGAACAGTGGTCCGTGAAAATGAAAACTTGTACAGCCCACTGTTCCAAAGATCTGTCAGACACCAGTGGGGGGCAAATGCTCACTGTATCCCTTGTTACGTTCCTCAAGGGGTCTTGTTTCCAAAATGGTATGCCATGTGTTTTTTTTTTGCTGTTCTGGCACCATAGGGGCTTCCTAAATGCGATATGCCCCCCGAGCAAAATTTGTTCTCAAAAAGCCAAATATGACTCCTTCTCTTCTGAGCATTGTAGTTCGCCCATAGTGCACTTCAGGTCCACTTATGGGGTACCTTCATACTCAGAAGAGAAGGGGTTACAAATATTGGGGAGTATTTCCTGCTATTAACCCTTGCAAAAATGTGAAATTTGGGGGGAAACACACATTTTAGTGGAAATTTTTTTTATTTTATTTTTTTACATATGCAAAAGTCGTGATACACCTGTGGGGTAATAAGGCTAACTTTATTCCTTGTTACATTCCTCAAGGGGTCTAGTTTCCAAAATGGTATGCCATGTGTTTTTTTTGCTGTTCTGGCACCATAGGGGCTTCCTAAATGCGACATGCCCCCCGAGCAAAATTTGCTCTCAAAAAGCCAAATATGACTCCTTCTCTTCTGAGCATTGTAGTTCGCCCATAGTGCACTTCAGGTCAACTTATGGGGTACCTCCATACTCAGAAGAGAAGGGGTTACAAATATTGGGGGGTATTTCCTGCTATTAACCCTTGGAAAAATGTGAAATTTGGGGGGAAACACACATTTTAGTGAAAAAAAATATTTTTTTTTACATATGCCAAAGTCGTGAAACACCTGTGGGGTATTAAGGCTCACTTTATTCCTTGTTATGTTCCTCAAGGGGTCTAGTTTCCAAAATGGTATGCCATGTGAGGGGTTTTTGCTGTTCTGGCACCATAGGGGCTTCCTAAATGCAACATGCCCCCCAAAAACCATGTCAGAAAAACGTACTCTCCAAAATCCCCTTGTCGCTCTTTCCCTTCTGAGCCCTCTACTGCGCCCGCCGAACAATTTACATAGACATATGAGGTATGTGCTTACTCGAGAGAAATTGGGCTACAAATATAAGTATACATTTTCTCCTTTTACCCCTTGTAAAAATTCAAAAATTGGGTCTACAAGAACATGCGAGTGTAAAAAATGAAGATTGTGAATTTTCTCCTTCACTTTGCTTCTATTCCTGTGAAACACCTAAAGGGTTAAAATGATGACTGAATGTCATTTTGAATACTTTGGGGGGTGCAGTTTTTATCATGGGGTCTTTTGTGGGGTATTTCTAATATGAAGACCCTTCAAATCCACTTCAAACCTGAACTGGTCCCTGAAAAATAGTGAGTTTGAAAATTTTGTGAAAAATTGGAAAATTGCTGCTGAACTTTGAAGCCCTCTGGTGTCTTCCAAAAGTAAAAACTCGTCACTTTTATGATGCAAACATAAAGTAGACATATTGTATATGTGAATAAAAAATTTTTTTATTTGTAATATACATTTTCCTTACAAGCAGAGAGCTTCAAAGTTAGAAAAATGCAAAATTTTCAAATTTTTCATCAAATTTTAGGATTTTTCACAAGGAAAGGATGCAAGTTACCACAAAAATTTACCACCATGTTAAAGTAGAATATGTCACGAAAAAACAATCTCGGAATCAGAATGATAACTAAAAGCATTCCAGAGTTATTAATGTTTAAAGTGACAGTGGTCAGATGTGCAAAAAACGCTCTGGTCCTTAAGGCCAAAATGGGCTTGGTCCTGAAGGGGTTAAATAAATCTTTGTTTAATTGAAGCACAGTCTTGAAAATATATTTTTTCAAAAAACTTTCATCCTACTATCCTTGAGGTTTGGGCTATTTTTGTACAGTACTTCTAAATTATTTCTTCACTTTGGGTATACAGTAAGTGATTGCACTCACACCTCAGACAGCAGTTAAATATGAGCTACACCAATCTTTTTTCTTATTTAGTATATGCAAACAGAAGATTGCATGTAATAGTTCCCTATGGGGACTAAAAAATGGTGTAAAATAGTAGAAAAAAACCCAATAAATGTGATTTAACCCCTTCCCTAATAAAAGTTAGATTCACCCCCCTTTCCCCATTTAACCTTTTAGGGACGCAGGACGTACCTGTACACCCTGCGCCCGCTCCCGTGATATAACGCAGGGTCACACAGTGACTCTGCGTCATATCGGGTTGGTCCCGGTGGCTAACGGTAACCGGGACCTGTGGCTAATACCGGACATCACCGATAGATGTGATGCCAGGTATTAACCCTTTAGACACGGCGATCAAAGTTGATTGCCTCGTCTAAAGTAAAAAAAAAAAAAAGCATTCCCGGCAGCTCAGTCAGGCTGATCGGGACCACCGTGGTGTCCCAATCAGCAAAGGACACACGAGGAGGGTCCCTTCCTCCTTGGCATCCGATCGACGATTGATTGCGCCAAGCCTGAGATCCAGGCTGGAGCATTCGAGCGCCGATAACACTGATCAATGAAATGCTATGCCCCTTCCCTAGTAAAAGTTTGAATCACCCCCCCCCCCCTTTTTTCCATTAAAAAAAACTAAACAGTGTAAATATCAATAAATATAAACATATGTAGTATCGCCGCGTGCGTAAATGTCGGAACTAAAAAAAATATATCATTAATTAAACAGCATGGTCAATGGCGTAAACGTAAAACAATTCCAAGGTCCAAAATACCATATTTTTGGTAACTTTTGATACTATAAAAAAAATGAATAAAAAGCAATCAAAAACTCCGATCAAAACAAAAATGGTACCGATAAAAACTTCAGATCACAGCACAAAAAATGAGCCCTCATACATTCCCATATATGAAAAATGTAAAGAGTTAGAATAGGTCAGATTGGGACATTTTTAAGCATATAAATTTTCGTGCATGTAGTTATGATTTAAGACAAAATAAAACTTATATAAGTAGGGTATCATTTTAATCATATAAACCTATAGTATAAAGGGAAGGTATCATTTTTACCCAAAAAATTCACTGCGCAGAAACGGAAGCCCCCAAAATTTACAAAATGGTGTTTTTCTTTTCAATTTTGCCGCACAATGATGTACTTTTTTTGGTTTTGCTGTAGATTTTGGGGTAAAATGAATGATGTCATTGCAAAGTAGAAATTTTGGCACCAAAAAAAGCCCCCATATAATTCTGTAGTTGCAAAATTGAAAGGGTTATGATTTTTAAAAGGTGAGGAGGAAAAAAACAAATGTGCAAAAACGGAAAAACCCTGAAAAAACCGCAAGGGGTTAAAAAAAATGTGTAAACAATAGTAAATATGTGGTATTGCCGCATGTGTTAATGTCTGAACTAAAAAAATATAATATTAATTAAACCACATGGTCAATGGCGTATACGTAAAAGAATTCCATAGTCCAAAATTGCGTGTTTTTGGTAATTTTGTATACCCCAAAAAACATGTTTTAAAATCTATAAAAAAAAGTCCCATCCAAACAAAAATGGTACCGATAAAAACTTCAGATGACGGCACAAGAATATGACAATTTTAAACATACTAATTTTGGTGAATGTAGTTATAATTTTTAAGTAAAAAGTAAAAAAAAATTGGGTATCCTTGTAATCTTATGGACGTTCAGAATAAATATAAGGTGTAAATTTTACTGAAAAGTGCACTGCGTAGAAATTGAAGCCGCCAAAAATTACAGCATGACAAGTTTTTTTCAATTTTGTCCCACTAATATATATATTTTTTTGAGGTTTTGCCATAGATTTTGTGGTGTAATGACTGATGTCATTACAAAGTAAAATAGGTATCACACAAAAAAGCCCTCATATAGCTCTGTAGGTGGAAAACTGAAAGCGTTTTGATTTTTAGAAGGTGTGGAGGAAAATACGAAAAGTGCAAAAACGGAAAGGGTGAACAGGATGTCAGCAAGGAATAACTGTGTGTAGATGAATAACAGTAAGTCAGAGTGATAAATTGTTGTTTATAATAACATAAATATCATGGTTTTCTGGTCTATAAAAGATAATTGTGACGAAGACAAAACTGTGTTGTTGATTTTCCATATATTACAGTATATTTGAGAACACCAAAATGGGTACAGCTACTTTACCTATGTCAAATGACCAAAGCTGCATAGGCTTATCTATTAATAATATGAATCTATCAAACCTCAGATTTTATGAATTGTTCAATAAACAGCCAAAAAATATATATATATAACTAAATCAAGTTAAACATGTATAAAAAAAAAAAAGTTACATTTTTGACAGTAAGCCTCTAGCTTTAATACCATCATATTTTTTAGAAACTGGTGGTTAAATACCAGCGTCCTACATTTTTTAGAAGGTTATTTCAAAATTTTTTTAGAATTTTGATTGACATTAAATAACTACAGATTTTGCAATGCAGCATATTTAATTACTAAAAAGATGCGGTTATGAAGGCTTTCTCGATCAAAGAGGTTATGCACAGCATGTATATATAATATCCTTCACATACATGAAAGACGTTATGAAGGTGGTTGGTGATTTGCATCCAGTATTTACTTTTTCAAGAACATTTCTTGCTCTTTAATACAATTGTTATTGAGGATTATCAGGCATTTATGGTTACTAGATATCGTACATTTCATTTATACTGATTTATAAGCATTTCTAAACATTTTATTGGTTGGCAAAGACCAAGGGAATCTATTACATTTAGGGTAGCTTTAATCCAAAAAACACAAGCCATAGTATGGCATTGAATAATTATATAATGGCATACCTCAGTTCATGTATGGGTACTTTTTTTTTGCAGAAATTGTGTGGAAATTCAGGCAATTATGTAAGGCTGGGTTCACATACGTCTGGTGTCCAGCGTAGTTTCCCTTCGGCGTGCACCGGATGCTAGAACTGATCCCATTCATTTCAACGGGACAGTCCGCTATCATCCAGCATCTCAATTATGAAGTCGGGTGGCTGGACATGCCAGATGGCACTGGACAGAGGAATGTTGTCATCAGTTGCAGCATCAGTTGCATTGAGTTTAAGTCTGAGTTCACCTATGCCGGATGCCATACATATATGAACCCAGCCCAACATATGCATCTGCTATTGACAACTATAATAGAAACAAAACTGTAAAAGTGTAAGATTAAAGTATTAAGTAAACTTGTGTTTATAGGAGGGGACCAGGATACTTAAGGCCTTTCTACACCTACCTGGCCGACTCCATCAGTTTAACTTGGTTAGTCTGTGTATTTGCTGGCTCCTGAGCAGGAGCTTAAAGGGGATTATCCACCATCCCCCGCATTGCAAATAAATATTGGGATGAAAATCACAGAAGAATTGTGAGAAAACCGTCACACACAGGTACATATACTACATTATGAACTACACTATCTTTACAGCCCCTGTAGCATAGTCAAATAAAAAAAATTCCTGGAATACCCCTTTAACCAGTTAAGGACCCAGGGCGTACGGGTACATCCTGACACCCTGGTACTTAAGGACCCCAGGACGTACCTGTACGCAAGTGGGAATTTCGGTCCCCGACGCGTGCCAGGCGGGGGCCGGACTGGGGTGACTGCTGAGCACCCCGCACAAATGCCCAGGGGGGTCATCAGACCCCCATGTTGGCGATTGCCGCAAATGGCAGGTAAATTCACACAGGCGATTTGTGTCAATTCCAGGTCATATTGGTCTCCGGTGACCCAGAAAAAAAGAGGGATCGGGGTTGCCCAAGACACCCACGATCCCCCTGAAGGGATAGGAGTGAGGTGGCAGGGGTGCCACACCTCCTATCCCTGCTATTGGTCGTCTAGAAGTGACAACCAATATTAGATCGGGGGCGGGGGAGTTAAATTTCGGTTTCCCCATTCTGCCCACCCACAGTAGGCTGGGCAAAATGGGGAAACCAACGAGGATCGGCACCGAAGAGGACGGTGATGCGGCTCCCTGGATCCTACGGAAGCCAGTGAGTTGCCTAGCAACATCTGGAGGGCTACAGTTTGGAGACCACTTTACAGTGGTCTCTAAACTGTAGCCCTCCAGATGTTGCAAAACTACTACTCCCAGCATGCCCAGACAGTTGTTTGCTGTCTGGGCATGCTGGGATTTGCAGTTTTGCAACAGCTGGAGGGCTACAGTTTGGAGATCACTGTGCAGCGGTCTCTAAACTGTAGCCCTCCAGATGTTGCAAAATTGCAAATCCCAGCATGCCCAAACAGCAAACAGCTGTCTCGGCATGCTGGGAGTTTTAGTTGCGTACCTCCAGCTGTTGCATAACTACATCTCCCAGCTCGCCCTTTGGCGATCAGTACATGCTGGGAGTTGTAGTTTTGAAACAGCTGGAGGCACACTTGTTGGAAAATACTGAGTAGGTAACAGAACCTAACTGAAGGTTTTCCAATCAGTGTGCCTCCAGCTGTTGCAAAAGTACAACTCCCAGCATGCACGGTCTGTCTGTGCATGCTAAGAGTTGTATTTCTGAAACAGCTGGATGTTTGCCCCCCCCCATGTGAATGTACAGGGTACATTCACACTGGCGGGTTTACAGTAAGTTTCTTGCTTGAAGTTTGATCTGCGGCAAATTTTTTGCCGCAGAGCAAACTCCTAGTGGGAAACTCACTGTAAACCCGCTAGTGCGAATGTACCCTAAAAACAATACACTACACTAAAACATAATAAAGGGTAAAACACTACATATACACCCCCTTACACTGTCCCCCCCAATAAAAAATGAAAAAGTATTGTACCGCAGTGTTTCCAAAACAGCCTGCAGCTGCTGTAAAACAACAACTCCCAGCATTTCCAGCCAGGCACTGACTGTCCAGAAATGTTGGGAGTTTAGCAACAGCTGGAGGCACCCTGTTTTTGAATCACTGGCGTAGAATACCCCTATGTCCACCCCTATGCAATCCGTTATTTAGTCCTCAAATGCACAAGGAGCTCTCTCAATTCGGAGCCCTTTCGTATTTCAAGGAAACAGTTTAGAGCCACATATGGGGTATTTCCATATTCGGGATAAATTGCACTACAAATTTTGGGGGGCTTTTTCTCCTTTTACCCCTTATGAAAAGGCAAAGTTGGGGGCTACACCAGCCTGTTAGTGTAAAAAAATTAAAATATTTCCACTAACATGCTGGTGTTGCCCCATACTTTTTATTTTCACAAGCGGTAAAAGGAATAAAAGACCCCCAAAATTTGTAATGCAATTTCTCCTGAGTACGGAAATACCCCATATGTGGGCGTAAAATGCTCTGCGGGCACACAACAAAGCTCAGGAGCTAGAGCGCACTATGTACATTTGAGGCATAAATTGGTGATTTGCACAGGGGTGGCTGATATTACATCGGGTCTGACATAAACACAAAAAAATAAATACCCCATGTGACCCCATTTTGGAATCTACACTCCTCATGGAACATTACAAGGGATATAGTGAGCCTTAATACCCCACAGTGAAAAAAAAATTTTTCACTAAAATGCTGGTGTTACCCTAAATTTTTCATTTTCACAAGGGAAAATAGTAAAAGAGCCCCCCAAAATTTTTATCCCCATTTCTTCTGAGTAAGAACATACCCCATATGTGGATGTAAAGTGCTCTGAGGCTGCACTACAATGCTCAGAAGAGAAGTTGCGCCATTGGGCTTTTGAAGAGAAAATTTGTTTACAAAGCTCCCATAGGGCCAGAACAATGAACCCCCCCACATGTGACCCAATTTTGGAAACTACACCCCTCATGTAATGTAATAAGGTGTACAGTGAGCATTTACACCCCACAGGTGTCTGACAGATTTTTGGAACAGTGGTCCATGAAAATGAAAAAGTTAATTTTTCATTTGCACAGCTCCCTGTTCCAAAGATCTGTCAAATGCCAATGGGGTGTAAATACTCACTGCACCCCTTATTAAATTCTGTGAGGGGTGTAGTTTCTAAAATGGGGTCACATGTGGGGGGGATACACTGTTCTGGCACCACGGGGGGGCTTTGTAAACCCACATGGCCCCCGACTTCTATTCCAACCAAATTCTCTCTCTAAAAGCTCAATGGTGCTCCTCCTCTTCTGAGCATTGTAGTGCGCCAGCAGAGCACTTGACGTCCACAGATGGGGTATTTCCCTACTCAGAAGAAATGGGGTTACAAATTTTGGGGGTCATTTTCTCCTATTATCCCTTGTAAAAATGTAAAATTTGGGGAAAAAATGAATTTTTGTGAAAAAATTTAGTTTTTCATTTACACATCCAACTTTGACAAAAAGTCGTCAAACACCTGTGAGGTGTTAAGGCTCCCTGTACCCCTTGTTACGTTCCTTGAGGGGTGTAGTTTCCAAAATAGTATGCCATGTGTTTTTTTTTTTTTGCTGTCTTGGCACCATAGGGGCTTCCTAGATGCGACATGCCCCCAAAAATAATTTCAGAAAAACTCACTCTCCAAAATCCCACTGTTGCTCCTTCCCTTCTGAGCCCTCTAGTGCACCCGCCGAACACTTGACATACACATATGAGGTATTTCCTTACTCGGGAGAAATTGGGTTACACATTTTAGAAAGATTTCTCTCCTTTTACCCCTTGTAAAAATTCGAAAACTGGGTCTACAAGAACATGCCACTGTCAAAAATGAAGATTTAGAATTTTCGCCTTCAATTTGCTGCTATTCCCATGAAACACCGTGAAACAAACCATTTAAATGTCATTTTGAATACTTTGAGGGGTGCAGTTTTTATAATGGGGTCATTTATTGGGTATTTCTAATAAGAAGGCCCTTCAAATCCACTTCAAAACTGAACTGGTCCCTGAAAAATTTAGATTTTGAACATTTTGTGAAAAATTGGAAAATTGCTACTATAATTTGAAGCCCTCTGATGTCTTCCAAAAGAAAAAACATGTCAACTTTATGATGCCAAAATAAACTAGACATATTGTTTAGGTGAATCAATATATAATTTATTTGGAATATTCAAATAAAGAGCTTCAAATTGAAAAAAAAATTCTAGATTTTCAAATTTTCATCAAATTTTGGAATTTTTCACCAAGAAATGATGCAAGTATCGACAAAATTTTACCACTCACATAAAATAGAATATGTCACGAAAAAACACTCACGGTATCAGAATGAAAGGTAAAAGCATCCCAGAGTTATTAATGCTTAAAGTGACAATGGTCAGGTGTGCAAAAAAATGGCCAGGTCCTACACTGAAAATTGGCTGGGTCCTTAAGGGGTTTAGTAACATATATTTGAGTTATAAATGTTGCCAACATGTCTTTGCAGCTAAATTGTAAGTATAAATGCTTATTGCATTTACAACATTTTCCACTGCTCACTCTGAGTTATACTACTTGGCAGATCACCGAGTTTATCCTGTGCAGACCTCAGGTTACACAGTACCTGGCGCATGTTTGAGCTGACACTCACTGTTTCTATAAGAATACATTTTGTTTTCTACTTGTTAGGAGGAGTAGTTTGTGATTACCAACAAAGTCAAGCGATGCTTATTTCAGTACATTTTGTTTGTATAGGCTGTCACATTTACATAACAGCCATGTGAAATGAGTGAGCTTCCATGTGTAAGCCCGCAGTTGCGGTTTATAAAATAGCCGGCCTGGGTACATACTGACAACACCAGTGGATACTAGGAATTGTAAGTATCACACTATCCATTTCCTACTTGTTAATTGGCATACATGCTTCCCTGTTTTACTAAGGAGGTTGTGTCTGGTTAGAGGTACTCTGCCCACGTACAGGACTCAAATCCTTATGTTGATTCCGTGATATCTTGTTAAAGGAGTAGTATACTGAAAAGAGCATCCAGTCCATTGTGCCCGGGCTGCAAAAAAAAAAAAAGTAAAGAAACTTTACCTCACCCTCCTCTGTTCCCCGTAGGGCTGCTACAGCTGTTCGGTCCTCCGTTCTGGTCTTCTTCTGTGTGCACGGATCGTCACATTGCACTCAGCCTATCACTGGCCCAGGTGGGACATCGCTACAGCCGGTGATAGGCTGACTGGAAATACTTTTCAGTAGACTATTCCTTTAAAGGTACTGGGGACAATTTGTCATTGTCTGTGTAAATCACAAGTTTTTTTTATTTAACCTCCATTTGCCAGGGTGAACATCATGTGTGTTTTCCCCTTATTTGTCAAGGATGTGCACATTTTTTTAAGATAGCAAAGTAGCTTGGATGTGGATGGGTTTCTGTGTGTGCTCCGGGCTTGTGTGAGGTCAAGCTAAATTTTAAATGTTTACTCAGGAAAAGGAAAATGTCTCAGTTAGAGATGAGCGAACTTACAGTAAATTTGATTTGTCACGAACTTCTCAGCTCAGCAGTTGATGCCTTATCCTGCATAAATTAGTTCAGCTTTCAGGTGCTCCGGTGGGCTGGAAATGGTGGAAATAGTCCTAGGAAAGAGTCTCCTAGGACTGTATCCACCATTTCCAGCCAACCGGAGCACCTGAAAGCTGAACTAATTTATGCAGGATAAGTCATCAACTGCCGAGCAGAGAAGTTTGTGACGAATCGAATTTACTGTAAGTTAGCTCATCTCTAGTCTCAGTTGATAAATCCACGACCACTATATTAAGTTAATCTTGCCATACAACATTTAAGTATTTTTTTTTTTTATTAAACTGGTACTCCAGTGGAAAACTATTTTTTGAAAATCAACTGGTGCCAGAAAGTTTAACAGATTTGTAAGTTACTTCTATTTAAAAATCTTGATCCTTCCAGTACTTATCAGCTGCTGTATGCTCCACAGGAAGTTGAGTTGTTCTTTTCAGTCGGACCACAGTGCTCTCTGCTGACACCTCTGTTTTTGTCAGTAACTGTCCAGAGCAGGAGCAAATCCTCATAGCAAACCTATCCTGCTCTGGAGGCTTCCTGACATGGACAGAGGTGTCAGCAGAGAGCACAATGGTCAGACTGAAAAGAACAACTCAACTTCCTGTGGAGCACACAGCAGCTGATAAGTACTTGAATGATTGAGATTTTTAAATAGAAGTAATTAAAAAATCAATTTTTTCTTTTTGCTTGTTTGTACAACTCAGGGGGAATGGCACAATCTGAAGTCGTGCACCCCTCCCCTTTTTTCACAGGAGGTGTTTTAAATTGATAATGGATCCAGCATGTCACCCAGTCAGAGGCTATATGCCCAACAGAGGTGAGTGTTAGGAGTGTTAGGCTCAGAATTTGTGTTAGGGTCCCATCCAAAATGAGTCCACCTCCACGTGGTGGATGGGGGGACAAGTTTTGATCAAAAAAGTGCGCTAAGAGCCTCCATTTTTTGACCAAGTGTGCTGCTGCAGCCTTCTTTTTTTTGTACACTCTGTATTTGCCACAGCAGCGTGCACCCGTGTATTAGGTAGTTGTGCTGGCTATTTTTCTTTTTTCTGTTTCCTGTTGTTAATTTACAAATCTGTTTAAATTTCTGTCTCCAGTTGATTATAAAAAAAAAAAAACTGTTTTCCACTGGAGTACCCCTTTAAGTTGATTCATTTCACCAAAATTTGCTAATTTAATTTTATCCTCTCTACCCACATACAGTGAGGATCAAAAGTTTGGGCACCCCAAGTAAAAATTTGTATTAATGTGCATAAAGAAGCCAAGGAACGATGGAAAATGTCAACAAAAGTTAGATTTTATTTCCATCATTTACACTTTCAAAATAACAAAAAGCAAAAAAATGGTGTCTGCAAAAGTTTAGGCATCCTGCAGAGTTAATATCTTGTACTGCCCCCTTTGGCAAGTATCACAGCTTGTAAACGCTTTTTGTAGCCAGCCAAGAGTCTTTCAATTCTTGTTTGAGGTATCTTTGCCCATTCTTCCTTACAAAAGTCTTCCAGTTCTTTGAGATTGCCGCAAAGCAAGAATGCTATCAAAAATGTAAGTGATAAAAGTTTTTATTTATTTTTTTATTTATCATTTACTAAAGTACAAAGAGAAGAAAGAAGAAAAATCTAAATCAAATTAATAATTGGTGTGACCACCCTATGACTTTAACCCCTTAAGGACGCAGGGTTTTTCGTTTTTTTTTACACTTTCGTTTTTTCCTCCTCATCTTTCAAAAATCATAACCCTTTCAATTTTGCACCTAAAAATCCATATGATGGCTTATTTTTTGCACCACCAATTCTAATTTGCAGTGACATCAGTCATTTTACCCAAAAATCTACAGCGAAACGAAAAAAAATCATTGTGCGACGAAATTTATTCCTTTTTTCATGATATAAAAAGCGACCAAAATACGTTATCTTGGACTTTGGAATTTTTTTTGCACGTACACCATTGACTGTGCGGTTTAATTAATGATATATTTTTATAGTTTGGACATTTACGCACGCAGCGATACCACATATGTTTATATTTATTTTTATTTACATGGTGTTTTTTTTTTTTATGGGAAAAGGGGGGGGATTTAAACTTTTATTAAGGAAAGGGTTAAATCACATTTATTAACTTTTTTTTTTACACTTTTTTTGCAGTGTTATAGCTTCCATAGGGGGCTATAACATTGCATACACTGATTGCCAGCACTGTTCGCTGCAAAGCCATTGCAGTGATCAGCGTTATTGGCGGTCAATTGCTCAAGCCTGCATCTCGGGCTTGAAGCAATCAATTGCCGAAGGGACACACCGGAGGAAGGAAAGAGGACCTCCGCTCGTGTCCCAGCTGATCGGGACACCGCATTTTCACTCCGGCGTTCCCAATCAGCCCCACTGAGCAGCCGGGCAGCTTTCACTTTCGTTTTAGACGCGGCGTTCAACTATGAACGCCGCGTCTAAGAGGTTAATAGCGCACGGCACCGCGCTTGGTAGTTAAGGGGTAACATTAGGATGTTGTAGGGCATCACTTAACTAATTATACCAAGCAGATGATACTGGATGATAACCATTTTAATATGCAGATTAACACACAATTGGAACAGAAACAGCTGTGTAGGAGGCTTAACTTTGGTTAAGGAACAGATAAATTCTGCTACAAAGGTGAAGCTGTTGAGACATTTTGACATCACAGGTCATACACCATGGCAAGACTGAGCACCAAAGCAATACACAAGGTAGTTATAGAGCATTAGAAAGGTCTCTCCCAGGCAAAGTAAGTGGAGTTTTAAGATTTGCTGTTCGAGCTCTTTGCAGAAGCACAATTAAATGGGCAGCAGTGAGGATCATATGGATAGTGGTCAGCCAAATAAACTTAGTGGGTGAGATTAAAAACACATAGGGGGAGATTTATCAAAACCCGTACAGAGCAAAAGTTCCCATAGCAGCCAATCAGATAGCTTCTTTCATTTTAAGCAGGCCTCTTTAAAAATGAAAGAAGTGATCTGATTGGTTGCTATGGGCAACTGGTCAACTTTTCATCTGCACAGGTTTTGATAAATCTCTCCCAACATTGGAAGATGTCCACCAGTGCCATAAGTTCAGAGCTGGCAGAATCTAGTGGGACCCAGGTACACCCAACTACTGTGACAGGTCTAACTAAAAGTGGTCTTCATGGACGAATTGCAGTTAAAAAAAAACCATACCATTGATGTGGAAACAAGGCCAAATGACTCAACTATGGAGAAAGACAGGAATTGGGGTGCAGTACAATGATTATTTAAGATTTTAAATATTGACTGGAACAGAAAATAATTTTGTTTACTGAAGGCCTAGATAGTGCTACAATAATAATTGTCTGCAGACAGCAGTGAAGCATTGTGGAGGTTCCTTTCATGTTTGGGACTGCATTACTGCAAATTGAGTTGGACATTTAGGATTGCTTGTGTCCTCAATACTGAGAAATACAAGCAGACACTAATGCATCATATAATACCATTAGGGAGGTGTCTGATTGGCTGCAAATGTATTCTGCAGCAGGGCAATGGCGTCAAACATGCAGCTAATGTCTTAAACTCTATCTGTAATGTAAAGAAGAACAAACAGTCCTGGAAGTAATGGTATGGCTTGTACAGAGGCCGATTCACAACATCATTGATTCTTTCTGGGATTTCATGCAGGGACAGGACAGAAGAAGCCACCTTAAGGCTGCTTTTACACTATAAAATCCATCCGTTAAAAGATCCGCTTTAAAAACAGATGTGAAACGTCCGTTACAAAATCCCATTCAAGTCTATTGGATTCTTTGATTATTTGTTGACCCTTTATGGCCCGTAATGGATAACAAACGTTAATTGTGACGGAAGAAAAAACGGCACATGCACTAATTTTTCTACCGTCACAAGAAACGGGTAAATTAACAGCCATTTTTTTTACATTGAAGTCTATGGCAAACGGATGAGCCTTTATGCCATTCATTTGCACCCAGTTTATAATATCCATTATTACTTCTGAGCATGCTCAGAAGAGGTGACATCAGCAGACTCCTGCAGTGCTGAGTGACTGCTACTACTCCCATCATGGAACAGACTTATTTCCATGATGGGAGTAGTAATTCCGCGACTGCGGGAATCTGCTGGTGGCTGCGGAGGCTACATTAGTGTTTGTACTACAACCCCCATCATGGAACAGACTCTGTTCCCTCATGGGGGTTGTAGAACAGGGGCTGAGGGATTGATTGCATCGGGTCTCACTTCTGAGACCCAATGCGATTCGAAGTTATTAAACAGGGGAGCGGGCAGCATGCTGCGCTCCCCTGTGATGTATGATGTATTTACTGTATTTTGATTTTAAAATTCGCCGCCGGGGGCCCTGAATGGCTGATACTAAAGAGCTATTCAGGGCTCCCTGCAGGGTTTTCAAATAGAAGTGTTGCAGTGGGGAAAGATATATAGAATCACTGGGGGAGGGGGGGGGGTATATATCTGGCCCCAACAGCACTTCTATATATCTTGCCCCCCGCAGCGCATTTATATATGTTACCCCTGCAATGCATTTATATATATTCCCCCCGCAGCGCACACACACACATATATATATATATATATATATATGTCCCCTGCAGCTATCATAAGCCCCCGGCAGCGCTATGCATGAAAAGTATTCTACAGCAGCACATCTGGCTGGGGCGATGCGCTGCTGAAAGAATACTTGTCATTCATAGCGCTGCAGCGGCATCTGTATATAGATGCGCTGCAGGAGTCAGACATACATCCATATGTCTGGCCCCTATAGCGCTTCTATAATCAAATGCCTTGGCAACGCAATAAATGAAAAGTATTCTACAGCAGCGCATCTGGCCGGCGCTTCTGTAGAATACTTTTCATTCATAGCTCTGCAAGGTATTTGATTATAGAAGCACTGTGGGGGCCAGACATATCGATATATGCGCTGAGGGGGACAAAATATAAATGCGCTGCGGGGGACAACATATGTATATAAGCGCTGTGGGGGGAACATAAAGATATATATCTTTCCCCACCGCAGCGTTTCTATTTGAAAACCCCGCCAGGAGCCCTGAATGGCTCCACAGTACCGGCCATTCAGGGCTCCTGGCGGGAAATTTTAAAATGAAAGTACAGTAAATACATTGTACATCGCAGGGGAGCGCAGCATGCCGCCCGCTCCCCTGTTTAATAACTTCTAATCGCATCGGGTCTCAGAAGTGACACCCGGTGCGATCAAACCCTCAGCCCCTGTATTCCAACCCCCATCATGGAACAGAGTCTGTTCCATGATGGGGGTTGTAGTACAAACACTAATGTAGCCTCCCCAGCCACTGGCAGACTCCCGCAGCTGGATAGAAGTTATCATGGATGGAAGTCTGTTCCATGATGGGAGTAATAGTAGTCCTGGCTGTGTTGTCTGTAGCCAGAGGTGTTAAAACGGCCATACAGGAGGGAAGTTATAATGGAACGTTATTTCATCCGTTGTTATACATCCATTTTTACACATAAAACAGATGTTTAATAACGGATGAACGCTCATAGTGTGAAAGGAGCCTAACATCCACAGTGTGGTTAAAGTTCTGTTGTTGGTTCTCCAAGATAGTCCAGAGAACCTCCTTACCAAGTCCTTTCAAAAATTGTGTGTTGATGGTCACACCAAATATTGAATTAATTTAGATTTATCTTCTTTTCTTGCATGTTACCCCCATTGGAGCAGAGAAGGCTGCTGTGCTGTCGATTAAACAACCAGGGATGACAAGTTCTGGGACTTGTCTATGGAAGTATTCAGAATTGAGTAAAGAAGGCACTCTCTTAGGCGTTGAAGTCTCCAAGGACTTCAAATCAATCTCCAACATCAGTAGATTTATTTAGTATTAAACAATAAAGCCTTTGAAATGCATTATTGCTTTTATTGTTTTAGCTGGCCTTGTGAACCAAACAAACTGAACTTTTGAAATACAAAAAGTTCAAGATAGAGACAAGGCAAATGGACGTTGCCTTGTACCCGCACCTGTTCCACTTTCCCTCACCTTCACGATAGCGTGTCAGCATGGACTTGTGATTTCTGCTCAAACATAATCCAATAAACCACTGTTTTACAGACGTCAGCTTTAGTGAGTTACCTTGTCTCTATCTTGCATATTACTGTACTATTATAGACATTGAGCACCATGCTGACCTATGCTACTGACCGCTACTTTTACCATATGTGGCTGTTTAAGTGATTTATAAAGTTGCATACACACTTGCAGTGCCTGGTTACTTTTCTTCTTTGCACGGGACTTTTCATGAACTCTTGAAATGTTCACTCATCTCTTTTACTCCATTAAGCATCCTTCCCTCTTCAGCACCTATAGGTAATCCAGCTACAGTCTGTCTATTCAGCGTTATATGTACTTCTATACTTACAGATACTTGAATGTTTACATCAGCTTTTACATTGGTGAGCAAACACAAACAAAATATGGTTAGTATAAGTATTTTTCAATATAAAAGCTATAACGGCAGATAGGTCAAATAATAACTGTACTGTATTTGGTCAGTGTCTGCATATCTCAACATTTTATACTTTAGCTATAGAGAGACAAAGAAGGAGACTAAGCTGATATTTCTTCTAAAGATGAGATTGCTAAATTCTTCTTCTTTTTTTTTTATTTATTTTTTATAGACATTATAAACATTGGGCCACACTTATATTTTATGTGTTTTCCTCTTATAAGTACTTTACTAAATGCTTAAATTATAATGTTTAAATTATGCTTTTGGGCATTCAGAATGTTTAATTGTGTGTATTTTATCTCCAATATTAATATCAGAACAACATCAACTTTTTATACCTGAGTTTTATATGCAAAATTGCTTTGAGTGTTTTCAGAGAAAATTGCTCAAAAATGTTTTTATCTGTGGAAAGGTGATCTGTTGATAAAATAACACATGACAGATGATACATTAGGTAGAATAAGCAGACAGAAGGCATGAGCTGGCATACAGCAAAGTGCAGCAATTTAGGTTAATGCACTATCTGAAGTGTGTTATTGAGCTTATTAAATGTTCCAAAAGCAAATGCACAACAACATTGGCCTTTTACTATTCAGAAAGGAAAAACATGCTAAGTACTCAGGGAGGCATGCAAATCACTTTTCCATGCATAGTGATGAATAGGTTTCAGTACTTTCCATGATTTTAAACATCTCCTGGCAGGGACCTTGTCACCCACTGAGTTTTATCTACCTGTACATCTCTGATAATTTTGCGTAATGTTTGACTTTTCTGTACAGGTCTGTGCACATTACTACCTTTATTTCTGTTAAAACATTACACGGAACAATTCTGCTTATAAAATACCTAAAGTTTGCATGTGGAAATATGTAAGTGATGTCTCTATTTTCATTGAATATTGTACAAGATTAGTTACATATTAGTTACATTAGATACCCAGGATTCCAAAAAAGTCTGTTCTTTTTAAGACACAGCATCACCCTTGTCAATGGGCTGTGTGAAGTATTAAAACTCATCTTTGTTCTAGTGAACAAAGCAGTGATTTATTTTTGCTTGAAAAATGCAAGACAAACAACATCAAATGTCTTGTGTTTTTCATGTAGTTTCTTAGCCATCTTCTAAACTAGTGTGTTTTTTACATGTGTTTTTTGCTTTGCTTTTGTCAGTTTTTCTTATTACAAAAGAGGTAAAAACTTAAAGTATGTTTTAGAAAAACTGCTAATGAGCTAAAAACCACACATAAAAAAAATGCCATAAACAAAAAATTATTGTGGGTAGTGGGTTTTATATAATCTTATTGGGGGAGATTTATCAAAACCTGTGCAAAGGAAAAGTTGCCTAGCTGCCCATAGCAACCAATCAGATCACTTCTTTCATTTTGCAGAGGCCTTGTTAAAAATAAAGAAACAAGCTGATTGGTTGCTATGGGCAACTGGGCAACTTTTCCTCTGGACAGGTTTTGATAAATCTCCCCCATTGACTTCTAGCTAACACCTGTCAGAATACATATTTTTCACTAAAATGCAATTCATTTTTTTCTGGATTTTTTTTTATTTTTTATTTTTTTAATACTAGCAATATTCTAGAAAAAAGCCATGTGTGAAACCACCCTTGCCAATACATTATTACTAGCAATTTGAATTGAGCTATTGTGTAAATACAAAGTTCATATCTGAATTTTCATTAAAAAAAACATTGCCATTTGAAACACATAGACACGCTTAATCTTTCCTTGTATTTTGTTGGAGTTCAGTTTCTTAATCCTAATTTAGTATATCATAACATGCTAGCCAACCCACTGCAGGCTGAAATTTATATCACAAATCCCTAATTCAGTCCTCAAATGCGCATGGCGCTCTCTCACTTCAGAGCCCTGTCGTATTTCAAGTAAACAGTTTAGTGCCACATATGGGGTATCTCCGTACTCGGGAGAAATTGCACTACTAATTTTGGGGGCTTTTTTTCCTTTTACCCCTTATGAAAAAGAAAAGTTGGGGTCTACACCAGCCTGTTAGTGTAAAAAAAAAAATTTTTTTACACTAACATGCTGGTGTTGTCCTTTACTTTTTATTTTCACGGGAGGTAAAAGGAAAAAAAGACCCCCAAAATTTGTAATGCAATTTCTCCTGAGTACGGAGATACCCCATATGTGGGCGTAAAATGCTCTGCGGACGCACAACAAGGCTCAGGAGTGAGAGCGCACCATGTACATTTGAGGCCTAAATTGGTGATTTGCACAGGGGTGGCTGATTTTACAGCGGTTCTGTCATAAACCCCAAAAAATAAATACCCACATGTGACCCCATTTTGGAAACGGCACCCCTCACGGAACGTAACAAGGGGTATAGTGAGCCTGAACACCCCACAGGTGTTTGACAAATTTTCATTAAAGTTGGATGGGAAAATGAAAAAAAAAAAATTTTCTCACTAAAATGCTGGTGTCACCCTAAATTTTTCATTTTCACAAGGGAAAATAAAAAAAAGCCCCCCAAAATTTGTAACCCAATTTCTTCTGAGTAAGAGCATACCCCATATGTGGATGTAAAGTGCTCTATGGGTGCACTACAATGCTCAGAAGAGAAGGAGCACCATTGGGATTTTGAAGAGAAAATTTGTCCGGAATTGAAGGCCACTTGTGTTTACAAAGCCCCCATGGTACCAGAACAATGGACCCCTCCCATATGTGACCCCATTTTGGAAACTACACCCCTCATGTAATGTAATAAGGGGTACAGTGAGCATTTATGCCCCACAGGTGTCTGACAGATTTTTGGAACAGTGATCCGTGAAAATGAAAAATTTAATTTTCCATTTGCACAGCCCACTGTTCCAAAGATCTGTCAAACGCCAGTGGGGTGTAAATGCTCACTGCACCACTTATTAAATTCTGTGAGGGGTGTAGTTTCCAAAATGGGGTCACATGTGGGGGGGGGGGTCCACTGTTCTGGCACCACGGGGGGCTTTGTAAATGCACATGGCCCCTGACTACCATTCCAAAGAATTCTCTTTCCAAAAGCTCAATGGTGCTCCTCCTCTTCTGAGCATTGTAGTTCGCCCGTAGTGCACTTCAGGTCCACTTATGGGGTACCTCCATACTCAGAAGAGATGAGGTTACAAATTTTTGGGGGTATTTTCTGCTATTAACCCTTGCAAAAATGTGATATTTGGGGGGAAACACACATTTTAGTGAAAAAAAATATATTTTTTTTACATATGTAAAAATCGTGAAACCCGTGTGGGGTATTAAGGCTCACTTTATTCCTTGTTACGTTCCTCAAGGGGTCTAGTTTCCAAAATGGTATGCCATGTGGGTATGTTTTGCTGTTGTGGCACCATAGGGGCTTCCTAAATGCGACATGCCCCCAGAGCAAAATTTGCTCTCAAAAAGTCAAATGTCACTCCTTCTCTTCGGAGCATTGTAGTTCGCCCGTAATGCACTTCATGCCAACTTATGGGGTGCCTCCATACTCAGAAGAGATGGGGTTACAAATTTTGGGGGGTATTTTCCGCTATTAACCCTTGCAAAAATGTGAAATTTGGGGGGAAACACACATTTTAGTGAAAAAATAATAATTTTTCTTTACATATGCAAAAGTCGTGAAACACCTGTGGGATATTAAGGCTCACTTTATTCCTTGTTACATTCCCCAAGGGGTCTAGTTTCCAAAATGGTATGCCATGTGGGTTATTTTTGCTGTTCTGGCACCATAGGGGCTTCCTAAATGCAACATGCCCCCCAAAAACCATTTCTGAAAAACGTACTCTCCAAAATCCCCTTGACGCTCCTTCGCTTCTGAGCCCTCTACTGCGCCCACCGAACACTTTACATAGACATATGAGGTATGTGCTTACTCGAGAGAAATTGGGCTACAAATATAAGTATACATTATCTCCTTTTACCCCTTGTAAAAATTCAAAAATTGGGTTTACAAGAACATGCGAGTGTAAAAAATAAAGATTGTGAATTTTCTCCTTCACTTTGCTGCTATTCCTGTGAAACACCCAAAGGGTTAAAACACTTACTGATTGTCGTTTTGAATACTTTTGGGGGTGTAGTTTTTATAATGGGGTAATTTGTGGGGTATTTCTAATGGGAAGACCCTTCAAATCCACTTCAAACCTGAACTGGTCTCTGAAAAAAAGCGAGGTTCAAAATTTTGTGAAAAATTGGAAAATTGCTGCTGAACTTTGAAGCCCTCTGGTGTCTTCCAAAAGTAAAAACTCGTCAATTTAATGATGAAAACATAAAGTAGACATATTGGAAATGTGAATAAAAAAAATATATTTGGAATATCCATTTTCCTTACAAGCAGAAAGCTTCAAAGTTAAAAAAATGCAAAATTTTCAAATTTTTCATCAAATTTTGGTATTTTTCAAGAAAGGATGCAAGTTACCACAAAATGTTTACCACTATGTTAAAGTAGAATATGTCACGAAAAAACAATCTCGGAATCAGATTGATAACTAAAAGCATTCCAGAGTTATTAATGTTTAAAGTGACAGTGGTCAGATGTGCAAAAAACGCTCTGGTCCTAAGGTGCAAAATGGCCTGGCTCATATAAAAAAAAACACTTGCATATGTATGTCTATTATTATTAAAACTAGAGATGAGCAAACTTTTCAAAAATTCGATTCAGACGATTCGCCGAATTTTCCGAAAAAGTTTGTTTCGATCCAAATTTTTTCCGCGCCAAATCTATATTAAAAAAGGCTATTTCTAGCCTACAGACAGCCTAAATAGGGGTATAGAACACTTTGCTGTGTTCTAAAACGCATATGGAGTGTGCTGGGGTAGTGAAATAATACTTTTATTCAGAATAACATGCAGATTACCGGCATCGCTTTTAGAATCACTGCTGCACAGCAGCACAATGACAGACCCTGGTAGTGGCATCAGTATGAGGAGACCATATAGTTGCTGAATGACACAGCGTGGAGGTGTTGGCAGCATGAGTAGACCATATAGTGGCTGAATGGCACAGCGTGGAGGTGTTGACAGCATGAGGAGACCATATAGTGGCTGAATGGCACAACGTGGAGGTGTTGGCAGCATGAGGAGACCATATAGTGGCTGAATGACAAAGCGTGGAGGTGTTGGCAGCATGAGGACACCATATAGCAGCTGAATGACCCAGCGTGGAGGTGTTGGCAGCATGAGCAGACCATATAGTGGCTGAATGGCACAGCGTAGAGGTGTTGGCAGCATGTGGAGACCATATAGTGGCTGTATGGCACAGGTTGGAGGTGTTGGCAGCATGAGGACACCATATAGTGGCTGAATGACACAGCGTGGAGGTGTTGGCAGCATGAGGAGACCATATAGTGGCTGAATGATGCAGCGCGGAGGTGTTCGCAGCATGAGGAGGCACTAGGCCATCACAATCCCTAAGATTAAAAGATAAATTTAGAAATTTAAACCGAAGATCTTGGATAGCGGGTGCTACCTATGATAGAATTTGAATTTCCCACACCAAGGCCCAGCAGCGCCATCAGTAAACCATGAATTGCCTGAATGACACACCCTGGAGTTGGCTGATGCATGAGTACACACCAGAGTTTCACAATCCCCCCAAAAAACACAACAACTTTTGAAATTTTTGAAGAAGATGTTGGATAGTGGGTGCTACCTATGATGAAATTTAAATTTCAAGACCCAGGCCCAGCAGCGGCATCAGTAAACCATATATTGCCTGAATGACACAGCCTGGAGTTGGCTGATGCATGAGTACACACCAGGGCTTCACAATCCCCCCCAAAAAAACACAACAATTTCTGAAATTTTTGAAGAACATTTTAGATAGCGGGTGCTACCTATGATAAAATTTGAATTTCCCAGACCCAGGCCCAGCGGCGGCATCAGTAAGCCATATATTGCCTGAATGACACAGCCTGGAGTTGGCTGATGCAAAAATTAAAAGGTGAACTTTGAAATCTCTATTGAAGATGCATGTTAGGTAGTGCTACCACCCAAAAATATAAGACCCAAGGCCAGAAGCATCAGTAAGCCAAGTAATTCCTGAAAGACACAGGCGCAGGCATCAGCGGTGCACCCGATCATTTCATAACACCTTACATTTAAAGATCAATGTTGAAATTTGCATTAAGCATATATTTAGCTACTGCTAAACATCCAAAAATTAAAGGCCCAAGGCCTGAGGCATCAGGGAGACAAGTAGTTCCTGAAAGACACAGAATGAGTCAGGATCAGTCATTCGCAGTACCCAAGAGGGTTTCATAACCCCTTACATTTAAAGCTCAATGTTGAAATTTGCATTAAGCATGTATTTAGCTACTGCTAAACATCCAAAAATTAAAGGCCCAAGGCCAGAAGCATCAGTGAGGCAAGTAGTTCCTGAAAGACACAGGATGAGCCAGGAGCAGGCAATGGCAGTACCAAAGAGGGTTTCATTACCCTAATTGATAACCCAAGAGGGTTTCATAACCAACCATAATTGGGAAGTGTTGGTGTAGCAGCATGGTCAATCTACTCTGAGGCATCTGGCATTGGCGGCTGGAAAACCTGGCTGGTCCATCCCTGATTCATCTTGACAAACTTCAGTCTCTAGACATTTTTAGTGGACAGACGAGTTTACATTGGGGTGACTATGGCCCCGACCGCACTAAATACCCGCTCGGATGGCACACATCTGGCCGGGCAGGACAGCTTTTCCAGGGCAAATTCTGCTAGTTGCTACCATGAATCAAGTTTGGCTGCCCAGAAGTCCAGCGGATCTTCAATGTTTGTTGGCATGGCCATGTCAAGGTATGCCACCACCTGCTGGTTCAGGTCCTGCTCCATGTCTACCTGCTTCTGATGAGTTGCTTCACTATGCGGGTGAAGAAAGCTACTCATCAGCGACTGTAGACTCAGGCTGCTGCTGATGGAGCTGGTACTGCTCCTGCCACCCCTCCCCTCCCCAGCAGCCATGGCAGTGGAAGGTGAGCACAGAGGGCCCCCCCGAGTCAGACCTGCAAGTGGATGCACCATGTCGCTGACTATGTAGGATCTCTCTGTAGTAGGTCAGTTTGTCCTCCCTCTCAGGTGTGTAAAAAAGGCCCCCATTCTGGGACGGTAGCAAGGGTCCAATAAGGTGGAGAGCCAGAAGTCATCCCCCTGAGCATGCATCGTGCCATTTGCGCCAGTGACTCGGAGGGACTACCTGCCTCCATCTCCACTGCATACTGCCACGGTGTGTCTGGGTCCTCTGTCTCACCTTCTTCATAACCCTCTAGCTCCTCTGGCTGCTCCTGCTCCTCCTCTCCTGCCCGATGACTAGAAACACCTGCCATCTCATCCAACCTAAACTGTGCTCCGCTCTGCCCCTCATCATCCTCCTCCTCCAGTTCAGCCCCCACAGGGCTCATGTAGCCTTGAGATATAGACGCAACGTCTCCATTGCCGTGACCAGCCATGGTTTCAATCATTTGTTGTAGGAAATGTAGGAGTGGAATTACGTCGTTCATGGTGTAATCCAGGCGACTCACAAATAATGTAACAATGAAACTATGTAATGTGGCTTCCTCAAAGGGCCTCAGCAAACGGCAGGTGTCACATATGAGCTGCCACTGGTTCACATTGAAGTTACACAGGGGAGTACTACTATCTGATTGGATCATAAAGAAATCGGTGATGGCTTTTCTTTGTTCGTATAGTCTGTCCAACATATGGAGGGTGGAATTCCAACGCGTGGCAACGTCACAAATAAGACTATGTTGTGGGATACCGTTCTGACGCTGCAGCTCAAGGAAGGTGTGCTTGGCGGTGTACAAGTGGCTGAAGTGCATGCACAGTTTCCTTGCTATTTTCAGGATGTTTTGCAAATGGGGTGAAGACTTGAGGAAGTGCTTGACAACCAGATTCAGCACGTGTGCCATGCAGGGCGCATGTTTCACACTTCCTTGTCGCAGCGCAGACACGATGTTCTTCCCGTTGTCGGTCACAATGGTTCCCATTTCCAGATTTCGTGGAGTAAGTCATACTCGGATTTCTTTACGAATGAACTTTAGCAGTTCCTCCCCTGTGTGACTCCGTTTGCCAAGGCAAACCATGTGAAGAACAGCTTGACACCGCCGTGCCCTACACACATGGTACGATGAAGAGCCACCGAGATTTGTACGTGCAGTGGAGGCCGAGGACACGGTGGAGGATGAGGAGGCGGCATTGTACACCGTAACAGGACCAACTGCCTGAGAGCGAGAACGTGGAGGAAGAAGCGGTGTGACCTGTCCAAGTTGCTGTTGTGGCTGTGCAGGAACCACATTTACTCAGTGGGCCGTAAAAGACAAGTATTGTCCCTGCCCGTAGTTACAGCTCCACACGTCGGCGCTGCCGTGCACTTTTGAACACACCGACAGGCTCAACGACTGGCCCACCTTCTCTTGTACAAACTTATGCAGGGCTGGCAGTACTGCCTTCTTCGCAAAGAAATGAGGGCTTGGGACTCTCCACCTCGGCTCGGCACAAGCCCTCAATTCTCTGAAAGGTGCAGAGTCCACTACTTAAAAAGGGAGGGACTGCAACACCAGCAACTTGGACAGGAGCACATTCAACTTCTGTGCCGTTGGATGAGTGGGCGCATACTGTTGTCTCTTGGACATGGCTTCGCTGATGGATTGTTGGCGGAATGGCTGACTAAAAGCGGGAGAAGCAGGAGTGACAGAAGGAGGGTTTGACACACAGCTCCCTTCGGCTGAGGTGGTGGAGCCTTGGCTGGATGAAGGAGGGAGTGGATGGTCACTGGGTGATGCAGCAGGCTGGGCCACTACATCGGAGCCGCGGTTCTCCCAGGCTGCTTTATGGAGGCGAAGGATGTGTTGACGCAGAGCCGTGGTGCCTACATTGGGACCCTGGCCACGCTTCACCTTCTGCCGACAGATCTTGCATGTGGCTACATGAACCTCCTCCGGATGCCTGATGAAAAACTTCCACACCACCGAGTAGCTGATTTTCCCACCTACAGTACTCACTAATTGACTGCTACTGGCGCAGTCTCCAGGAACCCCTGTTCCACTACCTCCCGGAAAGGTAGGCTGCCGCAAAGCAGGCACGTTTGGCTCCTGAATTTCCACTCCTGCCACCACGCTGACTGCCAATCGTGCTACCGCCTTGCGGCCTCAAGGGCAACCTGCAACTCTCTTCTCCTGATGATGATTAAGCCCCTTCTGCACCCGGCTCTTAATTGCGATTGGCTTCATTATCATCAACAGGTGTGTGCACGTCACTGATGTCCTCCTCAGGTTCCCCAACAGTGTCTGTTCAGGACACTGAACCCTTGCAACACTGCCTCCCACGTCACTCTCCTCATCCCTACTTGGCCGCCTAGCGGAGCATGCGGCGCATGTCTCCTCCCCTTCTTGGCTGGGCAGTAGCTGCTGACTGTCCTCTATTAGATCGTCCTCAGTAAATAGTGGAGCTGAACTCACAGCATAAGATACTTCTCTTGGAGAGGGAACAGCATAGGACAAAGGCAATGGAGGACAGGGACTGCTCCCGGGCCATGCCAACTGAGGGTTGTGTCTGAGGAACCCACCGACTGTTGACTTGGGGTGTCAGATGTCACTTGTGATGATGTGGATGAGCGTGTTAACCAATCGACGATGGCAGATGGGTTGCTGGTCGAGACACGACCGCTGGCTGATAATGGAAGCTGAGGCCTCTCGCTGTGACTCCTGCTGCCACTCGCCCCTAGTCTGCTGCCAACTCTGCCTGAGGTATTTAGGCCTCTGCCACTCCTCTGTGCACGTCCTGGCACTTCTCTGCCTGACATACTTAGTGCGTTTATGAGGGTATTACAATACGCTACACTACTCTTTAAACAGTATTTGTCTAGAACAGCAGCAGGTGAATACTTATGGCTGTCCTTTCACAGTATGTAGGCCCTTGACAGATTAATACTCTGTATTTTTGTAAAACACCAGCCGGTGAATAATATTGTTTGGACTTTGACAGTATGTAGCCCCTTGACAGATTAACAAGTGCAAAATGGCACAATACTTGGATGTACCTATGCGGTATGCACTGATGAGAGCAGTAATACGCACAACTATACGCAGAAAAAACTCTGTATTTTTGTAGAACACCAGCCGGTGAATATTATTGTTTGGACTTTGACAGTATGTGGCCCCTTGACAGATTAACAGGTAAAAAAATTTACAATACTTGGATGTACCTATGTTGTATGCACTGATGAGGGCAGTAATATGCTCAACTATATGCAGAAAATACTCTGTATTTTTATAAAACACAAGCCGGTGAATACTATTGTTTGGTCTTTGACAGTATGGAGCCCCTTGACAGATTAACAGGTAAAAAATGGTACAATACTTGGATGTACCTATGTGGTATGCACTGATGAGGGCAGTAATATGCTCAACTATACGCAGAAAATACTCTGTATTTTTGTAAAACACCAGCCGGTGAATACCATTGTTTGGACTTTGACAGTATGGAGCCCCTTGACAGATTAACAGGTAAAAAATGGTACAATACTTGGATGTACCTATGCGGTATGCACTGATGAGGGCAGTAATATGCGCAACTATACGCAGAAAAACTCTGTATGTTTTAAATACACCAGCCGGTGAATACTATTGTTTGGACTTTGACAGTATGGAGCACCTTGACAGATTAACAGGTACTAAATGGCACAATACTTGGTTGTACCTATGCAGTATGCACTGATGAGGGCAGTTATATGCGCAACTATAGCAGAAAAAACTCAGTATTTTTGTAAAACACCAGCCGGGGAATACTATTGTTTGGACTTTGACTGTATATAGCCACTTGACAGATTAACAGGTAAAAAATGGTACAATACTTGGATGTACCTATGCGGTATGCACTGATGAGGGCAATAATATGCGCAACAATACGCAGAAAAAATAGTTTTTTTTTTAAACACCAGGAGGTGATTACTTTTGCCAGGAGTCAGGACTTTCCCTGTATCTAGACTTGTTACAGATACAGAATAGTAGACTTTTTTGATGTAGGCATGTGTTATGCACATATGAGGGCAGACAAATGCACTACAGTCTGCTGAAAAATAACATATTTTTGAACAGCAGCAGGACCCAACAGTGCAGCACCACAATAAAAAAATACAGGGATTAAACCCTAAATTGCACTCTGTCACATAATTCTGAGCAGCAGAAAAATGAGGAGATAAGATGGTTGATAAAGTTCAGGCAGCTTGGAGATCTGTATGAGGCAGCTAACAGCTATCTGCCCCTCTTTGCTGCAATGCTCAATAATGTGAATAGGAGGTTTAGCTATCAATGATCCTTCTCAGTGTTACAGCACAGCACTCTGCACTCCTGCCTTTCCCTAATGCTGATGTGACTAGCAGTTGCAGTGTAACGCTGTGGTATGAGCTATTCACACACACACAGTCCCGTCCTCTCCATCTGAGTGCATAGATGAAATGAAGAGAGGCAAGATGGCCGCCGATTATATAGGGCCTGTGACATCACAGGGGTCAGTGAACACTGATAGGCTGCATCTCACATGTCATTCAGGGTCATCCCGCCTACCTTCTTTCCACCGCTGTTTCCCGCCCTCCCATAATTCCCTGCCCCATGTACTCACACATGGATCCGCCATTTTAGCTCTTCAATAGTCTGGAACACTGTAAAATTAAGTTTAATGAAGCGATTCGCGCGATCGAATCGCGGCGATAATCGCATTCGTTGTGAATCGAATATTTCATGAAATTCGTAACGAATTCGGGTTCGTCAGCTTCGATGTGCTCATCTCTAAATATAATCTCCAGAACATCCATCAACATCCTTGCACAATTCCTCTCAGACAGCTATTAACCAGTCGCTGGTCGAAATATTGGTGTATAGGCTCTTGATATCAAGCGTACATAACCAGGTATTTTCCTTACTCTCCAAATTATCTATGCGATCCAAAAATTAATTTGCATCACAATTTTCAAGCCTCCATAAATTTTTTTGCAAAAAAACATCAACATATACAGCCAGAGGATGGAGTATGGAATCCACCCCGGAGACAATAGGACGTCCCGGGGGGACTCCATACTATTGTGGACTTTAGGCAACAAATACAATATACCGTATATACTCGAGTATAAGCCGAGTTTTTCAGCACGATTTTTCGTGCTGAAAACACCCCCCTCGGCTTATACTCGAGTGAACTCTCCGCTTTCAGTGGTCTTAAACCTGCGGACCTCCAGATGTTTCAAAACTACAACTCCCAGCAAGCGCAGGCAGCCATCGGCTGTCCGGGCTTGCTGGGAGTTGTAGTTTTGAAACCTCTTGAGGTCCGCAGGTTGAAGACCACTGCGGCCGTCGACATCATCCAGCCCCCCCCCCTCTCACCCCCTTTAGTTCTGTACTCAGCTCCGCTCGGCGGGACGTTAGGATGCGCTGGCCCGGTGCTGCAGGACTGTCCGGTGGGGAGGTCGTCCGGTGGGATAGTGGTTCCGGGCTGCCATCTTCACCGCGGGACCTCTTCTGCCATCTTCACCGGGGGGGTCTCTTACCAACGTCCCTCTGCATCGTCGTCAAGGCAACGCCTCTATTCTGGGCCCGAAGCGCGGAGAAGAGGCCCCCCAGTGAAGATGACAGCCCGGAACCACTATCCTCCCCGGACGACCTCCCCACCGGACAGTCCTGCAGCACCGGACCAGCGCACCCTAACCGCCGAGCGGAGCTGAGTACAGAACTAAAGGGGGTGAGAGCGGGGGGCTGGATGATGTCGAAGGCCGCAGTGGTCTTCAACCTGCAGACCTCCAGAGGTTTCAATACTACAACTCCCAGCAAGCCCGGACAGCCGATGGCTGCCCGGGCTTGCTAAGAGTTGTAGTTTTGAAACATCTGGAGGTCCGCAGGTTGAAGACCACTGTATCAGACATTGACAAGCGGTGATGATGAAGGTGGGGGGGCTGATGACATGTGGTGATGATGACAAGGGGATGATGAAAGGGGGGGTGGGATGATGACAAGGGGATGATGAAGGGGGGGTGGGATTATGACAAGGGGATGATGAAGGGAGGGGTGTGGGATGATGACAAGGGGATGATGAAGGGGGGGTGTGGGATGATGACAAGGGGATGATGAAGGGGGTGTGGGATGATGACAAGGGGATGATGAAGGGGGGTGTGGGATGATGACAAGGGGATGATGAAGGGGGGAGGGGATGATGACAAGGGGATGATGCAGGGGGGGGGGTGGGATGATGACAAGGGGATGATGAAGGGGGTGTGAGATGATGACAAGGGGATGATGAAGGGGGGTGTGGGATGATGACAAGGGGATGATGAAGGGGGGAGGGGATGATGACAAGTGGATGATGGGGGGGGGTGGGATGATGACAAGGGGATGATGAAGACCTCCAGAGGTATATAGAAATTGTGATCGGGGCTCCATACGTGTACTAGTGACAGGAAAGATTGCCTACATACCTATACAAGATCTTACCCTAGCATAGCGGTCTGAGTTGTGCCCTAACCGCGCAATGAGGGCACGCCTATAGAGGGCATGCACTATAGTGAAGCAATAAGATAAGGGAGGGTTGGGAGGGTTCCACAAACGACACGTGCTCCGCCCCTGTAGGAGAGGGGGAAGTTATATACACACGCCCCCACCTGTTCCCAATAAGCCCCACCTGGAAGTGCAGGGAGCGATAATTACTTCCGCCCCTCGCACAAATACAGCCCATCAGGCTTTATACTTGTGATCGGGGCTCCATATGTGTACTAGTGACAGGAAAGATTGCCTACATACCTATACAAGATCTTACCCTAGCATAGCGGTCTGAGTTGTGCCATAACCGCGCAATGAGGGCACGCCTATAGAGGGCAAAAAGCAACCATGCTAGGATGAATACAATTCCTGAAATAAAACATCCTACATCCAGCATCAATCTTCACATACCCGAAGTAGACTATACCTAGTGTGCTGAAAGAGTAGCCCTGACCAATTAATGACTACTAGAGGTGGTAACCATACCTTTGAAACCGTGGTAGTAACGTCCATCTGTAAAGAATCAACCTGAGAATAACCTTCCCTGCCAAATATACTAACTGAACTATACCTATCACCATCCCTACTTGTGACATTACTTCAAATGGACACGGAAAGGCTAACTTCATGGCAGGTCTGACAAGCACCAATCCCCTGCTATTTAAGAGGCAAAAACTAAACTGACAGGTAAATGACAAGAAATACCTATCTACCTGATAGACCGTGTGGGTCATGTCACCTGACAAGGTTCACGAAGGCACCTTACCTGATTGAGACAGTAACAACAGACATACCTAACTAGCCACTGTACTGACCCAACTGGACTTGGAAGTGATGACCCGTTGCAGATGACAGCTCCCTGCGAGAGCAACGTACCTGTAGACGTGACCAGTGTTTAGGTGAACCATCATGCCTGTAGACCTGACAGGTCTTTGTGACACCGTCGTGCCTGAACCCGTCACAGGTCCCCGCGGAACCATCGAGCCTGTAGACATGACAGGTCTTTGTGAAATCATTGTGCCTGTAAATGTCACAGGTCTTTGTAAACCACTTTTTTTTTTTTTTTTAATACGTAAGTGTGAAATGCCATATTGAGATTGTATGCTATCTGAAACGTGTCAGATTACCTACATAACCATGTCAAATCAATTGCTCTGAAATGAGACAGCAGCAACCACGATTCAATCCCTGATCCTAAAGAAATGAGTCATGTAACTGTATATTAAATGCACAATATATCTGCAACTAAATGCTGGCCCTCCTTAAAAGAGAACGTGCAATTATGCCGGATAGTTGAATCTGTGTACTATAACGAAATGATAACGTCATCGAGAAATACAACAGACGAGGTTGTATCTGACCTGAAAACGTGTCAGGTCATAACAAATATAACACACGACAAAATTGCTCTGAAAACGAGTCAGTAGCAACTGGCATTACCCCTTTTAACCTGAAGAGGAGTCAGGCAACAGGGTAACATCATGAGTATTCATGACAAGATAGCTGTATGAAGCTGGCGTGTTGTTCTGAAGGCGTGTCAGTAACAAAAATGACCAATTGTGTCCAATACCCTAAGCAAATGATCTACCTCCCCTGTGTGCACCGCATGAAACATGTTAACCGTATGTACGGCATAACCTGCTAACAGTATACCCAACTACAAGTCGCTACTCAATATGTTATTGCTCTGAGACATGTCTGTAACAATAACCTATGTGGTGCATCCCCCCCCCCTGCAGATGTAGGAGGTTTAAGAATATGTGCTCGATATATCTGCAATGAATGTAAGCACCATATGAATACTGTAATCGTGTATTGTAAATATATGTACAGCCAGAGGTGCAACTGCTATTCAACACTAGAAACGAATGCACATAACAACCTACCCGCATACAACTATGGTAGTATGCAACAAATGCTGTGTACTGGTGCATGTCTCATACACAAGCTGGGAGCGTAAGTACCGTGAAAACGTAAGGAGCGTTATGAATTTATGCTCTAACACCATTATGAGTACCGCATACATGCCTAGAAAATAAATTGTAAACATATATCTAAAAAGATAAAAGACAACGTGCAACTATGCCGGATAGTTGAATATGTCTTCTATAAGTAACTCATAACGTGGTCATGAAATACCACGGAGGAGGCTGTATCTGTCCTGAGAACGTCTCAGGTCATGACAATAAACCACAATGTAATTGCTCTGAAAATTCGTCGGTAGCAACCGACATTAACTCCTTAAGCTGAAGGAGTCAGGCAAATAGGGCAACATCCTAACAAAGCTGTATAAGCTTTCCGTATAAACACTATGCACGAATATGCAGTATGAAAGCTATGAGCATGAGTACAGTAAAGCTACGGGAGCATATGTGTAGTGTAGACTCTAAGGATGCAAATGCAGAAAAACTATTACCCATGTGCAGTACAACAAAATAAAGCTATGAACGTAACCAGACTATGAGCGTAACGTGCAACTATGCCAGATAGTTGAATCTGTGTACTATAACGAAATAACGTAATCGAGAAATACAACAGACGAGGTTGTATCTGACCTGAAAACGTGTCAGGTCATAACAAATACACCGACAAAATTGCTCTGAATACGAGTCAGTAGCAACCGACATTACCCCTTAACCTGAAGAGGAGTCAGGCAACAGGTTAACATTGTGAGTATTCCTGAAATTGGTTGCTTTGAATGTGAGTCAGTAACAACCGCGATTCAACCCCTGAAGGAACGAGTCAGGTGACCAGGTATTGAACAGCCGATTAGTGCCACTAAAATGATGACCACCCTTTGAACGAGTACCTGTGCCGGATAGTTGAATATGTGTACTATAACTAACTGATAACGTAGTCGTGAAATACAACAGAGGAGGTTGTATCTGACCTGAGAACTTGTCAGGTCATGACAATAAACAACAATGCGATTGCTCTGAACGAGTAAGTAGCAACCAACATTGACCCCTTAACCTGAAGAGGAGTCAGGCAATAGGGCTACATCCTGACAAACCTGAGTGAACTTTCCGTATAAAAGACTATGCACGAATACACAGAATGAATGCTATAAACATACATACAGTAAAAGCTACGGGAGCATGTGTGTAGTGAAGACACTATGGATGAACATGCAGAATAAATACCATTACCCATGTACAGTAAACGCTATGGATGTTAGTGCAGAGAACATAACAGAATAAATGCTACATGTACACAGAATAAGTACTACAACGTGTCAGCATGATAATTACTACCATCGTATGTACAGAATGAATGCTACGAATGTCCGTGAATTGTATTGCTACAATTCTATGTGCAATATACATGACGTGAACATGTCTGTGGTATGAATACAACGAGCATATATGTGGTATAAATGCTATGAGCGTATAGTGGTATGAGTATACTTGCGGTATCAATGCTAAGAGCGTATGTGCCTGATGTAGACCATGTGTATGTTCAGTATAAATGCTACAAGTACATGTGCAGTATAAGCGTCGAGCATATGTGCTACGAATTAATATGTGGTATGATGCTATGAGGTATGAGTACTATAAGCAGTATAATGCTGTGAACATGCTATGAGCGCGTGGCCACAACTGCACGAAACAGCATGACACTGTGTGAGAACCGTATGAAACCTGCGTGTATGAATGCGGTGAACATCAAAACCATGACCATGTAACCAATATAACTGCCATGAGCGTATGAACCCTGCGTGTATGAATGCGATGAACGTGTGAACAACAAAACCATAACCGTGTGACCAATATAACTGCCATGAGCGTATGAAACCTGCGTGTATGAATGCGGTGAACAACAAAACCATGACCGTGTAACCAATATAACTGCCTTGAGCGTATGAACCGTATGAACCCTGCGTGTATGAATGCGGTGAACGTGTGAACAACAAAACCATGACCGTGTAACCAATATAACTGCCATGAGCGTATGAACCCTGCGTGTATGAATGCGATGAACGTAAAACCATAACCGTGTGACCAATATAACTGCCATGAGCGTATGAAACCTTCGTGTATGAATGCGATGAACGTGTGAACAACAAAACCATGACCGTGTAACCAATATAACTGCCATGAGCGTATGAACCGTATGAACCCTGCATGTATGAATGCGGTGAACGTGTGAACAACAAAACCGTGACCGTGTAACCAATATAACTGCCATGAGCGTATGAACCCTGCGTGTATGAATGCGATGAACGTGTGAACAACAAAACCATAACCGTGTGACCAATATAACTGCTATGAGCGTATGAAACCTGCGTGTATGAATGCGGTGAACATGTGAACAACTTAAGAACCGTGAGCGTGTGACCACTATAACTGCCGTAACCAGTATGAAATACCATTAACAGATGAACCGAATGATACTTTGAGCGTATGAACCAGTGATAATTACGAGGCGTTTGATTGCCATAAACGTAACATGGTAGAAAGAACGTAAGACCGTGAACATGCCAAGAATATGTGAACAGCATAAATGCGAAGTTTGTGGACCGTGTAAAACACCAGCGAGTGGGAGAATAACCATGGAGGTGAACAGCATAAACGAGTTTGCACAGTATAAATGCTGTGAATGTATCGTCAGTGAGTATATGTACCGTATATAATGATATTAGCACATGAAACTGTATACATACTATGCGCGTACAAGCAGTGTGCCATAAGCGTATGAATTAACCATGAGAGTAAGGATAAGTAAGGCTCTACTCGTGTGCCCCTTGTACCAGTAATGCGTGTATGCCCATTATAAACCAAGCGTATGAACTGTATGGATACCATGATCGTGCAAATAACGAGTATTACACTGTGTATACTATGATTTAATTGGATGTAGCCTATGTTATATCTCTACAGAGCATTGCACCCTACTGTATACTATATTGAAACAAGACAGTCTGCAGAGCACTGCATCACCACACACAGCATATGCTACCCTGCAACGTGATCCTCTGCAGACTATTGCACCACACCAAACAGTAAATGCCACCCTGTGTTGCAACTGCACCACACTGGACATGCTAACTGTAACGACCCTCTGCAGAGCATTGCACTATGCCCTATATAATAGGTTGTATTGAAACCATCCCATCTGCAGAGCATTGCACTAACTGTATAAAGTTTGTTTATAATGAGACCATCTGCAGAATATAGCACTATACTGTATATAGTATATATTATATTGTAACAAGACCATCTGCAGAGCATAGCACCATAGCTGTATATCATGTATACTATATTGTAATGAGACCATCTGCAGAGCATTGCACCTTAACTATATATCATGTATACTATATTGTAACGAGACCATCTACAGATTATTATGGTATGTTGGAGGACCTTTGGAGGTCCTTGGGTCACATGGTTACCCACAACTCTCTGTACAGATCATGCGCGGCAGGTCCCGGCTGTTGATCGCAGCCAGGGACCTGCCGTTAATGGCGGACACCCGCGATCCCGCGGATGTCCACCATTAACCCCTCAGATGCCGTGATCAATACAGATCACGGCATCTGCAGCATCGCGGTCACCTAAATGGTTGATCGCATCGCCCGCAGCGCTGCTGCGGCGATCCGATCATCCTGCACGGCAGACGGAAGTCCCCTCACCTGCCTCCGCTGCCTTCCGGGAGTCTCCTGCTCTGATCTGCCTTCCCGCAGACCAGAGCAGAAGATGACCGATAACCCTGATCAGTGCTGTGTCCTATACATAGCACTGAACAGGATTAGCAATCGAATTATTGCTATAAATATTCCCCTATGGGGACTATTAACGTGTAAAAATAAAAGTAAAAAAAGTAAAAAATAAAGTTAAAAAAATTTGAAAAACCCCCTCCCCCAATAAAAACGTAAATTGTCCCATTTTCCCTATTTCACCCCCAAAAAGTGTTAAAAAAATATTTTATATACATATTTGGTATCACCGTGTGCATAAATATCTGAACTATTAAAATAAAATGTTAATGATACCGTACGGTTAACGACGTGAACGTAAAAAAAAAAGTCCAAAATAGCTGCTTTTTTATAACATTTTATTCCCCCAAAAATTAATAAATGTATTAAAAGTTTTATAAAAGCAAATATGGTATCAATAAAAAGTACAGATCACGGCGCAAAAAATTTGCCCTCATACCGCTGCTTATACGGAAAAATGAAAAAGTTATGGGTCTTCAAAATAGGGGGATTTTAAACGTACTAATTTGGTTAAAAAGTTTGTGATTTTTTTTTAAGCGCAACAGTAATAGAAAAGTAGGTTGTCATGGGTATCATTTTAATCGTATTGACCCAAAGAATAAATAACACATGTCATTTTTACCGTAAATTGTATGGCGTGAAAATGAAACCTTCCAAAATTAGCAAAATTGCGGTTTTCTTTTTAATTTCCCCACACAAATAGTATTTTTTTGGTTGCGCCATACATTTTATGGTAAAGTGAGTGATAGCATTACAACAGACAACTGGTCGCACAAAAAACAAGCCTTCATACTAGTCTGTGGATGAAAATATAAAAGAGTTATGATTTTTTGAAGGCGAGGAGGAAAAATCGAAAACGTAAAAATAAAATTGTCTGCGTCCTTAAGGCCCAAATGGGCTGCATCCTTAAAGGGTTAAGGGACCCGGAACCCAAAGGATTACATTGCCTGCCAGTGCTGTGAAGGGAACTTCTTTGCCCAGTTGGATTTCTATGCTATTGCTAGTAGAGCCATTTAAAAAGAAAAAAAAAAGGGGGATTTAAAGGGGTAGGCGTGCCGGCTGCTTGCTTTCTTGTGCCTGTTATTTTTATGTCTAAATTTGAAGAACTGTTTGTCCATTCCCTGCCATGTAGTGAACACATCTCCACATGGGTTTGTTATGTGGATGACGTGTTCATGTTATGGGAGGGAACACGGAATGAATTGGATAGCTACGTTGAAACACTTAATCAGTGTCATGATTTAATTGAATTTACATTAGAAACTAGTCTCCAGAAGATCCACTACTTGGATGTGGAAGTCTACAAGGAAGGGACTAAGCTTCAGTCCACCCTTTATTAAAAAAAAAAAAAAATAGGCAGATTTGCTATCTAGTGACAGCTTTCATGCCCCCCAGACATTAAAGGGAATTCCTAAAAGTCAGTTCATTAGGCCAAACTAAAATGTAGTACTGAAGAAGAATATGTGAAAAATAAAGAAATGTTAATTTAAAAATTCGTGGACAGAGGATATAGAGAGGAGGAGGTAAGAAAAGTGGGAGATGAGGTACGAGAGATTCCAAGACATCAGCTGAGACAGAGAAAAAAGAAGGATAAGATTAAACAAATAAGATTAAACAATATGACTTTGTATATTTGGGTACATATGTGGTGTCCTGGTACCGTATTGCATACTGTACCTTGTATGGTGGTCCCCAAAGTCAGAGTTACTACGTTCAGGTAGGGTTCCCCAGGTGGGACAGCCCCTAGTCGCCTACTCTTACTCTAATTTTATAATGCTATTATATATATATTTAATAATGTGTATACTTAATATAGTGTATATTAGTCTACTTACCTTGTTAGCGTCGCAGGACCTTCGGTCATGTGACTTTGTTAATTCCTCTATGGTATGTTGGAGGACCTTTGGAGGTCCTTGGGTCACATGGTTACCCACAACTCTCTGTACAGGAGATTGACAGTTGTATGGACCAGTGAGCTTAAGTCCTGCCTCTGCCCATATAAGGGAGCTGTAGCCAATTATCGCTCTCTTGGGTTGCTGCTCTCGTGGATGCCGGGCTAGCAGGACGGATCTGCGCAACTTTCATAGGTAAGCAGGCCTAAAACCTGCCAGCCTCAGCCTAAACTAAACCGTGAGATCTAAATCCCCGCTAGCGTGATTACTGGACCGAATCTAATCCCCTAAATCCAGTGGATCACTGCAACAATTACCTTCTTAAGCTCAATTGACTCACGAGGTCCCAACCACTTGTCAAGCTCTAATAGACTCTGTTATATGGACTGTTCCTGTTCATTATTGCCTAAAATCTTCAGTAAAAGTTCCGACAAGTTATTGCAAACCTCCGGTTGTGGACACTCAATTATTTTCTCCCTATCGCTCTTGGGAAGGGTGGCGGTAGGACAAGCATACAGAGAATAGCCCTCACCCTGGCATCACAAATAGAAAGGGTTAAGCAAGCACCCTTAGTAACCGCACAGCTACACCCCATATACCCTACTCCCCCAAGCTACCACATGGCTTTTGGCATCCCACGAACAGGATACGGGTGTGTGCCTCCAACTGTTGTCACTAGTTAAAGTGTACTCCCCCTATGTAAAAGATTGTACCAACGAAGCATCATCTAGGTGTACGGAATTTTGTGTATGGTGCCGCGGGCAGAGAGCACACGGGAAAAGTAAGGGGGGGGGGGGGGCGAAAATTTATTTGCTGTAGAAATGTGTAAAGTGAGAAGTGATTGTATGCTACGATCCATTGGTCCGGTCAGCGATGCAAGAGTTAACCTGCTGCCGGAAAAGCGCGTGAAGAAAGCCTGCGCTGCGCCACGACCCGCCCCTGGGCATGGCTACCAAATAAATGTATTGCAGCCGAAAGGGAACTTAAATTCACAGTTGTTGTTTCCTGGGGGACCGGAAGTCGGAGCTGCACCGATGACGTCCTTCCGGCCGGCAGCCATTTTGGAGAAGCCCATTATAAAAGGAGCCCTGCACAGCGACCTCTTCAGTCTGCACAAGGAAGAGACGGAGAGTGCAGACATGGCAGAGAGCAGCGTTCCACGTGGCATGCGCACCAAGATGGCACCGGAACAAAGGAAAGTTGCAGCAGTCGCAGCCCAACTGTTGCAGAGGGGGCATTCAATCTTCCCCATTGCCTGACGATGACAACGACTACCCCTCCAGGGGAAATCACTGGGACCCCTGGAGCATCTTCACCGGTGAGACTTCCCCTCCCCACTGGACATGGGGTTCGTGGGCTGAGATCCCGATGGAGGAGTCTCCTGCAAGTACACCATCAGAAGCTGCCTTCTCTTCCTCCACCAGCCCTGAGCCAGAAATATCCCTGTCTGCTTTGCCGAGTGCACGACCGCGCTCACCAAAGTTGCGTAAATGGACTTTTGGGGATGAACCTGAAATGATCCAGTACATGCATGCTGTTCTCCAACCCCTGCCTGGGAAGCCCCTTCCACCGGTCCCTGAGGCACAGATGGAAAGGGCCCGTCAGGAAGCCGAGTTAGCTGAAGTGATGGCAAAGTTAAAGGCCCGACACAGAGAACTTTATGTCCCCAAGCATGTTCATCTGCCTCATGAGGAGAGGATTCGCTACCAAGAGAACACCAAAGAAATGGAGGCACTTTATATTCGCATGTGGGATCACCCCCGAGAAGGGGAGAAGCCCTTGAAACGTCGCAGAGCAACAGTGCCCAAGTTCGACAAGGTCAGAGGCTACGGTACCCTCATTGATTGCCACACCGACTATACCATTCTCATAAACCGTTGAGCTGTCCAGAGGGCATACATCCACAAAAAGTTACATTCCCTGGAGGTGGGTGAGATAGTGGAGTACACCCCCGTCCAGGGCCTGCGAGGAAAGTGGCCTGCCGCAGTCACCAGCCCAGCAGCTCCAACCCAGCTTCCTTTCAAGTATTTTCCATCTATGGATGGGAGGCGGACCCCTTCCAGCTGAGGCCGAAATGGCCTGCTCCTGATGCCTCCACCTACCAGCCTGAGGAGGAATTTCTACAGCAGCAGCCACTTCCTTCTGCATCCTGCAAAGTGCCCAGGTCTACTCCTACAGAGGAGGTTTGGCCTAAACTGCAGGCACCAACCACTGTACCTAGGCCTACTCACAGCACAGAGGTTTGGCCTACACACCAGGTACCAACGAAAGTGCTGTGACCCACTCCCGACGAGGAGGTGGGGCCGACTCAACCAGCACCAACTATTAATCTCAACTCCACAGTGTCACACTCTACCCTCACTAATTTGGTGTGGGAAAGCCACATCAATTCTTTGCCTGATTGTGATCTTGAGAGGGGTAGAGGCTCCAGGAGAGGAGCAGGACATCATCACAAGAGTTTTGTCTAAATTGGGAAACTTATCTTTTCTTAAAGTTTTGTCTACACAGACTTTTCTGCAACGTTCAAGAAGTGTGCCTAGCAGGACTATTCTAAGACTTTTCAAGTTGAAACCATAACCGTCAAGCTTTTGTGCCTGGTCCTTAAACCAAGAGACTCCTAGCGGTAGGAGATTCGTAAGTGTGTGCCCGGCTAAACTGTGCTAGCCGTGATATTTGGACTCTTAGTGCAGGTGGACTGATGATCCTTGCACATCTGTTTGTCAAAGGTCTACGCCGGGAAAACTACCCCTAAGGTTTCAAGACTGACCTTTCACGTATTACTACACACATAGCACCTCAAACTAATCACTTAAGTGTACTTACCTCACTAAACTAAACTAAACTTAGTACACCAAACAACAAAAATATCTCACACTCAAGTAAATGCTTTGGGAATTGTAGCTTATGTCATTTTCCAATTCCTGCCACTGTTGTGTACACTAACTGTTCTCTTCTTTCTCTTACTTGTGCAAGATGCCCTGCCCGGCCAGTAGGTGCTCTTGCGAGCTAAAAGTAATATACGTAATCAAAAGGTAACCTAGGTAAGGTTTATCTGTTGTGTTCTAGGCATAAGAGCATGTAGCCAATGGACCCTAATAGCCAGTTTATTGGTAGAAAGCCTCAGGCAAGCCAGTAAAACTCTCACTGTACTAAACAGGTAACTAATATGGCAAAAATGTCTAGTGAGATTCAAAATGTCTAGTAAGCTTCAAGAATGTTAAGTAGGATGTATCTCATGTATAATAATATCATCCTGTTACTAAATTCATGAACCAAGTAATCCTGTTCATGAGTTTACCCATGTATATTCGGGTAGAAAAGCAGACATGGTGCACATCTACAATCTTGTATAATGATCTGATTGCTTCTCAGCATAATATCAAAAACTAACAGGTTGTTAGTATACATTTTTGATCAAAAAGTACAAGCCCACTCGCCACGTCAAGGCCACATATTTAGAGTGGGTCCCTAACGCCCCTAGCATAAAATGGCGCAGCACCGAGCGGCGACCACCACCGCCGCGACACCAATACCCACAGGGGGGGAAACGACCCAACTGGCAGAGCGGCCCCAATGCCACTCAAACCAGTCTATGGGCCGCACCCCCCCGCAGACACGGCGCCACGGCAGTAACGGACACCGCACAGCACCACACCAGTGTGAACAAGGTGTAATGGCTCACTTACCATACTCTCCCAGTCAGACTGGGAGGCTGCTAGGAAAGAAATGACCCATGTGTAGCTAACTACTACTTATATAGGGTTGGGCTGAGGGGGTGGGGAAGAGTGCAGCACATGTTCAAAAAAAAAAAAAGAGGGGATAGAAATCACAGTGTGAATTCGGGTAGAAAAGCAGACATGGTGCACATCTACAATCTTGTATAATGATCTGATTGCTTCTCAGCATAATATCAAAAACTAACAGGTTGTTAGTATACATTTTTGATCAAAAAGTACAAGCCCACTCGCCACGTCAAGGCCACCTATTTAGAGTGGGTCCCTAACGTCCCTAGCATAAAATGGCGCAGCACCGAGCGGCGACCACCACCGCCGCGACACCAATGCCCACAGGGGGGGAAAACGACCCAACTGGCAGAGCGGCCCCAATGCCACTCAAACCAGTCTATGGGCCGCACCCCCCCCCGCAGACACGGCGCCACGGCAGTAACGGACACCGCACAGCACCACACCAGTGTGAACAAGGTGTGATTTCTATCCCCTCTTTTTTTTTTTTTTTTTTTTGAACATGTGCTGCACTCTTCCCCACCCCCTCAGCCCAACCCTATATAAGTAGTAGTTAGCTACACATGGGTCATTTCTTTCCTAGCAGCCTCCCAGTCTGACTGGGAGAGCATGGTAAGTGAGCCATTACACCTTGTTCACACTGGTGTGGTGCTGTGCGGTGTCCGTTACTGCCGTGGCGCCGTGTCTGCGGGGGGGTGCGGCCCATAGACTGGTTTGAGTGGCATTGGGGCCGCTCTGCCAGTTGGGTCATTTTCCCCCCCTGTGGGCATTGGTGTCGCGGCGGTGGTGGTCGCCTCTCGGTGCTGCGCCATTTTATGCTAGGGACGTTAGGGACCCACTCTAAATAGGTGGCCTTGACGTGGCGAGTGGGCTTGTACTTTTTGATCAAAAATGTATACTAACAACCTGTTAGTTTTTGATATTATGCTGAGAAGCAATCAGATCATTATACAAGATTGTAGATGTGCACCATGTCTGCTTTTCTACCCGAATTCACACTGTGATTTCTATCCCCTCTTTTTTTTTTTGAACATGTGCTGCACTCTTCCCCACCCCCTCAGCCCAACCCTATATAAGTAGTAGTTAGCTACACATGGGTCATTTCTTTCCTAGCAGCCTCCCAGTCTGACTGGGAGAGCATGGTAAGTGAGCCATTACAGTGTGAATTCGGGTAGAAAAGCAGACATGGTGCACATCTACAATCTTGTATAATGATCTGATTGCTTCTCAGCATAATATCAAAAACTAACAGGTTGTTAGTATACATTTTTGATCAAAAAGTACAAGCCCACTCGCCACGTCAAGGCCACCTATTTAGAGTGGGTCCCTAACGTCCCTAGCATAAAATGGCGCAGCACCGATGTTCAAAAAAAAAAAAAAACACTCTGGATAGGTGGCCTTGACGTGGCGAGTGGGCTTGTACTTTTTGATCAAAAATGTATACTAACAACCTGTTAGTTTTTGATATTATGCTGAGAAGCAATTAGATCATTATGCAAGATTGTAGATGGGCACCATGTCTGCTTTTCTACCCGAATTCACACTGTGATTTCTATACTCTCCTTTTTTTTTTGTTTGAACATGTGCTGCACTCTTCCCCACCCCCTCAGCCCAAACCTATATAAGTAGTAGTTAGCTACACCTGGGCCATTTCTTTCCTGGCAGCCTCCCAGTCTGACTGGGAGAGCATGGTAAGTGAGCTATTACACCTTGTTCACACTGGTGTGGTGCTGTGCGGTGTCCGTTGCTGCCGTGGCGCCGTGGCTGCGGGGGGTGCGGCCCATAGACTGGTTTGAGTGGCATTTGGGCCGCTCTGCCAGTGGGTCGTTACCCCCTGTGGGCATTGGTGTCGCGGCGGTGGTGGTCGCCGCCCGGTGCTGCGCCATTTTATGCTAGGGACGTTAGGGACCCACTCTGGATAGGTGGCCTTGACGTGGCGAGTGGGCTTGTACTTTTTGATCAAAAATGTATACTAACAACCTGTTAGTTTTTGATATTATGCTGAGAAGCAATTAGATCATTATACAAGATTGTAGATGTGCACCATGTCTGTTTTTCTACCCGAATTTACCCATGTATATGCTTGTACTTCAACAAGGTTATTTTACTTTTTACAGTGTTATGCAGCCTGACTAATGGACATTTGAGAAGTTATGCCCAGGACTGTTATAAAGCAACCTTTACTTCGTCCCTCTGTCTTAGGGGACAGACGTTGAGGCCGACTTATTGTAAGTAAGGGGGTTTGTGGTGTCCCGGTACCATATTGCATAGGGTTTCCCAGGTGGGACAGCCCCTAGGTGCCTCCTTTTACTCAAATTTTATAATGCTATTATGTATATATTTAATAATGTGTATACTTAATATAGTCTATATTAGTCTACTTACCTTGTTAGCGTCGCATGACCTTCGGTCATGTGACTATGTTAGTTCATCTATGGTATGTTGGAGGACCTTTGGAGGTCCTTGGGTCACATGGTTACCCACAACTCTCTGTACAGGAGATTGACAGTTGTATGGACCAGCGAGCTTAAGTCCAGCCCTATCCTATCTCCCTATCGCTCTTGGGAAGGGTGGCGGTAGGACAAGCATACAGAGAATAGCCCCCACCCTGGCGTCACAAATAGAAAGGGTTAAGCAAGCACCCTTAGTAACCGCACAGCTACACCCCCTATATACCCTACTCCCCCAGGCTATCACACATATGATAAACATTCCTGATTAATTAAAAATACTGGGGTCTCCTCAAAGCAGATACGAAATGCGGCAAAATGTATGGCAAAATGCTCATTTCACGTACAAGAAAGAGAAATCATTGGCAAACAGTCTGGTTAGGGCTGATGTCAAAAAGAAGAAAATGTCTAAACAGATGTTCCTACAGGCCATAAATAAAGGCACATTTGCTTGCCTTTCATGTTCAAATTGTTCTAGTATTATCAAAAGTGATCACATTATCCATCCATTATATGGAACTAAGTTCTCTGTTAAGGGTTGGTATAGTTGTGATATGAAACAAGCCATTTATCTACTTAAATGCCCTTGTGGTAGGATTCATGTTGGTCAAACAATGCGATCTATACAATACCGGATTAGCGAACATCGTTCAGTAATCCGGAATGCACTTGCGAAAAAAACAATGGAGGAGAGTAACAAGTAAGGTGAAACGGGAGTTGCCAGACATTTGGTCGAACAGAACCACAGAATTAGTGAACTAAGGTGGATGATAATTGAGCAAATACAAGGTAGTGCAGAAAATGATGTTAAGAAAAGATTATTGCAACATGAAGTTTTTTGGATTGAGACGCTACATTCATTGAGCCCAAATGAGCTAAATGAATCATGCAATTTTACAGTGTACCTGTGAGAAGTCATCTTTTATGCTGTTCCTTGTTCCATTTTTATGTATGTTATTTTAACTTTATTATTCTCGTTTCTAGAGATAAGTTCTCGCGAGAGTAACATACTTATTTAATGTGGTGATGGTGAGCACGTTAGGGATACTTGAAAAAGGAGGCATGGTCTCCGAAATGTCATAAGGTGTCAACGCACGCTCCAGTCTGCCCCCCTTCGTGAGAGGAAGGTCATCCAGCTAAAGGAAGCCTGGAATGGGGTGAAAAGTCCTGCTACTTGGAGTGTGTCTAGCGCGTCCAGAGAAGGTGCACTTTGGGTGAATCATAAGCTTTCTGTATCTTACAACTTTTTGCAAATGGTGCTAAAGATATTGTGAATTGAGACTAAGTATTCACTAAAGCATTTTGCAAAAAAAATAAAGAAGTTGTTGGTGGCGTTTATTTCTATTTATGCCTATTAGTAGCCAGCCAGCCTGTGATATCACAGCCCTATATAATCGGAAGTAATCGCTGCAGCCAGCCATTTCAGAATTTTATTGCAGATAGAGCGTTTTATTGCAGAGAGAGAGAAAGTACAGTGTGTGTGTTGCACAGAAAAACTGCTTTACAGCAGTGATTCACCACAAGCCCAAATCACTGCCGAAGAGCACCCACTGGTAACAAGAGCTTGCCCTAAATATACTTTATTGACTACAACCCTCTGTTGTCTGTCACTCAGCCACTGCCTAATCCACTAAACAATATGGGAGCCCAAGTTCAAAGACTGCAGTTTATAGTGTTGCTCGCGAATATTCGCAATTCGAATTTTATTCGCGAATATCGCATATTCGCGAATTTGCGAATATTCGCGAATATAGCGCTATATTTTCGTAATTACGAATATTCGTTTTTTTTTATTTTTTTATTTTTTTTTCACAGTACACATCACAGTGATCATCCCTCTCTGCTTCCAGCTTATGTGGTGTAAGAAGGCTCTAATACTACTGTGTGAGACCAGTGTGCGAATATTCGCATATACGAAAATTTGAATATGCTAATTTTCGCATTTGCGCATTTTCGTTTATGCTAATTTTCGCACACTCGAATATTCGCATATGCGAAAATAAAACGAGAATATTACGAATATGCGAATATTCGCGAATATGACGAATATTCGTCCATATATTCGCGAATTCGAATATGGCCTATGCCGCTCAACACTAGTAGTTTATTGATAAGTCTTCTATGTGGGACAGTGTCAAAAGCCTTACTAAAATCTAGATATGCAATATCTACTGCCCCCCCTCCCCCAACATCTATAATTTTAGTCATCCAATCAAAAAAATCAATAAGATTTTTTTGACATGATCTCCCTGAAGTCAACCCATGTTGTTTTTCATCTTGTAATCCATGGGATTTTAGATGTTCCCCAATCCTATCCTTTAGTAGGGTTTCCATTAATTTCCCCACTATTGATGTCAGACTTACTGGCCCATAGTTGCTTGATTCCTCCCTACTACCTTTCTTGTAAATGGGCACAACATTTGCTAATTTCCAATCTTCCGGGACAACTCCTGTCACCAGTGATTGGTTAAATGCATCTGTTCACAGTTTTGCTAGTTCACCAGTAAGCTCTTTTAATTATTTTGGGTGTATCCCATCAGGCCCCTGTGACTTATTTGTTTTAAAGTCATACTGCAAACATAGAACCTCTTCCTCTGTAAAGATACATGCATCTACCGATTCATTAGTCTTCCTCCCTAATTGAGATCCTTTTCCTTATTTTTCTTCTGTAAAAACTGAACAGTAGTATTCATTTATCTTCTACATACCTTCCTTCCTTTGTTTTTAGCTTAGTTATTTCTTGTTTTAATTTCATTTTATCATTTATATTTATGAAGAATGTCTTATCTCCTTTTTCACAGACTGAGCTAGTTTTTCTTCTGCCTGTGCTTTAGAAATTCTAATAACTTGCTTGGCCTCTTTATGCCTAACCTTGTAGCTTTCCCTATCTTCATTGCTCTGTGTTTTTTTTTTCAATAATTACTAAATGCTAGCTTTTTGTTTTTTATGATTTTGACCACTTCTGCTGAGTACCACAGTGATCTCTTCCTTTTTCTGCTTTTACTGACATGTCTAATGCAATTATATGTTGCCTTCAATAATGCATCTTTTAAGTAGTCCCATTTCTCCAGTCTGATAGGGACTCATTTATGACAAATATCATTTTTGAAAAGTCTGTTTCCTAGAATATAAAACTTTTGTTTTTGTGTGGTGTGACTCCGTCACTGTTCTTATATTAAACCACACAGACTGGTGATCACTAGATCCCAAGCTTTCGCCTACAGTAATATCATATACCAAATCCCCATTTGTGAATACTAAATCTAAAATGGCCTCCCCCCGGGTTGGCTCCTCAACCACTTGTTGTAGAGATAATCCCAGTAAGGAATTTAGAATATCTGTACTCCTGGCAGAACTAGCTACATTGGTTTTCCAGTTTATATCCAGAAGATTAAGTCTCCCACAAGGATAACTTCCCCTTTCATTGTCATTTTATCTATTTGTTAAACTAGTAGATCATCTAATTCTTTAACTTGGTCTATATATCACGCAGTGTAGTCCAGCTCACTCCATCCGTACACCCCCGGCATGGATTCGCACCCAGCCCGGTACACACAGATCCAAATGCAAGAACGGCAATCCAGCATGGGTAAGTAGAAAATCCAGACTTTATTAACTCACGGTAAAAACAGTACAAGCAACCAGCAGATCAGACGCGTTTTAGGCGAATGCGCCCTTTGTCAGTGATTTTGATCACTGAAGAAGGGCGCATGCGCCTGAAACGCGTCTGATCTGCTGGTTGCTTGTACCGTTTTTACCGTGAGTTAATAAAGTCTGGATTTTCTACTTACCCACGCTGGATTGCCGTTCTTGCATTTGGGTCTATATATCACACCTACATGAGTTGCTGTCTGATTACCAAACTGCAGCAGAACCCAAACTGACTCTATGTTGGCCTCACTAACTTGTATTAGGTTAGATTTTATACTTTCTTTCACATACAGAGCCACCCCTCCTTAGTTCTTGTCTTCTCTGTCTCTTAAGTATAAAGAGTACCCTAGTATGGTTACGTTCCAGTCATTACTCTCATTAAACTATGTCTCAGTAACAGCCACTAAATCTACATTTTCAGATGACATTATTGACCCAAGTTCATTGATCTTATTACCTAAACTGCGAGTATTTGTAGATAAGAATCTAAGCTTGTAATTTCTTAACCTAAGTGCTACTGACATGTTCTGGCATTGTTGTTTTATTTTATAAATTTTTTTTTTTTTTTTTTTTGGGGAGGGGGGGGGGGCAATTGGACTAATGGATTAGCACTCTTTTGTCCCCTACCCCTTCCTAGTTTAGATACTCCTTAGCAAACTATTGGAATTGAGAGAAAGATGCAAACCATCTTTTTTTGTAAAGTTCCTTCCTATTCCAAGTAGAGCTATCATGAAAATCAGAAGGGTATGAAAACTTGCTTTCCTAGATGAGTGGCATTACAACAGTCCCAGTTGGCGTTTGTTTAACAGATGATTTAAACTTCTCACATTTCAAAAATGCTATTTCCTGCTGCAGTAAGGAGAACAGACTTGACTGAGCTAGTCATCATGTGTAGTGGTATCTACAAATATAGTGAAGGAGTTTAACCCCTTAAGGACCAGGCCCATTTTGGCCTTAAGGACCAGACCAATTTTATTTTTGCATTTTTGTTTTTTCCTCCTCGCCTTCTAAAAATCATAACTCTCTTATATTTCCATCCACAGACCCATATGAGGGCTTGTTGTTTACGTCACCAATTGTAATTTGTAATTACATCACTTATTTTACCATAAAATGTACGGTGCAACCAAACAAATATTATTTATGTGGGAAAATGTAAAAGAAAACTGCAATTTTGCAAATTTTGGAAGGTTTTGTTTTCACGCTGTACACTTTTCGGTAAAAATGACATATTTTCTTTATTCTGTGGGTCAATATGATTAAAATGATACCCATGATTATATTCTTTTTATAATTGTACCGCTTAAAAAAAATCTCAAACTATTTTAACAAAATTAGTATGTTTGACATTGCCCTATTTTGACTACCTATAACAAATTTTTCCGGGGGGCTCATTTTTTGCGCCATGATCTGTAGTTTTTATCAGTATCCTTTTTGCTTAGGTTTTACTTTTTATTAATTTTTATACATTTTTTTTAGAAGAAAATGTGACAAAAAAGCAGCAATTTTTTACGTTTACGCCGTTCACCGTACGGGATGATTAACAATATATTTTAATAGTTCAGACTTTTACGCATGCAGCGATACCAAATAGTGTATTCGTTATTTTTTTTAATGCTTTTTTGGGGGTAAAATGGGAAAAACGGATGTTTTTTACATTTTTACACTTTTTATGTCCCCATAGGGGACTATTCATTGCAATCAGTTGATTGCTAATACTGTGCAGTGCTATGTATAGGACACAGCACTGCTGAGTATTATCGGTGATCTTCTGCTCTGGTCTGCTCGATCTCAGACCAGAGCAGAAGACCCCGGGAGACGGCCGGAGCCAGGCGAGGGGACCTCCGGCCGCCATGCTGGATGATCTGTTCCCCGCGGCAGCGCCGCGGGCGATCCGATCATCCATTCAAAGTACCGCAATGCTGCAGATGCCGTGATCTGCATTGATCATGGCATCGGAGGGGTTATTGGCGGACATCCGCGTGATCGCGGATGTCCGCCATTACCGGTGGGTCCCTGGCTGCTGATAGCAGCCGGGACCTGCCGGGCATGACGCGAGCACCGCTCCGGTGCTCACGATCATGTCGGCGCGTAAATGTACGTCATGGTGCGCAAAGTACCACGTCACCATGACGTACATTTACGTCCATTGTCGTTAAGGGGTTATGCATGCATGGGGTAAGCATAAGGCAATTCATTAGAGATAGGGCCAGGGACTATTGATAGGATTCAGATTATTGGGCAGACTAGGTGGGCCAAATGGTTCTTATCTGGCGACACGTTTCTATGTGACTAGACTGACTGAGACATGAGGATCTTTACTCGCTTTATCCTTTTTCTTTGGCTATGGGGCCCGACAGCTCTTTGGCTATTGTCCCCAAAGCTGACTAGAACTTGACCGACGGACAACCTGGTGAAGGGTTATGTCACTCAGGAACTGGAATCTTTGCAGTAACTGGATCCTTATGGCCTGTCCTCATATGGTGTGGTACAGGTCACAGAGCAGAGGTCTATACTGGACTTCCCCTCACTCTCCTCTCTTCCACTCAACTCACTAACTCAGACTTGGGGGAGTAGGGCAGGAGGCCCTGATTGGCCAAAGTGCACATGTACTTCCCTATGCATCCTCCTACACAGTTATAGTTATCCCTTTTAACAACAGAGAAAATGCATTAACCAGTGCATTAAAGTGCATTTAACAATGGAAGTAACATTAGAATAAATTATGCACATGATATTTAAACCTGGAGCTGTGGGCCTGAGTAGACACAATAAAGTGACAGCCACCTGACAGGACAGGTGGACAAGAATGTTCAGCACTGGGACACCCCCCCCCCTATTCACAAGAGACTTCAGGGCTGACTTGTGACACCTAAAGTCGCAGAAATGTGCAACATATTTATATTTATGAGACTGACACAACAGGAGCCAAGGAGCCACTGGATTAACTTAGAGCCATGGAGTGAACAAAAAATTGGCAGAGCATTACATGCATGCGGTGTACCAAAACACTGCAGATGATAAATTTCCCCATAGCAATAAATAAACCCAATCTACTAAATGAAAGATTGAATTAGCTATGTGCCTTTCTCCTTAACGGAGGGTTAGGAAACAAGCTCAGGAGCTGAGCTCTTATCATACCCGCACGTTCCCGGCTGCTGTCGGCAGCCAGGACCCATGGCTGATGCCGGACATTGCCGTTCAGGCAGATGTCCGGCAATAACTCTTTAGATGCGACAATAAAAGTTGATCGCCGCAACTAAAGTGGGGCTGATCGGGACCATCGCGGTAAAGTCGTGATGTCCCGATCAGCTAGGATGCATCAGGAGGGTGCCTTACCTGCCTTCTGTGTGTCCGATCGGCAATTGATTGCTCCAAGCCTGAAATCCAGGCTTGAGAAATTTACTTCCGTTAATGCAATGGCATTGATCAGTGTATTGAATCAATGTACTGCATGTTATAGTCCCCTATGGGAGCTATAACACTGCAAAAAAAAGTGGGAAAAAAAGTTAATAAAGATGATTTAACCCCTTCCCTAATAAAAGTTTGAATCACCCCCCTTTCCCATAAAAAAAACCCCAAAATGGTTCCAATAAAAAGGTCAGATCATGGCGCAAAAAATGAGCCCTCATACTGCTCCGTACATGGAAAAATAGAAAAGTTATAGGGGTCAGAATAGGACAATTTTAAACGTATACATTTTCCTGCATGTAGTTATGATTTTTTTTCAGAAGTACGACAAAATCAAACCTACATAATTAGGGTATTATTTTAATCATATGGACCAAGGTGTCATTTTTACCGATAAATGTACTGCATAGAAACGGAAGCCCCCAAAAGTTACAAAATGGCGTCTTTTCTTCCATTTTGTCACACAATGATGTTTTTTTTCCATTTCACCATAGATTTTTGGGTAAAATGACTGATGCCATTACAAAGTAGAATTGGTGGCGCAAAAAATAACCCATCATATGGATTTTTAGGTGCAAAATTGAAAGAATTAGGATTTTTAAAAGGTAAGGAGGAAAAAACTAAAGTGCAAAAACAGAAAAACGCTATGGCTGACACTTATCATTGTCTTTAGACAGTTTTTCGTGTCTAAAAAAGGCACAAAAAAAGGCGAAAGCAGGATATATTTGTACTTTTTGCACCTTTTGGTTTACACATTTCTGCTGATTTTGAGTTGCAATCCACTGACTTTGGCAAAACACAAGATATGGAAGGGTTTTATGAACTGCGCCTTTTTGTGAAAAGGCGCAAAAAAGGCGCAAAGCCACTGAAAAGTCTCTAAAACGACACCAGACCAGACTTAGCTTAGCTTTATGGTGTATGTGAAAAGAGAAATTTCAGAAAATGGGACCTGCACAAAATTTATCAAATGCTCTGTGCCCATTTAATAAATGTGGTGCTCCTACACATTACCAGCACACAAAAAAAGGTGTAGAAAAATGCGTCACTTACACTTACAATGAAAAAGGCCAGTCTATGTCCTTAAGGGTATAAACTTTTTCTAGGAAAAAAGGGTCTTTGGTCTGGGAGTCAAGCAACCAAACAGAGGGAATAGTAGAGTATATTCATTCATGTAAAATAAGGGATATTGATTGGTTGTTTGCATTTTTCAATATAATGTATGTGGTGTCCCGGTACCGTATCCTATCCGGTACCTGCGTGTGTGGGTCCCCTTATCCAGAGTCCCTAGGATGTCGGGGTCCCCATTGTCTAGTTCACCCCTAGTCACCTCTCATCCAGATAGTTATTGCTCCAATAGCTTACTTAGGAAGCATGTAAATATGATATCGATGTCTATAAATAGTTAATTACCTGTCTATAGCGTAACAGGACCTGAACTCTATGGTATTTCTGCTTGAGAACCTTTGGAGGTCCTTGTGACGTAGTCAATCCCATCACACATTGTAACAGTGAATGACGGATGTTCGGACCAATCAGTTTCACCCCGCCCCTGCCCATATAAGGGAGCTGCGGCCATTGTTCTCTCTCTTCTTCCTGTGCAGCCAAGCAGTAAGCATTGCTCTTGTTCCCAGGCTGTCAAACGAGCAGAATCTGCGCAGCTGTCTATCGCAGTGAGTTAGGCCTGAGCCTTGCGGCAACGGCTGATATATTTAGAATCGCAAGTGTATCAATCCCTAAGCACTCTTCAAGATCACCGGACCTTATCTATCCCCTAAATCCGGACGGATCTGCAATAATTACCCTAAATTCAGAGACTTTAATTTATTTCAAGGTCCGCAACAATTGTCAGTCATTGAGCTATATAAAGACTGTATTCCAGAGACTGTCATTGTTCATTGGATGTACCGCAAGCACTTAAGTAAAGTTACACAAGTTCAAGTTCAAGTATATTGTGGACCTTCAGTCATTTCATTTCATGCACCTGTCGTTTCTGGGAAGGGCGGCGATAGGCCAGAGGATTACGTCAGCATACTAGCCCTCAGCCTGGCGTCACAAACTATAGGGTTAACATTAAACCCTCATCTAGAGAAACAATCCCCCCACTACCAACACCCCCCAAGGGCTACCACATGTAGTTCACAGAAAAGATATCAGCTACAACTATTGTGGTGTCCCGGTACAGAACACGGTTCTGTACAGTCCTTAAGTCCCCTCAGGTAGAGTCCCTCAGGTCCACAGGGCTCTCCTGCAGGGTCCCCCCCCCCCCCCCCGAAGTCATATGGTATTCTATTGTATTCTGTTGTATATTAAGGATGTACATTTATTATAAGTTTTGTACAGTGAATGTAAACTGTGCATAAAGGTTATTAGGATATTTACCCTGTATAGGACCTTCCTAAGGTCATGTGATATGGCATGTGCTGTGTGATCACATGATACCCAGAGTTCCATGGGCACAGGTAACCAGGCAACCAGCTACCAATGAGCTTTAGTCCAGCCCCCCAAATTTATAAGGGGCTGTAGTCTCTATTCTCACTCTCTTATCTCCTGGACCCAAAAGCAAGCACAAGTCCTGTACAAGTCATGTCCAGCATATCTAGGCCAAAGCCTAAAAATCTGCGGCCACATCAAATCTGTAAGTACAAGTCAAGTCTCTACTGTCCCTACAAAGTGATAACAGTAGTACAGTGGCCTGCATCATCATTATAATAACTACAAGTCCAAGCAAGCCTGAGAGGTTCCCTGTGTCCTTGTCACCTCTGTGGAAGTTGGCTGTTTGTAAAGACTGTTTTCTGCCTTCTTCACAAGTAAAGTTCAAGTTGCATAAAAAAACCCTGCTTTGGACTGTCATTCATCATATGCCGTTTTTGGGCTGGTTGTCAGCGGTACATTGCACCAAACAACCACATCCTGGCGTCACGAACATTAGGGGTTAACAACATCTTGCCCCAGGGGTTAACGCCATCTGATTAGTGTTGCTCGCGAATATTCGCAATTCGAATATTATTCGCGAATATCGCATATTCGCGAATTCGCGAATTTCGCGAATATAGCGCTATATATTCGTAATTACGAATATTCGTTTTTTTTTTTTTTTTTTTTTTTTTTTCTTCACAGTACACATCACAGTGATCACCCCTCTCTGCTTCCAGCTTGTGTGGTGTAAAGAAGGCTGTAATACTACTGTGTGAGACTGGCGTGCTAAAATTCGCATATACTAAAGTTCGCATATGCGAACATTCGCATATGCTACTTTTCGCATATGCGAAGTTTCACGCATGTTAATCTTGCATGTGCTAATATTCACATATGCCAATTTTCGCATACGTGAATATTCGCATATGCGAAAATAAAACGAGAATATAACGAATATGCGAATATTCGCGAATATAAGACGAATATTCGTCCATATATTCGCGAATATTCGCGAATTCGAATATGGCCTATGCCGCTCAACACTAGATGCCCACCACTCACTGCAACCTGCGTGGCCCTGCCACTAACCACGGTAGTCACCACACTATGCTAGTCTATACTTTGAATCAGCATAACACCAATTTTACACAGCTGTGTACAACCATGGTTGGCCATAGAAGGTAAAACTTTGGAAACTACTTCATATGTTATATGTAAATCTATAGATATAAAACTCAATGGGGGAGATTTATCAAAGGATTTAGACTGGGTTTTCCCATCTAAATTTGTCGCATATAAAGTCGCAGTCTAAATATGTGCGTCTTTTTTGCAACTTTGTTTTAGAGGTTTTTTAGAATATGATGTATTCTAATCTATTTTAGACGGAAAAATGCATTGGTGCTGAATTTATCAAAAGCGACTTTTTGGCGAAAAGTCGCATTGGCCGAAAGTACGCTGAAATGTGAGACCATGCTGGAGCAGGTTTAAATACAGACTAAACAATAGATCACGAAGAGCCCTGCGACTTTTGATATTGAGCACACAATAGACCGGCCTTACGCTCTATAGGTTGGTCTATATTAATGTGGGCAATAGACAACTTTGATAAATCTCCCCCAATGTGTGTGCATGTATGTGTGTATGTTCCAGCATCATGTCCAAACTGCTAAAGATATTAACATGAAACTTGGCACACATGTTACTAATATGTCAACAACAAACATAGGATAGGTGATTTATCCCTTACTCACCTCCATTTGCCAGGATCGGGGTTTTTGTTTAAAGTCCCATGCAAGTCTATGTGAAATATATGTTACTGCATAACTTCCAAACGTCTGGAGATATTTCAATAATGCCTGGTACACATATTACTTATATGTCAAATAAAAATGTATGATAGTTAAATTAACCCTTACCTACACCCTTATATAAAAGATGTTTTTTTGTTTCAAGTGCCATGCAAGTATATGGAACTTCCAGTACCTTACTCCACAAGCTCCGCTCTGCATCTCCAGGTGAATGTGTCAGTTGCAAGCCACACCCCATCTCATAAAGACATGCCCACTGTTTAAGCCCCACCCCTTTTGTTATCTACCCTTTTTGTGCATCGGCCTGGCTTGAAAATCACGCCCAGTCCCACAAAGCCATATCCCCTTCTATTTTCAGCTTACAATATCTTCATCACAAATCAGTCCAACTTGAGGACAGGATAAGATGATGGAACACAAGCATGGGATATGAGGACAGCATATGAGGATGGGATATGAGGTCGGAATATGAGGACGGGATATGAGGTCTGGATATGAGGATGGGATATGAGGTTTGGATATGAGGATGGCATTCTAGGTCAAGATAGGAGGACGGGATAGGAGGATGGGATATGAGGACGGGATATGAGGACGGGATCTGAGGATGGAATATGAGGATGGGATATGAGGACGGCATATGAGGACGGGATATGAGGACGGATATGAGGTTGAGATAGGAGGTCGGGATATGAGGATTGGATATGAGGTCGAGATATGAGGACGGGATAGGAGGTCGGGACATGAGGACGGGATATGGGGACGGGATTTGAGGTCGGGATATGAGGTCGAGATATGAGGACTGGATATGAGGATGGGATATGAGGTCGAGATAGGAGTATGGGATAGGAGGTTGGGATATGAGGACGGGATATTAGGTCGAGATATGAGGATGGGATATGAGGACAGGATATGAGGTCGGGATATGAGGTTGAGATATGAGGAAAGGATGGGAGGTCGGGATATGAGGTCGAGATATGAGGACGGGATATGGGGTTGGGATATGACAACAATATAGGAGGATGGGATATGAAGTCAAAAGCTTCCTCCTTTGTTGATTTTCCTGCCCAACAAGGATTAGGAAGGAAAAAGCGGGCAACACCGGATACTCTAGAAGTAAGTACATAAATAAAAGTTTGACAACACATTTTTAGTGATACTGTAGTATTGCCTCTAAGACTCTATAGACCAACTAGCGTTCTTCAGAAGGACAAATAATATTCCCCAGGAGATTTCACTGAGCATGCTTTCTGGCCACTCTCTGTGACCTTCAAAGTTGAATAGCTGGCAGAAGATGGCAAAAAGAACATTCTTCTTTTTACTTAGAGCATGCTTCCACCCTGGGGCATCCAACATTGAAATTCTGTTCGTTGCAACCCATTACATGTTTTGCTAGCAATAAACCATTAGATTTATATTCATTAACTAGTACTGAGCAACAACATTGTCAAATGTTTAGTACTTGACATGCATCAGTTGACAGGTAAACCAAACTTTAGCTAATTACAATAGTGTAATATGTGTCTTTTGTGCGTGTCCTCAAGGGATTGGTCTTAATGGATTCTACATCACTACCAAGGTTTATGGCATGGAACGTTAACATGTGAAAGAAAATGTTTTGTATATTGTTTAAAGCTGAAGTAGAAACAAGTTAAAACATGTAGAAAAAAAACATAAAGAGAAAAAACAAACATAACTATAGAAACTCATATATTTATCATTATCAGTTTTAATAAAAATTAAGGGGGATATATTTAAAGGATTCATAGTAATTTTTATTTGGTTTATTTTGCTCTAAATTAGTTTGAAGGTGGGGCATGATATTTTCATCACATTTTGGAATAGATTACACTGACATTTAGCTTTTGTTCAAAAAGAGAATATAATGGAGAGGCACTCACCAGTTCTGTGAAACCCAGGTCACAAATGTATTGTGATACACACATGGACATTGTGCAGGGGTAATAGGGTGGAAACCCATAGTTGCTGTAAAACAACTGTTGCCCATTATATTACCTTTGCACAATTTCTATGTGTCTATTACAAACAACTTGTGACCTGGATTTTTGGTGACTGCCGCTCCATAATATTCTCTTGGCTGATTTATTATGGATTCTCTTCTTTGTGAGAGCTGAGCACCACTTTAGGCCTGTTAATATCTGCCCTAGTAAGCAGCACCTTAACAGTTTATATGAAGGATTTTTATTAGTGGCAAGATGCTCACCTATCTCGAAAAGGATACAAACAAAGGTAAAATCCAGTGCTGGACAGGTGGAATAAAATCTGAAATCTTTATTTTTCTTCTTTAAAAGTATTGTTGCTCGTGAATATTCGCAATGTAAATTTTATTCGCGAATATCGCATATTCGCAAATTCACGAATATTCGCGAATATAGCACTATATATTTGTAATTACGAATATTGTTGTTTTTTTTTTTTTTTTTTGCACAGTACACATCACAGTGATCATCCCTCTCTGCTTCCAACTTGTGTGGTGTAAAGAAGGCTCTAATACTACTGGGTGAGACTGGCGTACGAATTTTCGCATATGCTAATTTTCGCATATGCTAATTTTGTCATATGCGAAAATAAAACGCGAATATTATGAATATGCGAATTTAGCGAATATATGACGAATATTCGTCCATATAATCGCGAAATATCGCAAAATCGAATATGGCCTATGCCGCTCAACACTATTTAAAAGGTGCAATAATAGGCATGTACAGAGAAGCAGAGCTTAGGCTTGATGCGTTTCGTGGTGTCCCACTTCATCAAAAGCATACAGCCAATGTTAAAATAGAGTACATCTTTATATAGAGACACAATGATAATGATACCACAAAAGTGTGTTAGCTAGAACAAAAAAAATCATGTAAAAGAAAAAAAAACGCAGATGCAGCAATGTGAACAACAACCAAAATAATAAAGTCTTAGCATATTCAAAAGTTGCAAATTGAGTGGGTTCAAAGTTTCTAAAATTAGTATTTGAGGATTAGATAATGGCGTAAATTAAGACCGTCTGGTTGTCTGCTTCTGAAAGCAAAAATCCAAAAACTCTCTCTGTTCAGAAGTTTTCTGTGAAAGTCACCACCTCTTTTGGGCAAAAAAACTTTTTCAATGCTCTGTATTTCTAAGCTGGCGGTGTCACCTCTGTGGCATTCTCTGAAATGTCGTGTGAGAGCTGACACTCCAATAGCATTGTTGGTGGTGTCAGAAATATGTCTTCTCACACGGGACTTCAGGGAATTCATTGTACAACCTACGTACTGTTTTCTACAGATGGTGCAAGCTCCTTGTTATACAACTCCTCTTATATTGCAATTAATGAAATTCTTGTGAGCATGTTTTTTTCCCTGTAGTGTACGAAATGAATTCAGAGGTTCTAGTCATATATGTACAGTTAATACATTGAGTTTTAGCACATTTGTAATGACCTTTGCAGGTTAACCAATGAGAAATTGTAGGCTGGGATGAATTAAATTCACTGGGGGAAAGACGTTTTATTCTAGTTCTGTTTTTACTTTTCAGGCATTTTTTTTGTAAGAGATTAAATCCTGTCAGTTCAGGGACAGGGCTCTAATCTTAGCATTTTCATTGTTTTGTTTATAACCTCTTAAGGACGCAGGGCGTACCTGTACGCCCTGCGCCCGGTCACGGTGTTTAAAACAAGGTCACGCCGTGACACCGCATAACACCGGGTCAGTCCCGGCTGCTAGTCATAGCCGGGACCCTGGGCTAACCCTTCAGACGCGGTGATCAAAATTGATCGTCGCGCTGAAAATGAAAGTAAACGCTTCATGGCAGCTCAGTCGGGTTGATCGGGACATCGCAATAAAATCGCGATGTCCCGATCACCTAGGACACGAGCGGAAACCCCTTACCTTGCTCCGTCACATCCAATCTGGGTTTGATTGCTCCAAGCCTGAGCTACAGGCTTGAGCAATCGAGCCCCTATCTCGCTGATCCATGCAAAGCTATGGCTTTGCAGGGATCAGTGTAAGAGATCAGTGTATGCAGTGCTATAGCCCCCTATGGGAGCTATAGCACTGCAAAAAAAAAAGTGAAAAAAAGTTAACAAAGGACATTTAACCCCTTTCCTAATAAAAGTTTGAATCACCCCCCTTTTCCCATAAAAAAAACTGTGTAAATAAAAATAAACATATGTGGTATCGCCGCGTGCATAAATGTCCGAACTATAAAAATATATCATTAATTAATCCGCACGGTCAATGGCGTACGTGCCAGAAAAATTCCAAAGTCCAAAATAGCGTATTTTTGGTCACTTTTCAGATCATAAAAAAAATAATAAAAAGCGATCAAAAAGTCCGATCAATCAAAAATGGTACCGATAAAAGCTTCAGAATACTGTGCAAAAAATTAGCCCTCATACCGGCCCGTACGCGGAAAAATAAAAAGTTATAGAGGTCAGAAGAGAACAATTTTAAACGTATAAATTTTCCTGCATGTAGTTATGATTTTTTTCAGAAGTACGACAAAATCAAACCTATATAAGTAGGGTATCATTTTACCGTATGGACCTACAGAATAAAGACAAGGTGTCATTTTTACCAAAAAAAAATGTACTGCATAGAAACGGAAGCCCCCAAATTTACAAAATTACATTTTTTCTGTTTCGCCATGGATTTTTTTGGTAAAATGTCTAATGTCACTGCAAAGTAGAATTGGTGGCGCAAAAAATAAGCCATCATATGGAATTTTATGTGCAAAATTGAAAGCGTTATGATTTTTAGAAGGTGATGAGGAAAAAAAGAAAATGCAAAAAAGGAAAAACACTATGTCCTTAAAAGAGTAGCTATCACTAAATTAAATTTCCCTTAAGGGGATAATAACCCCATTGGAGAAGAAGATCTGAGAGTTCTTTTTAGCTTCATTATTAAATGTATCTATATCAGAACAATTTCTTCTCAGTCTATGAAACTCTCCATAGGGGTTATTATTTGTTACATGTTTCAGATGACATGATTTTTTTCAACAAAATAGTGTTTCCAGCTGTTGGTTTTCTATACGGTTTAACCACTTGTTGTGGTTCTAAAGGTGATAATCCTGTCCGCAGCTCCACTTATTGTGGACAATCCTGCATGCTACACCAATTGTGATTTTAGAATTAGAGTAAAACAAACATGCCCCTCCCCCGACCATGTGCTCTCTTTGTTGGAGTCAAAATGGCACCAACTATATGAAAACGGAAGCAGGAAGTTCAGGCTAAATTTATAGGTCCTAAATATGTTTGTAAAACACCCAGAAACACTGATTAAGTTTTGTACAACTATGAAATAATTGTACAAGGTATTTTGGCAGAAATGTCTTGTACCGGCAGTGTATACCACCAAATTAACTATCACTCGGTAACCAGCAAAGTTAATAACATTTAATAAAAACATTAATTAGCTAAACCAAATAAGACATACATACAAGCATTAATACAATAGTACATACTCTATGTTTAGCAAACTAGCAGGAATCTACGCAAGTGATACGTGAATATTTAGTGTAGAAATGATACAACCAATATACTTATCCATCCCAGGCTAAAGAACAGGATGCTCCTCTCTCAACGAAATTCCCAAGCAAAAGAGGCCCAAAGGCTATGTGGTTTCCTGTGATATCCCCTAATGCCCCACCCCTTTGGCCTACTCTCCTCACATAACCTGGAAAAACAGGTTCTTTAGCCCCGCCCACTGTGGCTGTGGCTAAACCAAGCTAAAACCGTGGGGGCAGGGAAATGTATACTGCATGGAAACAATGGATGTAAAAACACATAATTTCAGTGTCCATAACATTCCACCTCTTGCTTTTACATCATAATTGACGAATGTTAGGTGATTCCCTAAATTCCATGTCTGCTAGTTTACCAAACATACAACATGTATATCTCCATAAAACAAAGAAATACAAAGTAATTATATTCCCCCAGTTTCCCCATCCACCCAAATAATCCGGTGTTTGGTATTCCATGGAGTTTTGATCGCTGTCAGTCTACATTGATGATGGTTAATGTCGCCCTCATTGTTCACTATGTAGCTGCAGCAAGGATCTAGAGCTAGGAGATTGTTAGAGCTACAGCCCTTATTTGTAGCTTCTCTTCAGACAGTTTCTTTAAAGCGTCCTCTGTGGTGTCCAAAAGCCTTTTCCAAAATGCTGGAGGGAATTCTTTGGTTCTGGGTTCTCCTGTCTCGCGATGTCATCCAAACCCAGTCTTGACGACTTGATCCTTGTCATCTTCCAACCACGGGATGCTGGGGAATAGGTAGCCTTCTTCACTCCATTAGAAGCGTTGGTCATCTGGTCATCTCTTTGTGTTGAGCTTGGATTCTTCTCATAGGAGGTCGATGGGTTGAGCGGGGTTACACTGCCACTAATCTGCTGAATGGAAAATAAACAGGTTTAGAGTCACTTTCCAACAATACAATTTTAGTATTTCCAGGCCCATCAGAGAATCTCTTCGGCCTGTGCTGATCAGTGAACCTTGGAACAACCCAACACCAGACACAGTTGAACTCCACTCTGCATATCCACACTCACTTTCCCAGCATTATTCCGACCATTGCTAACTAATATTTGAGTGTGAGTGTTACCTCAGTCCCTCTAGGCATATTGCCTTCTAGTGGGAGGAATAGCTATTGCTAAACCTCCCCCACCTCTTGAAAAAATAAATAAATAAATCAAAGTGGTTAGTTAGTTTCTTCCTAATTAGTTTTCCCCACAAATTTGGGGAGGCTCCTGTAAATGTCAACCCTAAACTAACAAATGAATTGTCATTTTTACAAGTAAGCCTATGGTATGGCCCTAGTGGGCAGAAAGAAAGTTTAGTCAGTATCTTACGTACCGCCATTTTTCCCCAAAAGACAAAACAAGTGAACACTATTTACATGCAAAAGGAAGGTGGCCCTTGTTCACTCTTTAGTCTCCCTTCCCCCGTTTGACCAACAGGGGGCATGGGATCCTCCACCTGTATATACGGTTTCTGTAAGAATATTGCTACCTGTGCACACAACTCCTTGAACACGTATTTTGTAATGTCATCTTTCATAGGATTAAACAGATGAGGTTTATATGGGAAGCTGAGAGATTTCTCTGGAAACTGTTGTTTGGAGGAAGAATGTATATTTCCCTTCCCAGTCAGTCTGGATTTACCTGGTTCCCTCTGCTTCATGTTTCCAGTGGAATAACAACTTGTGGAGATATGGCCACTATGACCACATGTAGTACATTTAGCTGAAGAGTGTTTCATTTTGTTACCATGTGCCTTACAATATCTAGCGATATGGCCTGAAACACCACATGCAAAACAAGACTTTACCCTTTTAGCCGTATTTACTATCTGGGTCTCATTTTTCATAGCTGATCTATACCGCTTCACTGCCAGAGACACACTTCTAACAACACTTAAACTTCTCCAATTTGGTTTGTATTTGCCCTTATTGTTATTCAATTTCTGTTTATTACACAATTGAGAACCAACACTGGGAACTTCTACAATCTCACTCTCTAGTGCCCCCTTATTTGCACTTGAAACACAGACCTTTTCAGAGGGCAAATCTGCTGTGAAATGTGGCTGTGAATTGTGGGAAGAGGCCACACCAGACACCATTTTGGGGAACTCGCTTTTACCAATCTCATTCCTCAACTCCTGGATTTCAGCATAAGACTGAGACAATTTTTCATCAGTATCTATACATTGGCTCTCCCATTCCAGTAACTCTGTTTCCAACATGCAAATCTGCTTATCTTTATCACAAATCACCTGTGTTTTTGTCTGCAACTCTTTCTCAAGTTCCTCATTTCTCTGCACCTCACATTTTAGGGCATGTAACAGAGTCCAGCCCACTTCTGCCGCAGCTCGGCTCTCATTTTTGGGATAAACCCCTAAATCAAGCTTCAGAGCCATACCTCCTATCTCACTCCCCATCTCTGGGTAAACCGGTGCACCATAGCGTACAAGCTCTTCTGCTACAACACTCCATTTTCCCATAGTGGTAGCCCAATGTGGTACAGCCCCAAATTTGGGCCTTCTATCCTCAATCAATGAGCAAAACTTCCTTCTAATGAAGCTCATTCTCTCAGTCAGATATACTTGGAATGTGATCAGACAAAGGAACCTCAAGTACAATATCAGAGGGCAGGACAATCACCAACACATACACAAACAGGCTACACTGGGGTATCTCGTACAAACACTTGTGAATACACCCTCCCACACTAGATAATACAGTGGAGAGTTACAGCTCGCACAACTAAAGGTACAGTCACAATATAAAAACACATGTACAACAGGAGACTTTCAATATGCTTTACAGTCTGTGTCTAATAACTATCATGTATGCAATACAAACAACCATTACCTAGAAAAGCAATGCTATTAATTACCAGTGACAAATCACTAAATAACTATCATGTATGCAATAAAAGTTACCCTTAAATAAGGAACACAAAGCAACAGTCTATGAGAATCCTGTATAACTAGTACAGTGCTACACGTGATAACCACATCTAAACAGATTAACCTATTGTATCATACAACAAAATCTGTAAGGGCTTCCTCCTGTCTAAGGCAATAATCCTTAGGTCACAGTTTAAAAATAAGTCTCTTGTAGACTCACTCAATTACACTGGGAACATATACTAATGTAATCAAAAAGATACACCAAATTAGAAAAGTAATTAAACTATTATTGTCAACTTGGTTATTAACTGCCAATACTCAATTTCCGGCAAAATCCTGCCGACTACGCCATTTGTTGTGGTTCTAAAGGTGATAATCCTGTCCGCAGCTCCACTTATTGTGGACAATCCTGCATGCTACACCAATTGTGATTTTAGAATTAGAGTAAAACAAACATGCCCCTCCCCCGACCATGTGCTCTCTTTGTTGGAGTCAAAATGGCACCAACTATATGAAAACGGAAGCAGGAAGTTCAGGCTAAATTTATAGGTCCTAAATATGTTTGTAAAACACCCAGAAACACTGATTAAGTTTTGTACAACTATGAAATAATTGTACAAGGTATTTTGGCAGAAATGTCTTGTACCGGCAGTGTATACCACCAAATTAACTATCACTCGGTAACCAGCAAAGTTAATAACATTTAATAAAAACATTAATTAGCTAAACCAAATAAGACATACATACAAGCATTAATACAATAGTACATACTCTATGTTTAGCAAACTAGCAGGAATCTACGCAAGTGATACGTGAATATTTAGTGTAGAAATGATACAACCAATATACTTATCCATCCCAGGCTAAAGAACAGGATGCTCCTCTCTCAACGAAATTCCCAAGCAAAAGAGGCCCAAAGGCTATGTGGTTTCCTGTGATATCCCCTAATGCCCCACCCCTTTGGCCTACTCTCCTCACATAACCTGGAAAAACAGGTTCTTTAGCCCCGCCCACTGTGGCTGTGGCTAAACCAAGCTAAAACCGTGGGGGCAGGGAAATGTATACTGCATGGAAACAATGGATGTAAAAACACATAATTTCAGTGTCCATAACACCACTACAGATCCATCTTGGCTGGTGAGGATCACATCAAGAAATGGAATTTTGTTAGGTCCATAACGAGTATTTAAATCATAATGCTATGAACCAGCCAAGATGGATCTGTAGTGGTTAAACCGTATAGAAAATCCATAGCTGGCAAAACTATTCTGTTGAAAAAATCATGTCATCCGAAACATGTAACCAATAATTTCCTCTATGGAGAGTTTCATAGACTGAGAAGAAATTGTTCTGAAACAGATACATTTTATAATGAAGCTAAAAAAAAGCTCTCAGATCGTCTTCTCCAACGGGGTTATTATAAACCAAACATTGAAAATGCCAAGATTAGAGCCCTGTCCCTGAACCAACAGGATTTAATCCCTAAAAAAAAAAACACCTGACAAGTAAAAACAGAACTAGAATAAAACTTTTTTCATTAAATCTTACAGTAGACGCTTCTCACAAATTAAACGGATTGTACAACACTAGATCCCCATCCTAGAACAAGATATTACAGATAGTGAATGAAGGTGTAAACTGTGTATCCAAAATAGCTCCCTCTTTGGGCAATCTTCTTTCCCCCAGTGAATTGAATTCATCCCAGCCTACAATTTCTCATTGGTTAACCTGCAAAGGTCATTACAAATGTGCTAAAACACAATGTATTAACTGTACATATATGACTAGAACCCCTGAATTCATTTCGTACACTACAGGGAAAAAACATGCTCACAAGAATTTCATTAATTGCAATATAAGAGGAGTTGTATAACAAGGAGCTTGCACCATCTGTAGAAAACAGTACGTAGGTTGTACAGGGAATTCCGTGAAGTCCCGTGTGAGAAGATATATTTCTGACATCACCAACAATGCTGTTGGAGTGTCAGCTCTCACACAACATTTCAGAGAATGCCACAGAGGTGACACCGCCAGCTTAGAAATACAGAGCATTGAAAACGTGTTCTTGCCCAAAAGAGGTGGTGACTTTCACAGAAAACTTCTGAACAGAGAAAGTTTTAGGATTTTTGTTTTGGAAAGCAGACAACCAGACAGTCTTAATTTACGCCATGATCTAATCCTCACATACTAATTTCAGAAACTTTGAACCCACTCAACTTGCAACTTTTGAATATGCTAAGAATTTATTATTTTGGTTGTTGTTCACATTGCTGCATCTGCGTATTTAGTCTTTTTATATGATTTTTTTGTTCTAGCTAACACACTTTTGTAGTATAATTATATATACACCATGAAACTAATATGTCCTGAGGTTTATGCAAATTATATGTACACTTGGTTTATATATATTTTAGATTGTGTCTCTATATACAATATCTCAGGGGTTAATGTGATGCACCCATGCTATCTATTGTTTTCATTGTGTGCTCTCAGCTGATTTCCTAGATAGGTAAGATGTACTCTATTTTAATGTTGTGTATAACATTGGCAGTCTGCTTTTGACAAAGTGGGACACAACGTAACGCATAAAGCCTGAGCTCTGCTTCTTTGTACATGCCTGTTATTGCACCTTTTAAAGAAGAAAAATAAAGATTTGAGATTTTATTTCACCTATCCAGTGCTGGATTTTTACTTTGTATCCTGCCTCCACTGCACCGTGGTTTCCGTGCGCTTGGACTACTTCAGGGTTAGAGGGTGAGCTGGACTTTCTCTGTCTCTATGTCGAAAAGGGGTCTATAATTGTGCATATTCTGCCACATATTTTTAAAGCTAATTCCTCATTATTTGGTATACAAAGGTATTGCTGGAATATCTGTTTGACATACAAAAGTACAACCAAAGGCAAACCATGTCTAGCTACATGGTTTTGTTTTGGTAAACTAGAAAGTATTTGGTGTCAGATCACTCAGTTCTCTTTTTGTTTTCAATTGTATGTCCACATTACCAAATAGCAGATCTGTTGGTGTTCTGATCGTACAACGTTTTGCCCATTGGTTTCAGCAGAGGTAGATGTCATATTAATATCTGCATGTAAAAAAAAATTGAGCTTGCAGTGCAAAGAAAATCTTTCTCAATCTTTACTGAGGCAAGTTTTACACAGGCACATAGCGAATGTATTTTTGCATCTGTGTTATAGCCAGCTTGAAAGAGGGTCTGATAACCCAAACAGACAAGGGTCAGTTCTTATCATCAGACCTGCATCATCAGACCAGGCCATAAATTGGGGCCATAGTGAAGATGCAATAATGTGTCCTTAAGCTCTTAAGGGTGAAGCCCATTTTGGCCTTAAGGACCAGGACAATTTTTATTTTTGCACATAAATTTTTTCCTCCTCCCCTTCTAAAAATTATAACGCTTTAAATTTTTCACCTACAGACCCATACAAGGGCTTGTTTTTTACGTCACTAATTGTACTTTATAATGACATCACTTATTTTATAACACAATCAAAAAAAATATTGTTTGTGGGTGTATTTTGTAGATTTTGGGGGCTTCAGTTTCTACGCAGTGCACTTTTTGGTAAAAATTACACCTTATATTTATTCTGTAGATCAATACAGTTACAAGTATACCCAATTTATATAGTTTTTATTTTATTTTACTACTGTAAAAAAATTTTAACTACATGCACCAAAATTAGCATGCTGAAAATTATAATCGTCTGACCCCTATAACTTTTTTAGATTTTTCTGCATATGGTGATTTATGAGGGATCATTTTTTGCCCTGTGGTCTGTAGGTTTTATCGGTACCCTTTTTGTTTTGAGGGGTATCTTTGATCGCTTTTTAATCATTTTTTTATGGTATATGAAGTGACCAAAAATGCACAATTTTAGGACTTATTGGTATTTTTTTATTCATACGATATCAACCATGCAGTTTAACTAACCTTATATTTTAATAGTTTGGACATTTATGCACAAGGTGATTCCACATATGTTTATTTTTTATCACATTATTTTATAAAAAAAAAATAGGAAATAGGTGATTCAAACTTTTATTAGGGAAGGGGTTAATTCACTTTTATTAACTCTTTTTTTTACACTTTTTACTTTTTAGGGGGCTATAACATGCAATCTTGTAATTGCATACACTGTTCAATGCTGAGCTTTGGCTCAGCATTGATCAGTGTTATCGGCGCTCTGCTGCTCTAGCCATGACCGGCTGCAGCACCATATTGCCAATTGGAAAGCGAGGAGACAGGTAAGGGCCCTCCCACCATCCACTCAGCTGATCAAGAACCGCAATTTCGTTGAAGATTTCCCGATCAGCTCTGCTGAGCAGCTGGCAATGTTAGATCCTGCATTTAGATGCCACAATCAACTTTGCTGCATCTAAAGGGTTAATGCAGGACAAAGGCCCTATCAGTGATGTCCAGCATTAACCATGGGTCCTTGCTGCTGATAGCAGTCGGTCCCCACTGGGTATAAAGCACACGTTAAGCTCCTGAGCATGCTTCAAACTGCGGACGCAGGACCAGGGCATTCAGGTACACCTTTGGTCCTTAAGTTCCAGGACGCAAGGGCATATCTGTACGCATTTAAGGGGTACTCTGGTGGAAAACAATTTATTTAAATCTACTGGGTCCAGAAAGTTAAACAGTATTGTAAATTACTTCTATTTAAAAAGATTAATCCTTCCAGTACTTATCAGCTGCTATATGCTCCAGAGGAAGTTGTAAAGTTCTTTTCACATTGCTCCCTTTTGACACCTCTGTCTGTGTCAGGAACTGTCCAGAGTAGGAGCAAATCCCCCATAGTAAACCTCTACTGCTCTGGACAGTTCCTGACATGGACAGAGGTCTCAGCAGAGAGCACTGTGGTCAGACATAAAAGAACTACACATCTTCCTCTATAGCATACAGCAGCTGATAAGGAATTTACAGATACGTTTAACTTTCTGGCACCAGTTGATTAGAAAAACATTGTTTTCCACTGGAGTATCCCTTTAAGAGATTTATATGCCTGGGTGAAATTGGCCCTAATTTTGTTTTATTTATTTTTTTATTTTAATTTTTTCGTGATGTATTAGTTTGGCAAATGCCTGACTTACCACAACATATTTACATTTTTCTGCTTTATTAGAACAAACATAATTAAAACATATGGAAATTATTTTGACACTCTTGTCTTTAGTTTCAGTAGTTTTAGGAGTTTGTTAAATATTGAAGCCAGAAACATTTTCTTTATTTTTATTTTTTCAAAGAGATTTGTATCATTCAATTTCTGACAAGCTAACTATTGCCGTATCCTTATGGTTTCTGTGTCATATAAAATCTGTTGTTAGCACATCTGAGCAAAACAACACATCAAAGAATGTAATCAGATAGATTGTTCTCTGGTATTGTGCTGTACTCTGTCTGATTTAAGAGCCCTTCAGATAATATAATAAAATGAAGTGGTTTATTTGACAACTACATTAAAGTATGCTGCTGAAATCACTGCTCTAGAATTATCTGCAGGTGAAACAAATATTGTGGTTCAGTTTGAAAATATTTCTCACTACATTACATTATAAGTTGTTTTTATAGTTGAGAAGACTAGTCCAAAAGTTGTATGGCACTTGTGTAAGTTATTGTTCTTAAAAGAAAATTTCCTTTGAACTAGAAAAAAAAGGTAATGTTTTAATGGTAATGTTGACTTATTCAGTTTGAAAAGTTACATATACAGACCTTCTTTAATTTTTTTTTTTTTTTAGAGTTTTAGATTTAGTTATTAATTCTAGAGATGAGCGAAACGGACGAATCCGAATTTGTTAAGAATTTCATGGAAATTTTGATTCGGAATGAATCCGATAAAAGAAATCGCTTCCTTAACTCCATTTTATGCAGGCCAGGGGAGCTAAAATGGCAGCTACACGTGTGAGGACATGTAGCAAGGAATTCTGGGAAGGTGGGTAGGAGGGATCATCCTGAATCACATGGTGGCATGCAGTCTATCAGCAGTCAGTCAGCCCTGCCATTGCTGAAGACAGGCATTTCTGGGACTTTTAGTTGACAGAGAGCAGACTGTGTTACTGACAATCACACTACAGATCTTATTCTTCACAGCAACGAATCCATTCACCTCAAGCCTGCATCACTGCAGGCAGGCAGACAGGCAGGGACATTTCAGAGTGTGAGAGAGTACACTTATTGCTGGTGGAACCTTATTTGGGCATATTATCCACAAATAAGGGAAATATAAACGCACTCAGCAGTTCTACATTTTTTCAGGTTAAAGCTCATAGGGGGTAGTTAGTGTAAGAACACTAAAAGACTTCCGCACTAGATTGTTACGCTTATTTCTGGTGCAACCTTTTTGGGGCGTATTATCCGCAAATAAGTGAAATATATATGCACTCAGCAATTTAACCCCTTAAATGGGTACTCTCATAAAAACATTTTTTAAATAGATTATGTTAAAAAAAATGTTTCTAATATATTTTATTTAAAAAAAATCGTGTTATATGTGTTTTTTTACATTTGTAAACCTGGCCACTAGGTGTCACCCTATATGGCTCAGGATTACTTCCCCCCCCCCCCCCCTGACGTTCAGCACATTCGGACCAATGTTGGCCGGGCTGGTACGCGCGTTCACATGAATGAGGAGAGGGAGATGCAGGCGGGCGAGGATATTTAAATTTTGTGCACCACGCTCACATGAGCGCTGAGCTATACAGGCAGAGAGCGAGCGAATGGCATATGCGCGCGCAGCGCAAAATTTTTTATTATCCCCCGCCCCTCTGCATCTCCCTCTCCTCATTCATTGCAGCGCCTGAGCTGCAGGAGAGAGAGGAGACAGGCGGAAGAGAGCTCCAGCGATGCTTCAGAGGATGTCGCACCTGCCCGGGCCGCCCACTTCCTGCCCTTACAGAGAGCTCAACTCTGAGCTCCTGCAGCAGTTTCAACATAAGGTATTTTTATGGGGATTTGTAGAAATATAAAGACAGGGAGAGATGTAGTTAGTGTCAGGGACAGATGGGGAGGAGGAATAGGGAAATTTAATTTAGTGATAGCTACTCTTTAAGGACTTAAAGTGTTTTCCTCCTTACCTTTTAAAAATCATAACCCTTTCACTTTTGCACCGAAAAGTCCATATGATGGCTTATTTTTGCGCCACCAATTCTACTTTGTAATGACACCAGTCATTGTACCCAAAAAATCTACGGCAAAACGGAAAAAAAATTATTGTGCAACAAAATGGAAGAAAAAATGCCCTTTTGTAAATTTTGGGGGCTTCTGTTTCTACGCAGTACATTTTTCATGAAAAATTACGCCTTATCTTCATTCTGTAGGTCCATACAATTAAAATGATACCCTACTTATATAGGTTTGATTTTTTTATTACTTCGTAAAAACATCATAACTACATGCAGGAAAATGTATACGTTTCAAATTGTCCTCTTCTGACCCCTATAACTTTTTTATTGTTCCATGGCGGTATGAGGGCGGTATGAGGGCTAATTTTTTGCACCATGATCTGAAGTTTTTATCGGTACCATTTTTGTTTTGATCAGACTTTTTGATCACTTTGTATTCATTTTTTTATATTATTTTTTTTGTGCGTACACCATTGACCGTGCAGTTTAATTAAATATATATTTTTATAGTTCGGATATTTATGCACGGGACGATACCACATATGTTTATTTTTATTTCTACAGTGTTTTTTTTTTATGAGAAAAGGGGGGTGATTCAAACTTTTATTAGGGAAGGGGTTAAATGATCTTTATTAATTTTTTTTGTTCACTTTTTTTTTACAGTGTTATAGCTCCCATAGGGGGCTGTAACACTGCACACACTGATCTTTTACACAGGTCACTGCAAAGCCATAGCTTTGCATTGCTCAGTGTTATCGGCGGTTGATTGCTCAAGCCTGGATTTCAGGCTTGCAGCAATCAATCGCCGTTCAGAGGCACAGGAGGCAGGTATGGCACCCTCCTGTTGTGTCCTAGCTGATCGGGATATCGCGATTTTATTGCGATGTTCCGATCAGCCCGACTGAGCTGCCGGGATGCTTTTACTTTGACTTTTAGATACGGCGATCAACTTTGATCGCCGCGTCTAAAGTGTTAATGCCGGATATCTGCCAGAACGGCGATGTCCGGCATTAGCCACGGGTCCTGGCTGCTGATAGCAGCCACGACCGTGCGGGTATGATGCAAGCTCAGCTCCTGAGCTCGCATCATAACCCTCCATGCCACAGCGCCATATAAACCCGGTGTTCTGTGGCAAGGGGTTAACGTTTTTCTGGTTAAAGCTCATAGGGGGCAGTTAGCGTAAAAGCACTAAAACACTTACACACTAGTTAGTTATGCTTATTTCTGATGCAACCGTACTGGGGCATATTATGTGCAAATAAGTGAAATATATATGCACTCAGCAGTTCTACAAGTATGTCAGGCAGAGAAGTGCCAGGCCATGCACAGAGGTGTGGCAGAGGCCTTAATTCATCAGGCGCAGACAGAGGTCACAGCAGATTAGGGGCGTGTGGCAGCAGGAGTCCCAGTATGAGATAGCGGTTGTGTCTCGACCAGTAACCCATCTGCCATAATTGATTGGTTAACTCGGTCATACACTTCATCCCAAGTGACTTCTGATACCCCAGTCAACAGTTGACTCAACCTTCAGTTGGCATGGCCAGGAGCAGTCCCTGTCCTCCAACTGCCTCTGTCCTATACTGTTTCCTCCTCCAGAGAAGTATCTTATGCTGTGGGCTTAACTCCACTATTCAGCATGGACGATCAACTAGAGGACAGTCAGCAGCTACTGCCCAGTCAAGAAGGGGAGGAGATATCCGCCGCTTCCTCTGTTAGGCGGGCAAGTAGTGATGAGGAGAGTTGCATGGAAGTGGGTGTTGCAAGTGTTCAGGCTCCTGAAACAGACACAGTTGAGGATGACATCAGTGACGTCCGGAGCTCTTGCGGCGTTACTCTCCTGCTTGCAGCGCCCCGGTCAGCGAGTCTGACCGGGAGCGCTGCTCTGTGTCCCTCGCCCGTGGGTCGCATCCCGTGTCACTCACCGGCCCCGTCCTTCTGCTCAGTCCCGGTGCGCGCGGCCCTGCTCTCTAGGGTGCGCAAGCACCGGGTCTCTCAGATTTAAAGGGCCAGTGCACCATTAATTGGTGCCTGGCCCAATTAGTTCCAAGCACTCCCTACACTATATAAAGCCACTTCCCCTTCCTGTCCCTGCCAGATCTTGTTGCCTTGTGCCCTGAGAAAGCGTTTCTGTGTGTTCCATTGCCTGTGTATCCAGACCCTTGCCGTTGCCCCTGCCTACGAACCGTTGCTGCCTGCCCTGACCTTCTGCTACGTCTGTCCTTGCTCTTGCCTTTCCCTTGTGTACTACGCCTGTCTCAGATGTCAGTAAGGTTGAGTCGCTATCGGGTGGAACGACCTGGGGGTTACCTGCCGCTGCAAGTCCATCCCGCTTTGCGGCGGGCTCTGGTGAAAACCAGTAACCCCTTAGATTCTGTTCCCCTGGTACGGCCCAAGCCATCACCTCACTGACACAGAGGATCCACCACTCGTGTCCTCCCTGCATACCAGTCCGGATCCTGACAGTGCAGACACAACTAGATGATGATGATGAAGTCGATCGCACTTGGGAGCTGGGTGCAGAAGGGGCTTTATCATCATCAGGAGAAGAGGGTGGCAGGTTGCCCGTGAGGCAGCAGCTGAGCCAGCAAGGTGGTATCATGATTGAGAATCAGCATGGTGGCAGAAGTGGGTAGTCTGGAGCCAAACGTGCCCGGGGTAGACCACCTGCTTTGCGGCAGCCTACCTGCCTGGGAGGTAGTGGAGCAGGGGTCGGCAGTAAGTGCAGACTGTTGGGGGGGAAATCAGCTACTCAGCGGCATGGCAGTTTTTTTTTTTTATCAAGCATTCGGAGGACGTTAACATGGTCTCATGCAAGATGTGTCGGTAGAAGGGGAAGCGTGGCCAGGGTCCCAATGTTTGCACAACAGCCCTGCGTCAACATATGCAGCGTCCCCGTCAAGCATCCCTGGAGAATCGTGGTTCCAATGCGATAGTTCAGCCTGCTGCAGCAACCGCTGCATCACCCATTGGTACGCCACTCCCTGTTTCAGTCAGCCAAGGCTCCACCAGCTAAGCAGAAGGGAGCTGTCTGTCATTCCCATATTCTGTTGGTCCAGATGCTCCTGCTCCTCCTACTTGTCGCCAGTCCTTCTGCCAGCAATCCATCACTGAAGCGATGTCCAAGAGACAACAGTATGCGCCCACCCATCCAATGGCACAGAAGCTGAATGAGCTCCTGTCCAAGTTGCTGATGCTGCAGTCCCTCCCATTTCAAGTGGTGGACTCTGCACCTTTCAGAGAACTGATGACTTGTGCCAAGTCGAGGTGGAGAGTCCTAAGCCATCATTTCTTTGCCAAAAAGGCAGTACCAGCCCTGCACAAAAATGAAGAAGAGAAGGTAGACCAGTCCTTGAGCCTGTTGGTGTACCAAAGTGCACGGCAGTGCCGACGTTTGGAGCTATTACTACAGTCAGGGATAATACATGTCCTTTACGGCCCACTGGGTGAATGTGGTTCCTGCACAGCCACATCAGCAAATTGGCCAGGTCACGCCGCTTCTTCCTCCACGCTGTCACGATGTTGGTCCTGCGACAATGTCCGACTCTGCCGCCTCATCCTCCACCATGTTCTTAGCCTCCACTGGATGGACAAGTCACAGTGCCCCTCCAGCATACTATGTGTGCAGGGCAGGGCGGTGTACTGCATGGCACACGTGTTCAATCTGGTTGTCAAGCATTCCCTAAAATGTTCCACCCAATTGCAAGACATTCTAACAATGGCAAGGAAACTTTGCATGCACTTCAGCCATTTGTACACCGCAAAGCGCACCCTCCTTGAGCTGCATCGTCAGAACGGCATCCCCCAACATAGTCTGATATGCAACATTTCCACTCGTTGGAATTCCACCCTCCATATGTTGGACCGACTATACGAACAGAGAAAGACCTTCAACGATTTCTTGATGATCCAAGCGGATAGGGGTACTCCCCTGTGTAACTTCTTTGTCAACAAATGGCAGCTCATACGTGACACCTGCCGATTGCTCAGGTCCTTTGAGGAAGCCACATTATTAGTCAGTCACCAGGATTACGGGATGAATGATGTCATTCCACTGCTTCATTTGATACAACAGATGCTGGAAACAATGGCTGGTCAGGGCACTGGAGATGTTGCGCCTACATCTCATGGCCAAGCGGGGGCAGAACTGGAAGAGGAGGAGGGTGAGGGGGACAGTGGAGCACAGGCAATGTGTAGCCAAATGGATGGTTTTTATACTCATCTGACAGGAGAGGAGGAGCTGGAGCAGCCAGAGGAGCTACAGGGTGATGAGGAAGAGGAGACAGAGGACCCAAACACACCATGGCAGTATGCAGTGGAGATGAATGCAGGGATTCCATCTGAGTCACTTGCACAAATGGCACAATCCATGCTCACTTGCTTGCATAGTGATTGTCGAATTGTCACCATTCAGCTGCGGAATTACTTCTGGCTCTTCACCTTGTTGTACCCTCGCTACCGGCACAAAATGGGGGCCTTTTTAACCCCCACTGAGAGGGAGGAAAAACTGACCTACTACAGAGACATCCTACGTAGTCAGTTGGCTAATGGCTATCTGTGCTATTGTCCATCCTCTTGCAGGTCTGACTGGGGGGGGCCCTCTGTGCTCACGTTCCACTGCCATGGCTGCTGGGGAGGGTTGGGGTGTCAGGAGCAGTATCAGCTCCATCTGCAGCAGTCTGAGTCTATAGTCGCTGATGAGTAGCTTTCTTTACCAGCATAGTGAAGCAATTAATCAGCAGCAGGTAGACCTTGAGCAGGACCTGAACCAGCAGGTGGTGGCATACTTGGGACATGAGTAAAAACAAAAGGAAAAATAGCCAGCACAACAACCTAATACACAGGTGCCCGCTGCTGTGGCAAATACAAAATGTACAAAAAAGAAAGTTGCAACAGCACTCTTGGTCAAAAAATGGAGGCACATTTTGATCAAAAAGTGCGCTAAGAGCCTCCATTTTTTGACCAAGAGTGCTGTTGCAACTTTCTTTTTTATACTTGGGACAACCCAGATTGAAGATCTGCTGAACTTCTAGGAAGCCAAACTGGATTTGTGGCCGCAACTAGCAGAGTTTGCACTGGAAAAGCTGTCCTGCCCGGCCTGTAGTGTGCGATCAGAGCGGGTGTTTAGTGCGGCCGGGGCCATAGTAATTTCAAGGAGATTTAGCCTGTCCACCAAAGTGGAGAGACTGACCTTTGTGAAGATGAATCAGGCTTGGATCAACCAGGATTTCCACACACCAATGCCTGATGCATCAGAGTAGATTAACCATGGTGCCACACCAACACAAATATGTATACAGCAAAAAATATTTAAGGTGCTGCTCCCAAGTTACAGTAATTCCTCCGCATAAGACGACAAATATTGAGGATATGCATTAGTTAAAATTTAACTTTTAAGAATATTCTTAGGATAAAATATATAGACCCAAATTATTATCTTTTAAATCAAACAAAAGGTATGCCAAAAACACCATGTGCCATTTGCTATTTCCCAGGGTTTTTAGGTGGTAATAGGGAGAGGTTTCTGTGTGGGGCTGCCCTTTTTAGGGCAAGTAACACTTGCCAAGAAGGGAATTAATAGAGCAAGAGTAGGGCCTTACAGGGTTCACCTTTTTACAATGGACCATACGTTGTTCCCTTCCACCTTTTAAAGGTTTTTGCATCACATCAATACTTGGTGTAGGGGGCACATGGTGTTTTTTGCACACCTTTCCTTTTGTTTGATTAAAAAAAAAATTGGGTCCATATATTTTATCCTAAGAATTATTAAAAGCTAAGTTTTAGCTAATGTATATCCTCAATACTTACCGTACTTGTGCACACCAACACTTTGACAAAAGAGACCGGTTTCTTCTGCCTACCTGCCTCAGCTACTATTCTGATCCTGCCACCCGCCTAATGACACACATCTGATGCAAAGTGCTCCTTCTTTCACCGACCTTTGTCAGCGGGTACTGGTACTGCCACCCACCTCCCCACTCTGTCACCGTGTCACTTTCAGTACTGTTGCTGCTGCCATCTCCAGGCTGTGTCATTGTGCCACCATATAGTCTCCTCATGCTGTCGACACCTCCGGGCTGTGTAATTGAACCGCTCTGCAGCCTTCATAGGCTGCCGCCACCTCCAGGCGGTGTCATTCTGCCACCATATTGTCTCCTCATGCTGCCGCCACCTCCAGGCTGTGTCATTCTGCTGCCATATGGTCTCCTCATGCTGCTGCCACCTTCAGGCTGTTTCATTCTACCACCAGACCATCTCCTCATGCTGCTGCCACCTCCAGTCTCTGTCATTATGCCACTCTGCGGCCTACATAGGCTACCGCCACCTCCAGGCTCTATCATTGTGCAGCTCTGCGGCCTACATAGGATTCCGCCACCTCCAGGCTCTGTCATTGTGCCGCTCTGCACCCTACATAGGCTGGGGCCACCTCCAGGCTCTGTCATTGTCCCGTTCTGCGGCTTACATGGGCTGTCGCCACCCCCAGGCTCTGTCATTGTGACGCTCTGTGGCCTACAAAGGCTGCGGCCACCTCCAGGCTTTGTCATTGTCCCGTTCTGCGGCCTACATAGGCTGCCGCCACCTCCAGACTGTGTCATTGTGCGGCCATATGGTCTCCTCATACTGCTGCCACATCCAGGTTCTATCAAAGTACCGCACTATGGTCTCATCATGTTGTCACCTTCAGGCTCTATCATTGTGCTGTTATATTGATTTTGCGGTAATCCAGTATTTTTTCAAAGTAAATGCTTCAGGCACCTGGGACACTCAATCATGAGCATGGGGGGGGGGGTCGCTGAGAGGAAGGGGCTGGAACAGGTGGTAGCTCACCTCACAGTGGACCACCGGCTCGATTTTAAGATGCAAGTACGAGCTTATCCATAGTTTAAACTGCAGCAATTATACACTATTGGAGCTGGTATTACCGCAGATGCTGACACCAGACTTGCTCTCCAATGGGTCCTCAAAAAAGGATTTTAAGATTGCTCATTCCAATTACCAGGCTCTGACATTGTGCCGCCATGTGATCTCCTTGTTATATTGGTTTTGTAGTAATCCAGTATTTTTTCAAAGTAAATGCTTCGGACACCTGGGACACTCAATAATGAGCATCGAGGGGTGTAGTGGCACAGAGAGGCGGTGGTAGCTCGCAATATGGTCTCGTCATGGTCTCGTCATGCTGGTGCCACCTCCAGGCTCTATCATTGTGCTGTCATGTGATTTTCCTGTTATATTGATTTTGCGGTAATCCAGTAAATGCTTCAGGCACCTGGGACACTCAATCATGAGCATGGGGGGGCGCTTAGAGGCAGGGGCTGGAACAAGTGGTAGCTCACCTCGCAGTGGACCGCCAGCGTGATTTTAAGATACAAGTGCAAGCTTTTTCATAGTTTACACTGCAGCAATTATACACTATTGGAGCTGGAATTACCACGGCTGCTGGCACCAGACTTGCCCTCCAATGGGTCCTCAAAAAAGGATTTTAAGTTTGCTCATTCCAAATACCAGGCTCTGTCATTGTGCCCCCATGTGATCTCCTCATGCAACTGGCACATTAAACTTGTTAATCTCTTCAAAATCTTCAATTGACATTTAAGTGATATTTTAAAAATCTCTTTTATCTCTTCAATCATGACGCCATATGGTCTAACGACCTTGCTGCCACATCCAGACTCTGCAGAAGTGATTCTAATAGTGACGCCTGTAATCTGCATCTCATACTGAATAACAGTATTATTTCACTAACCCAGCACACTCCCTATGTGTGTTACGGCAAGGCAAAGTGTTCTGCACCCCTTTTGAGGCTCACTGTAGCCCGTAAATAGCTGTTTTTAATAGCGATTTGCCACAAATAAATTCGGATCAAACCTAATTTTTTCGAAATATTCAGCGAATTAGCCGAATCAAATTTTTCAAAAAATTTGCTCATCTCTATTTCTTTCATTGGATTGTTCTCTGTATGATGATATATTCTTCTTAATGTAGACTTGCTCCACATCCATTTTCAGGCATTACACCATTACTGTTACATCATAGTTACATGGATTGGAAAAAAAAATGCTCCACATCCATTTTCAGGCATTACACCATTACTGTTACATCATAGTTACATGGATTGGAAAAAAAAAAACATTAAGTCCAAAATTCCTCATCAATTGTACATGATTATTTACTAGATTTGTTATAACCTTCAATGGAATATGTCATTAAAGGAATAGCCTTGGCACAGGTGCATCTGACCACGGGTATATTCTCAAGGGAGGTAGGAATCCTGCAAGTGCAAATACCAGTGGTGCTCTGACTTTTGTAGAATCAACTAAGTCACAAACCAGAGCAAGAAAGAATAAGTCGGTGACTCACCAATCAGTTGCTTCACGTTTCTTCTTTTATTGAAGGAACATACTCACATATGCAAGACAGGGGGAGAGGACAACAAGCAAGGATGGGGGGTACTGCTCAGTAGGCGACGGGATCCATTTCACATGGTAATCGTGCTTCTTCTGGCCTTTGACAAAGTGTCTTGCTCGCTTTTCAATGGTGGCATAGTGTTTGCCATAACTACATCTTGGGGCAGGCATTTGACTAAGTTTGACTAACAATAAAGAACCATTTCCTATATAGATGCCTAGACAGAGCATGTAGGACCCCTTAATAATGATAATGGAGAGGTTGTCACGGGCGATCAAGAGAAGGCGGAGCTACTGAATGGGTTCTTTAGTTCTGTATATACTATGGAAGAAGGAGCTGACATTGGCCAGGTCAGTGCTGGTAACACATCATATAATGTATTGAACTGGCTTAATGTAGAGATGGTACAAGGTAAGTTAAGTAAAGTAAATGTAAGCAAATCTCCAGGGCCGGATGGACTACACCCAAGAGTTCTTAGAGAGGTAAGTTCAGTAATATCTGTACCCTTGTTCATGATATTTAGAGATTCTCTGGTGTCTGGTATTGTGCCAAGGGACTGGCGCAAGGCTAATGTGGTACCAATCTTCAAGAAGGGCTCTAGGTCTTCGCCAGGCAATTATAGACCGGTAAGTCTAACGTGCATTGTGGGTAAATTGTTTGAAGGACTTATAAGGGATTACATACAGGAATACATAGGGGATAATAGTATTATAAGTGATAGCCAGCATGGGTTTACTAAGGATAGAAGTTGTCAAACCAATCTAATTTGCTTTTATGAAGAGGTGAGTAGAAGCATTGACAGAGGAATGGCTGTGGATATAGTGTTTCTGGATTTTGCCAAAGCATTTGATACTGTCCCTCATAGACATCTGACAGGTAAGTTAAGGTCCTTGGGCTTGGAAACTTTAGTTTGTAACTGGATTGAACACTGGCTCATGGATCGTACCCAGAGAGTGGTGGTCAATGATTCGTACTCTGATTGGTCCCCGGTTATTAGTGATGTACCCCAAGGTTCAGTACTGGGCCCGCTGCTGTTTAATTTATTTATCAATGATATAGAGGATGGTATTAACAGCTCTGTTTCTATCTTTGCAGATGACACCAAGCTTTGTAGCACGGTACAGTCTATAGAGGATGTGCATAAGTTACAAGATGACTTGGATAGACTAAGTGTCTGGGCATCCACTTGGCAAATGAGGTTCAATGTGGATAAATGTAAAGTTATGCATCTGGGTACTAATAACCTGCATGCGTCGTATGTCTTAGGGGGGATTAAACTGGCAGAGTCACTGGTAGAGAAGAATCTGGGTGTACTTGTAGATCACAGACTACAAAATAGCATGCAATGTCAGGCTGCTGCTTCCAAAGCCAGCAGGATATTGTCATGTATAAAAAGAGGCATGGACTTGAGGGGCAGGGACATAATACTCCCCATTTATAAAGCATTGGTACGGCCTCACCTGGAATATGCTGTTCAGTTTTGGCCGCCTGTTCATAAAAGGGACACTGCGGAGTTGGAAAGGGTGCAGAGACGCGCGACTAAACTAATATGGGGCATGGAACATCTTAGCTATGAGGAGCGATTAAAGGAGTTACAATTGTTTAGTCTTGAGAAGAGACGTTTAAGGGGGGATATGATAAACGTATATAAGTATATAAATGGCCCATACAAAAAATATGGAGAAAAACTGTTCCAGGTTAAACCCCCCCAAAGGACGAGGGGGCACTCCCTCCGTCTGGAGAAGAAAAGGTTTAGTCTAAAGGGGCGGCACGCCTTCTTTACCGTGAGGACTGTGAATTTATGGAACGGTCTACCTCAGGAACTGGTCACAGCAGGAACAATTAACAGCTTTAAAACAGGGTTAGATACATTCCTGGAACAAAATAACATTAATGCTTATGCAGAATTATAAAACTACATCCCTTTCCCTTATCCCCTTACATCCTTCCCTTCAATCCCCTGGTTGGACTTGATGGACGTATGTCTTTTTTCAACCATACTAACTATGTAACTATATTTCCTCTACATGGTCCCCTAGTCCATTATAGAGCTTGCTTAAAATGTTGGGAATTAATCTCATTGCACAAGGTATGACAGTTCAATAAACTGGTGCAGTGCAAGAAAGACAAGAGTGGAAGGTTCAGTTTATGCATTATATTGTTGGCACAAGGTAGAGCTTAATAAGGCAGTATATAGGAATGAGGGATTGTAAGGAGGTGCAGCACTGAGAAAAACAGCAAGTGCAGTGACTGGAATTTAAAGAGTCTACAAAGAAAGTAAAGCCAGCTCACATGTATCCTTGGACATCTCTGGGATGGAAAGACCAGCATGGAACTGCGCTTGAGTATACTGTACAAGGCAAAATGATTATCCACCATCTACTTTAAAATGTCAATCTTTTTCTACAGTTCTATAATATCGGCTGGACAAAACATGGTTTGTGTTTGATGCCTTTCCAGCTGATATAGCACAACAATAAGGACTGACTGAGATAATCCTCATGTTCACCAATCATGTTTACACACGTTAAACATGTGACACTAATAACAGGTTAGAGACAGATTAGTCAATCATATTATCAAACTATGCAAATAATAATCTTCTCAGAGTGAAGAAACAATACTGAGATGCACCACAATTGTAATTTATTGGCCGAAGAAGCTGTCGGCATTGCGCTTCACTCCCAGGCCAGCCAAGAGATCCGTACCTTTCTTTGCATAGACTTCTTTGCAGAGAAATGGACTGATCTCAAGGCCAGCCAGTGAGCAGAGTGCAATGCTGCCTGCTTTCCCAGCTAATACATGGAGTGGCTGTTGTAGTATGTCCATCCTTTAGTGCAGCTGTGAGTCCTTCTACCAAAGAAGAATAGGGTTGTTCATAGGGTTGCACCAGCCTCTCTATTTTGCTAGTCCCAGTGCCTCTGAAAGACCTCATAACAACAAGGTCACTATCTACAGTACTTCAGAATTACCCCCAACCACCCTTGGCATGTAAGTCAGCTAGAAGTCAAAGCAACAAGAACACAGACACTAATCACCAGGATTGCAAGGTGCTAAGTGAGCAGAAATTATATAAATGGCAGCAGAATAGTTAGAAAGAAGTTATACTAAGCAGTGAACTACTGCTGCGGATGATGATGATGATGATGATGATGATGATGATGATAATGACAAAAGGTAGGGAGATATTAACATTAAGATGCAGCACTGTGTGCATATAGTAGTACTAACACTAGTATATAAACAAGGGACAGCTGCCCAGAACTTTATGGGTGATTATAGGTGAGGAGAAAGCATTGATTTACCTTTTAGTCACAGTGTGAATTTTCTAGAGAAGGCAGACAGTCTTATATAATGCAAATACACAACCTCAATTTTCTCTCTCTCACCTGCACAAGCCAAGCACTGCCTCACCTCCTGTGTTCCTTCCTGGTCTCTCACTAAGCCTACCAAAAAGCAGCAAACAGCAGATTGCAGGATAGTGAGACAACTAGTGACCAAGACTTAATTCATGGGTAAGGAGTAATTTTGGTAAATAAAGGGACATGTAGGGAAGTTGTTTACAACAACAGGTATTGCTTATGTGTTATCCAGCCTCCACCAATACCTTTATGTCAGGTAGCTGATCACATCAAGATCAGCTCTCTAGTAAGTGTCGAGGGTCTACATTCCCCCTGTAATCTACCCCAGTTACATGGGAAATTAGCAATAATATATATATATATATATATATATATATATATATATATATAAATATATATATATATATATATATATATATATATATCCAAAGTACCAACAGAGCAGCACATCCAAAAGGGTAGATAAATAAAGCGGTGCCAGCGGCGATATAGCCCGGTCAAGGCGGTCACACATCCAAGGTAGTAATCCGCAGCACTCCAAGAGTAGGTGCAAAAATAAAGTGCTTTATTCCATACTAATACAGAGCAGAGCTCTATATTAGTATGGAATAAAGCACTTTATTTTTGCACCTACTCTTGGAGTGCTGCGGATTACTACCGTGGATATATATATATATATATATATATATATATATTAATCACAGGCTCACAAAACATTTTATTATCTTATGAAAGGTAAAATTGGGGGAAAAAATTAAAGTAAAGGCTGAATACATTAAAAACTAATTAAAGACTGATTCAATTTTTTTAAAAGCTCAAAACAAAACACATTTTTTTATATTTACCCATATTTAAAAAAATAAACACTGTTAAAAAATATGACATAAAAGGGAATCTCTATGTATCACAGAAAAAAAGATGAAAAAAAGTATTTGAATAACCAAATACAAAGAAACTTTAAAGCTTTTAAATCTGCATGTACTAAATAAACTTAAATGTACAGTATCTGGTCATGACTGGAAGAATCTGGCCTGGGTAAAAGGATGATTTCCTTTACTAATATCTTGCAACATAAGTAAAAAATAACGTGGTACTCCACTTGCGGTTAAAAACTAAATTTTTTTATTTACAATCCAAATACAGTACGTTTCGGTCAAATCAGACCTTCATCAGACCAGATTGCTGCGGAGGAGAGAATCAGTGAGGGTAAGGTAAGGGTCAGATACCGTGCATACTGGTATGAAGCATGGTGACCAAAGTTGCATGGTGGTCGCCATGCTTCGTGCTTTGCTCGCCAGGCTTCATTCAAGCATGCACGGTATCTGACCATTACCTTACCTTCCCTGATGCTCTCCTTCACAGCAATCTGGTCTGATGAAGGTCTGATTTGACCGAAACGTACTGTATTTAGATTGTAAATAAAAAAATTTAGTTTCTCACCGCAAGTGGAGTGACACATTTTTCTTTATATGTATATAAACAGATTGGAACTCCCACACCTGATTAGAGAGTGCCGTAATTATCATTTTGCAACATAAGTAACACAGCAGCACACATTGCAACAACACAGCACATTTATCATGTTGCTGGTTAACTTCACCTTGAAACTTGCAGCATCCACGCAGGACTCACTATGGCTATCCACAGGGCTGAAGCTATTGTATCAAACAGCCCATAGAGTCTCATCAACTCAACTTCTCTAGAACTAATATATGACATTCTCCACACAGTCTCACAGAGCTGGCCTTCCACAAGACTGAAGTGTGCAAACAGCCCAGCAATACAGAAGAATCTTTCCTAGGTCAGCTAAAGGACTTCCTCCTAATGGTGGCCATACTACATTGTACCGCTCTTACATTTCTCCTACTCTGAATCCCTGTTAGAACTTGTCAACTCATGAACAGCTACTAAACAGGAAACACATTACTTAACACACCTTCCTCTCCACCAGTACTACAGCACAGCACCTTAGTGCCACATCACTTCACACACCTTCCTCTCCACCAGTACTACAGCACAGCACCTTAGTGCCACATCACTTCACACACCTTCCTCTCCACCAGTACTACAGCACAGCACCTTAGTGCCACATCACTTCACACACCTTCCTCTCCACCAGTACTACAGCAGAGCACCTGGGACTACACTAACACTAGTACCTTATCCTAAAAGATGGAAACCAGAGGCACTACTGTACCATTCCTGCTACAAAACATATAGACAACATTACTTTAGGTAGTTGGTTTAAAGCAAAGTGGATTCAACAAAAAAAAAAACATAATGGCAATGCACATCCTTAATGCAGAAAGCCTGCTCATCTAAGATATCACCACTGCATACTTAAAACATCATGCAAGCTATACTTTTGTGATGATACATACCACATATATTCTATCCTATTTATTTAACATTGCTGGACTATTGTATAAATAAAACACTTTTCCCCTTTCCTCTCTATCCCATCCCTCATAGATTGTAAGCTCTTCCAAGCAGAAACCTCCCTTGTCTTGCTTGAATATTAAGTTTGTATTATTAATGTCTCATATCTCTCTGTATTTTTACTGAAAAATTGTCAAGTGCTGTGTAATTTGTTGGTGCTATATTAATAATAATTATTATAATAAGTAGTAGTATAATTAAACAGTGATCCAGAAATATCTCTGAGTTTCCTTCATCATATTTCTAAGATTTTTGACCTTGGGCCATTCTCCTTGATCATTAAGGGGTTAAACACAATTTTTCAAGATACATAAAGGGTTGATCGACCAATAACAATTCAGATAACTTGTTTTCTTTCTGTCAATCAAAATTATCAGTGAACAATTGTTGGTAAAATCTAAAAATGTCAATGATGCTATTTTATGCATTGGCTATCAAGAAATAACATTAGTTGAGCACTATAATATGGGAAAGCCAAAATGTTACCTAAAAGTCTACAATTTTTAAAGTAAAAAGAGTAGACCTTGGGCCACTCTCCTTGATCATTAAGGGGTTAAACACAATCTTTCAAGATGCATAAAGGGTTGATCAACCAATAACAATTCAGATAACTTGTTTTCTTTCTGTTCAAAATTATCAGTGAATAATTGTTGGTAAAATCTAAAAATGTCAATGATGCTATTTTATTCATTGGCTATCAAGAAATAATATTAGTTGAGCACTATAATATGGGGAAAGCCAAAATGTTACCTAAAAGTCTACGATTTTTAAAGTAAAAAGAGTAGACCTCAAAAACGTGTAGTTTTAAGAATACAAAAATGGCCCTTGACTTGAAAGGTTCTGTTTAATTGCTTTGTCGTCCACCCAATCTCACATTGGGAGTTGAGTGACACTGCTGCTTGTTGGACAGGGCAATACACTGGGCAGGATAGCTGCAAAGGAAATTGTCCCTCACCAGGCAAATATTGTGCATGTGTTATAATAGTGAGATAATAGTGAGATAATATTTGATGGGTATCAGTTGTCGTGGCAATTATTTTGCCAAATGTGGAGTAGTATCTCTCCACATCCAATGTCATATTAGATGGAAGAGAAAGGGGCTGCACAATCCTTTTAACAATTGAATTCAGTTTTTATAACTTGCAGAGATATCTTAAGTTGTTGTGGCTTTTTTCGCAGTTGACAGCAGGATACACAACTATTGGTTGTAACTTTCAATTTAGGTTCATAGCAACATTTCATAGCAACATAAAACAATTGTTGATTTTTAAGAAATATCGTTGGAAATATTTCTTAACTATTCTGCAAACATTGCTGATGTTTTATATGTCAAGTCTTTAGGAAGACACCAATGACACATTTCTTATCAAGTGGCTTTAATTTTAAGTGTAATTTTGGAATGTCCACAGAGTACTGTTCACATGGCAGAAGAGTTTGAATTAAAGCAGTAGTAACTTTAAATGTATGCAAATGTATAACGCTTAGCAAGCAAAATGAAGGAGTTATTAACGTATAATGAGCTCTATGATATAATTAGGATTGCTTAGAAATGATGATACGCATAATTGCGCAGCATAGGGCAATTAAGTGGAAGATAGAGGAGTATGTCTCTATGTCAAGCCAGATTTAAAGCTTTGTATAATGAACTGTGTCTGAAAATAAATATATGACAATGTATAGCTTTTGGGGTTGGAGACTGTCATTGGAAATTACTATCTTTAAGATACAAGCATAATATTATTCTGTTTCTCATGCTAGCTTCTGAACCTTTCATAAAAACAAAAATGGAACATTATAGCAGAATCTAATTATTGACATTTTGGGGGGCAGGGCCTTAAGTGAAAAAAGGGCACTTCTCATAATTATTTATTTAAATGCCCACACAATGATGCCCCACTGCCCAGTGTCAAAATGGAAGGGGCTCAAGCCCCCTTTCTTGTCAATGTGTGCATGTCCCTGTATGTAATGGTACAAAGGTACTTTATTGCTTATAAATTTAGGCTAGGGCATTAAAAAGAGGCCTTTGGTATCCTGATCCCTGCCTCCACTGCAGCCCTCTTTCTGGTTACCGGGAGTTTACTGTCAGACTGCATCTTCACTAATCGCTGCCCGCAGTGATGTCCCAACTCAGCCAGTGGTTGGCTGAGTGGCAGTGTGCAATATAAAGCCTCGATCTCTGTGTTCTTCCTGATGCCGGGGCCTAATACATCACACTGCCAATCACTGGCCAAGGCGGGACATCACTGTGGTGAGCGAATAGATGGGCTACATGCTGCTGTGTCAACCCACAGCAACTAGGGATGAGCGAAACGAATCTGACAAATCCGAATTCGTTACGAATTTCATGAAAAATTTGATTCGCAACAAATGTGAATATTGTCGCGATTCGATCTCGGGAATAAATGGTGTACTATTTTGTTCCTGTTAAAGTCTTAAGTGCCTAGACACTATGAAAGGCCAAACAAAAGTACACACCGGCTGGTGTTGTACACAAATACTGTTTTAAGCATACTGGAGCGCATTTTCCTCCCCTCATAAGTGCATACCACATACGAACATATAAGTGATGTACTATTTTGTTCCTGTTAAAGTCTTAAGGGCCTAGATACTGTGAAAGGCCATGCAAAAGTACACACCAGCTGGTGTTGTACACAAATACTGTTTTAAGCATAGTGGACCGTAGTGTACTCCCCTCATATACGCACTAAGTATGTCACGCAGATAAGTGCCAGGACGTGCACAGAGGAGTGGCAGAGGCCTAAATTCGTCAGGCAGAGGTTGCAGCAAACTAGGGGCGAGTGGCAACAGGAGTCAGAGCGGGAGCCCTGTGCTCCTGGTATCAACTAGCAGTCGTGTCTCGACCAGCAACCCATCTGCCATCATCAATTGGTTAACACGATCATCCACTTCATCACAAGTGACATCTGACACCCCCAGTCAACAGTCGGAGGGTTCCTCAGACACAACCCTGAATTGGCCTGGGAGCAGTCCCTGTCCTCCCATTGTCTCTGTCCCATGCTGTTCTATCACCCATAGAAGTATCTTATGCTGTGGGTTCAGCTCCACTATTTAGTGAGGACAATCTAGAGGACAGTCAGAAGCTACTGCCCAGCCAAGAAGTGTAGGAGACATCCGCCGCTTTCTCCACTAGCAGGGCAAGTAGTGATGAAGAGAGTGGCATGGGAGATGGTGTTGCATGCGTTCAGGGTCCTGAAGCAGACACTGTTGAGGAACCTGAGGAGGATATCAGTGACGTGCAGACACAACTTGATGATGTTGAAGCCGATCGCACTTGGGAGCCGGGTGCAGAAGGGGCTTTATCATCATCAGGAGAAGAGGGCTCACGGGCAGCAGCTGAGCTAGCAACAAGGTAGCATGGTTGGCAGTCAGCATGGTGTCAGAAGTGGAAAGTCTGGAGCCAAATGTGCCCGGGTGAGACCAACCTGCTTCGCGGCAGCCTACCTTCCCGATAGTGAAATAGGGATTCCTGGAGTCAGCGGCAGTAGCAGCAAATCAGTGCGGACTGTTGGTGTGAAAATCAACTACTCAGCGGTGTGGCAGTTTTTCATCAAGCATCCGGAGGAGATTAACATGGCCACATGCAAGATGTGTCGGCAGAAGGTGAAGCGTGGCCAGGGTCCCAATGTTGGCACCACGGCCCTGCGTCAACATATGCAGTGGCACCATAAAGCGGCCTGGGAGAACCGTGGCTCAAATGTGGTGGTCCAGCCTGCTGCATCACCCAGTGGCATGCCACTCCCTGTTTTAGTCTGCCAAGGCTCCACCACCTCAGCCGAAGGGAGCTGTGTGTCATACCCATCTTCTGTCGCTCCAGATGAACTGCTCCTCCTATTTCAAGTCAGTCATTTCACCAGCAATCCATTGGCGAAGTCATGCCCAAGAGACAACAGTATGTGCTCCTGTCCAAGTTGCTGGTGCTGCAGTCCCTCCTTTTCAAGTGGTGGACTCTGCACCTTTCAGAGAACTGATGGCTTGTGCCGAGCCAAGGTGGAGTATCCCAAGCCGTCATTTCTTTGCAAAGAACGCAGTACCAGCCCTGCACAATTTTGTAGAACAGAAGGTGGGCCAGTCCTTGAGCCTGTCGGTGTGTACCAAAGCGCCGAAGTGTGGATCTGTGACTACAGTCAGGGACAATACATGTCCTTTATGGCCCACTGGTTGAATGTGGTTCCTGGACAGCCACAACAGCAACTTGGACAGGTCAAGCCGCTTCCACCTCCACGCTCTCAGGCCGTTTGTCCTGTGACAGTGTGCAACTATGCCTCCTCATCCTCCACCGTGTCCTCTGCCTCCACTGCACAGATAAGTCTCAGTGCCCCTTCAGCATACCATGTGTGCAGGGCACGGCGGTGTTATGCTGTTCTTCACATGGTTTGCCTTGGCAAAAGGAGTCGCACAGGGGAGGAACTGCTAAAAGTCATTCATGATGAAATAGAATCATGGCTTACTCCACGAAAACTGGAAATGGGAACCATGGTGACCGGCAATGGGAAGAACATCTTGTCTGCGCTGCGACAAGGAAGCCGGAGATATGCGCACTGAATGGCACACGTGTTCAATCTTGTTGTCACTTCAGCCACTCGCACACTACAAAGCACACCCTCCATGAGCTGCAGAACGGTATCCCCAACATAGTCTGATTTGCGATGTTTCCAGATTTGGAATTCCACCCTCCTTATGTTGGAAAGATATATGAACAGAGAAAAGCCATCACCGATTTCTTGATGAGCCAAGCAGATTTGAGGGACTCCCCTATGTAACTTCAATGTCAACCAGTGGCAGCTCATACGTGACACCTGCCGTTTGCTCAGGCCCTTTGAGGAAGCCACATTATTAGTCAGTCACCAGGATTACGGAATGAACAACATCATTCCACTGCTTTATCTACTACAACACATGTTGGAAACGATGGCTGGTCAGGGCACTGGAGACGAGGCACCTACATCTCACGGCCATATGAGCCCCATGAGGGCTGAACTGGAGGAGGAGGGGCACAGTGGAGCACAGTTTAGGTTTCATAAGATAGGCAGTTTTTCTAGTCATTTGACAGGAGAGGAGGAGCACGAGCAGCTATAGGATCTAGAGGGTTAGGATGAAGGCGAGACAGAGTAACCAGACACAACGTAGCAGTATGCAGTAGAGATGGAGGCAGGGAGTATCTGCGGGTCACCTGCACAAATGGCACAATGCATGCTCACTTGCTTGCATAGTGACCGCCGAATTGTCACCATTCGGCAGCGGAATGACTTCTGGCTCTCCACCTTATTGGACCCTCGCTACCGCCACAAAATGGGGGCCTTTTTTACTCCCACTGACAGGGAGGACACACTGACCTACTACAGAAACATCCTACGTAGTCAGTTGGCCGATGCCTATCTGCACTATTGTCCATTCTCTCGCAGGTTTGACTCGGGGTTCCCTCTGCGCTCACCTTCCACTACCATGGCTGCTGGGTAGGGGTGGGGTGGCCGGAGCAGTACCAGTTCTATCAGCAGCAGCCTGAGTCTAGTTGCTGACGAGTACCTTTCTTCACCCGCATAGTGAAGCAACTCATCAGCAGTAGGTTGACCTGGAGCAGAACCTGAACCAGCAGGTTAGGGCATACCTTGACATGCCAACACACCGTTAAGATCTGCTGGACTCCTGGGCATCCAAACTTGATTACCCTGGAAAAGCTGTCCTGCCTGGCCAGTGGTTTGCCATCAGAGCGGGTGTTTAGTGCAGCGGGGGCCATAGTAACCCCAAGGAGAACTTGTCTGTCCAAAAAATGTGGAGAGACTGACCTTTGTGAAGATGAATCAGGCATGGATCAGCCAGGATTTCCACCCACCAATGCCTGATGCATCAGAGTAGATTGACCATGGTGCCACACCAACACTTCACAATATGGATAGTGCTAAACATATTTAAGGCACTGCTCCCCAGTTACAGAGATTTCTCCACATCAGACCACACATATTGAAGATATGCATTACGTAAAAGTTAACTTTTAATAATATGCTTAAGATAAAATAAATGGACACAAAAGTTTTTAGTTTTTTTTTTTTAAATCAAACAAAAGTAAAGGTGAGCAAAAAACACCATGGCTCTTATTTACTAAGAGTGGAGTGTAGGTTTCTTTGTGGGTTTTAATTCCCTACAATTTATTTTCCACGGTATTTACTAAGGTTTCCCTACATTTTCCACTTTCCCTATATTTTACTTTTCTTTACACATGCTTTGATCTGTCTGGTTTTCCTCAGCTCAAATCCACCACATTTTATGTGGAAACCTTAGTAAATATGTTGGGTTTTTGAGAAAATGTCGGGAACCCGCCCCTTTTCGGAGAACACGACCCTTTCCCAGGCAGCCACGCCCTTTTTTTGTGTTTTCTTAGCAAAATGGAGAGTTAGTCGGGTTTTTCAATTCTGGCGCAAATTCTGGCGCAAATTCTGGTGCAGACACAATTTCTGACGCAATGCCACAGAATCTGGCGCACAACCCGACAAAACATGTCGGGTTTGCAATAGTAAATGAGGGCCCATGTGTCACTTACACCAGCAAGTATTGATGTGATACAAAGACCTCTAAAAGGTGGAAGGGAACAACGTATGGTCCATTGTAAACGGTGGGGGTAAAATCTTCAAATATGAGGTCCTACTCTCGCATTATTAATTCCTTTCTTGGCAAGTGTTACTCGGCCTAAAAAGGCGGGCCCCACACAGGAACCTCTTCCTATGTACCCCTGCAAACACTGCCATTTCCCAGGGTTTTTAGGTGGAAATAGAGAGTTTCCTGTGTGGGGCTGCCCTTTTTAGGGTGAGTAACAATTGCCAAGAAGGGAATTAATAGGGTGAGAATAGGGCCTTACAGGGGAAGTGTTTAACCCCCACCAGTTACAATGTACCATACATTGTTCCCTTCCACCTTTAAGAGGTCTTTGCATCACAAACAATACTTGGTGGAGTAGGTGGCACATGGTGTTTTTTGCACACCTTTCCTTTTGTTTGATTTCAAAAAAAAATTTGGTGTCCATATATTTTATCCTAAGCATATTATTAAAAGTAAAATTTTATGTAATGCATATTCTCAATACTTACATGTGCACACTAACACTTTTACAAAAGAGACCGTTTTATTCTGCCTACCTGACTCAGCTTCTATTCTGATCCTGCCACCCGCCTGATGCCACACATCTGATGACAAGTGCTCCTTTTTTCACCCACCTTCATCACTCCCGCACTACCGCACCACTCTATCAACGTGTCACTTTCAGGACTCCTGATGCTGCCACCTCCAGGCTGTCTCATTCTGACGCAATATATTCTCCTCATGCTGATGCCAGCTCCAAGCTGTCTCATACTGACACCATATGTTCTCCTCATGCTGCTGCCAACTCCAGGCTGTGTCATTAAGCCACTATATGGTCTGCTCATACTGCCGCCAACTTCATGCTGTGTCTTTAAGCCACTACATGGTCTCCTTATGGTGCCACAAACTCCAGGCTGTGTCATTCAGCCACTATATGCTGCCGTCAACTCCAGGCTGTGTCATTCAGCCACTATGTGGTCTCCTCATGCTGCCACAAACTCCAGGCTCTGTCACTCAGCCACTATATGTTCTCATTATGCTGCCGCCAACTCTGGGCTATGTCATTAACCCCTTAAGGACCGGGGGGGTTTTCCGTTTTTGCATTTTCGTTTTTTGCTCCTTGCCTTTAAAAAAATCATAACTCTTTCAATTTTGCACCTAAAAATCCATATGATGGCTTATTTTTTGCGCCACCAATTCTACTTTGTAATGAAGTCAGTCATTTTGCCCAAAAATCTATGGTGAAACGGAAAAAAAATCATTGTGAGACAAAATTGAAAAAAAATGCCGTTTTGTAAATTTTGGGGGCTTCCATTTCTACGTAGTACATTTTTTGGTAAAAATGACACCTGATATTTATTCTGTAGGTCCATACGGTTAAAATGATACCCTACTTATGTAGGTTTGATTTTTTCATACTTCTCGAAAAAATCATAACTTCATGCAGGAAAATTAATACGTTTAAAATTGTCATTTCTGACCCCTATAACTTTTTTATTTTTCCGCCTATGGGGCGGTATGAGGGCTTATTTTTTTGCGCCGTGATCTGAAGTTTTTTTCGGTACCATTTTTGCATTGATAGGACTTATTGATCACTTTTTATTCATTTTTTCATGATATAAAAAGATATACCAAAAATGCACTATTTTCGACTTTGGAATTTTTTTGCGCGCACGCCATTGACCGTGCGGCTTAATTAACAATATATTTTTATAATTTGGACATTTACGCACGCGGCGATACCATATATGTTTATTTTTATTTACACTGTGTTTTTTTATGGGAAAAGGGGGGTGATTCAAACTTTTAATAGGGAAGGGGTTAAATGATCTTTATTCACTTTTTTTTTGCAGTGTTATTGGTCCTATATGGACCTATAACACTGCACACACTGATCTTTCACATTGATCACTGGTTTCTCATAAGAAACCAGTGATCGATGATTCTGCCGCTTGATTGCTCATGCCTGGATCTCAGGCACTGAGCAGTCATTCGGCGATCGGACAGCGAGGAGGCAGGTAGGGACCCTCCTGCTGTCCTGTAAGCTGTTCGGGATGCCGCGATTTCACCGCGGCAATCCCGAACAGCCCACTGAGCTAACGGCACACTTACCCTTTCACTTTAGATGCGGCGTTCAACTTTGAACGCCGCATCTAAAGGGTTAATAGCGCGCGGCACTGCGATCAATGCCGCGCTCTATTAGCCACGGGTCCCGGCCGTTGTTCGGGTCCGACCCTCTATGACGCGGGGCCACATGACGTTCCAGTACGTCATGTGTCCTTAAGGGGCTAAGCTACTATATAATCTCCTCATGCTGCCGCCAACTCAAGGCTGTGTCATTCAGACACTATATGGTCTCCTCATGCTTCCGACACCTCCAGGCTGTGTCATTCAGCCACTATATGTTATACTCATGCTGCCGCCAACTCCAGGCTCTGTCATTCAGCCACTATATGTTCTCCTCATGCTGCCGCCACCTCCACGCTGTGTCATTCAGCCACTATACTGTCTCTTCATGCTACAGTCCCCTCCACGTTGTGTCATTCAGCCACTATATGTTCTCCTCATGCTGCTGCCAACTCCTGGCTGTGTCATTAAGCCACTATATGTTCTCCTCATGCTGCCGCCAACTCCATGCTGTGTCATTCAGCCACTATATGGTCTCCTCATTTTGCCGCCAACTCCAGGCTGTACCTGGGAATAAAAGAAAAGGAGACCAAAGGGGGGCGGCTTGTGCGTTACCACAAAAAATAGATGGATATATGCAAGACGTGCACCGCCCTTAGGCTGCAATCGCCCTTAGGTAGTGGCCACTTATCATGAGCAAAAGGATAATTCGCATGTAGACCCCACACGTAGGTTGCCAAGATGTGAAGAACCAGCTGCTGAGCCCGGGTCCCAGGAAAAGGAGTGAACCAATCCCGACAGAAGTGATGCAGAGAAGAAAAAACGACCCTTGAAGTGGCGCTGCTGGTGTGATGAAAAAGCAAGTTCCAAGCCAGAGATATTATCAAAGTACTGGAATGGTTTACTCGGAGCATAAAAGAATAAAAGTACAGAGATGACGCGTTTCGGGGGAGCCACCCCCTTCCTCAGTGTTGAGCCACTTCTCAGCCCAAACCTCCAACCTATCCAAATCCATTTGTAATAGTTCAAAGTCCTCTATAGTGTTTACCGCTTTACAGAGTTTAGTATCATCTGCAAAGATTGCTACTTTACTATTCAACCCCTCTTCAAGGTCATTAAAGAATATATTAAATAGAGCAGGACCCAAGACTGACCCCTGTGGTACCCCACTGGTAACAGTCATCCAATCAGAATAAGTACCATTAATAATCACCCTCTGTTTCCTATCACTGAGCCAGTTACTTACCCACGTGCAAACATTTTCCCCCAGCCAAAATCATTCTCATTTTATGCACCAATCTTTTATGTGGCACTGTGTCAAATTATTTGGAAAAATCCAGATATATGACATCCAGTGATTCCTCCTGGTCCAGTCTGGAGCTCACCTCCTCATAAAAGCTGATCAGGTTAGTTTGACAGGACCCATCCCTAATAAAGCCATGCTGATATGGAGTCATACATTTATTTTTATCAAAATACTCCAAAATAGAATCTCTTAGAAAACCCTCAAACAATTTACATACAACGGAGTTTCCACTAACAGGTCTATAATTCCCGGGCTCACCTTTTGACCCCTTTTTAAATATTGGCACCACATTTGCCATGCGACAGTCCTGGGGAACAATCTCTGTTACTATAGAGTCCCTGAATATGAAAAATAGGGGTCTGTCTATTAAATTATTTAATTCCTTTAGAACATGGGGGTGAATGCCATCTGGACCTGGAGATTTGTCTATTTCGATTTTTGTAGGCAGCACTGTACTTCTTCCTGCATAAAGAAAAATCCAGCACACGATATGCAATGCTTCTTGGGGTTTATTGAGGCATAAAATCAGTACATGGAGCGTATAGCCTATGCATTTCAGGTATTACTCCCCTTAATCATGGCATGGCATGATGCCATGATTATTCAACATTTATTGCCCCTTAACATATTACAGTGAGAATTTAATGTATTTTTAAAAGTCTCCCATTTAGTGTCAGTGTTGTTGTTTTTGAGGACATTATCCGATTTTATATTGTTAAATGGGTTATTCACCATAAGTTGATTTTAGTATGTACCTGGCAGACAGTAATGGACATGCTTAGGAAGGATCTGCGCTTGTCTTGGGGCTAAATGGCTATGTTGTGACATTACCATAACACTGTGACTAGCTTTTTGTGAACTGGTATTTCCTGTTTGACTTTTCTTTTTTGCTGTTTACAATCTATGGTCTCTGGGTCCGGTGTGACTACTTTTTCTGTTGTATTGTTGTCAGTGGGGTCCTGTCTTTTAAATAGCACAATAAATGTTAAGTTTTAAGTTGTTATACCCCTTCTGTGAAGTCTATTTTGAAACTGGGTATTTACTACAGAATTCTGTGATTTATTGTCATCTTATTGAGTATGGCTGGTTTCCTGGCGACAGGTTTGAATACTGAGAGTTGGGTGACAGAAGTGTCAGAGGTCTTTTCCGACAAAGTATACATCCAGAAACAATATACCCCCTCTTTCAAATCCGCCTTCAGAGAGCTAACCCGGTTATATAAGGAACACATTACGTCATGGTGGGAGATCCAGAGCTTGGAAAATTATCTTAAAAATCAAATTGTACCTAGGGGCTTACGCATCAGTCTAGTCCCAGCCACCAGAATTAGGAGCACTGGTTTAATGAACAAATGGGAAAAAGAGGCTACTCAGAGTTCTCTTAGACTGATGCGTTTACTCCTAAATGAGGAAAAAGTGAATCACTCTACTATTGAAGAAAAACTGAAATCTCAGATTGAAATTACCCAGAGGTAAGGGGAGGGGACTGGGACAAATTGATTTTGCAAAAAGAGGCCCAGTGGATATTTCGTCTTCAGACTCAGTCCCCGAAAGGCTTAAATGAGAAATTAAGTTACGCATGTTTTCTGTAGCTGATATATATATATTGTCATTTTCAGCGTATACCCTAATGCCCTGTCATTCCTTCACCACTCGGTTTAGTTCCTGGTTCCTCCGACTTCTACACCCTTGTTTACAATTTTGCTTTATATCCACAACAATGATCCACACAATCTGTATTCTGAATTTATCTGTCTGATTTTAGTTTTTCAGTTGCCCGAGACTGACTAACATGTCCCCAAATAGTAGGATTGTACTACCTCTCTGTTTTACTTACTGTTGCTGTCCCATATCCAGCCACAAAATACTCATTCTGTTTATGTTTACAAAGTTGCGGACGGCGCCTGCGCTTAGCACTATGGCGTCGCCAGGCAACGGCAGACGCTCCGCTCTGTACTGGTGACGCGCCCCCGGAAGTGATGCAGACTCACCAGTGTGACGTCGGCATCCGGCAGTGGCGCACGATTTGAGCGTAGCAGCGTCTGACTAGGTAAGTGCTATAAGAGGGCTCCTGTTTCGCTGATCAAACTAGCGGAAACAGACACCATAGCTGTGCATTCTGCCACTACAGATGCCAGCATCTCGCAGACCGCCACTGTGGGTCACGTGAGTCAATACCCAGGAGCAGGGCTCTGCTCTGGGTCATTAGCACATCGCTACTCCCTGCACCTTAACTTGTTATTGAGGGGTGCCTAAACGGATGGGATGTGGTTGCGGTGTGTTTTAATAGTTTATTCTATATGGTGCACTTTACTGTAACTGATGCACCTTTTTGGCCTTGGCTCTTGTTTTGCACTCTGTGTCATTAAGTTATAGTTTATATTGGTGACATTGGTTGCTTATGCTCTATAGCCCCTGACGAACCCAGTGACCTGGGAGAAACGCGTTGGGCGGGCGGGCGGGCTAAATATTCTATAGTACAGGGTTTGACAAAGGGGTAGACCGGGGCAGGGGTCGTCCATTCTAGGACGAGTGCCCCGACAGTTCCCTGAGCGAGCAGGGGTAGTGGCACGACATCTCCCTGATAGGGTATACTAGGGCCACAGCCCTACCCACCTTGGTCTCTCAGTGTTCATCCCCTATCACTCCCTGACCATTCTTTACCTTGGCCTTTGTGACTGACTCAGACTGCTGTTTACAATCTATGGTCTCTGGGTCCGGTGTGACTACTTTTTCTGTTGTATTGTTGTCAGTGGGGTCCTGTCTTTTAAATAGCACAATAAATGTTAAGTTTTAAGTTGTTATACCCCTTCTGTGAAGTCTCTTTTCTTTTTTTGACCACAAATCCCACAATTCCATTTACCTCCCTACCACACATCAGCCACCCCACCCATTGAAACATAAATGAGCTGCATCCATTCAAAAGACCTGTGGTTTTCAATTAGGGTGCCTACAGCTGTTGCATTAGTTGCAGATTGATCCCTCCACCCATTGAAGTAGACAGGCTCCCTCGCATTCGCTGACTAGTGAGTCAGGCATTGCAACCTGGGAAAAATCTGAGACAACAATAATTTTTTTATCCTGTTAAAAAAAAATATTGGAGTGAAAATCACAGAAGAATTGTGAGAAAACACACACAGGTACAGACACTATATGATGAACTACACTAACTTTACAGCCCCTGTGGCATAGTCAAATAAAAAAAAATCCTGGAATACGCCATTAAGGGCTTCTCTAAGTTGATCAAACTTTGTCTTCCTAAAGCTCATTGTTTTTGTGGCCCCTCGCGAGATTCCCTTATTGAAGAACCAGTTATAATGTATTATATTATGATCACTATTTCCTAGGTGTCCATCTACTTGCACATTAGTTACTCTGTCAGATCTGTTGGTTAATATTAAGTCTAGTAGGGTGCCTCCACCATTTTGGACAGATAATTGTCTTTAGCTATAGTCAGAAACCTGTTTCCTTTGTGAGATTCACAGGTCTCAGTCTCCCAGTTTATATCAGGATGATTAAAGTCCCCCATTATTATCATCTCATTCTTATTTGCTGCCTTGTTTATTTGCCTATTGTTACGCCTAGCGCTCCGGGTCCCCGCTCCTCCCCGGAGCGCTCACGGCGTCCTTCTCCCTGCAGCGCCCCGGTCGGTCCCGCTGACCGGGAGCGCTGCACTGTCTTGGCCGTTGGGGATGCGATTCGCACAGCGGGACGCGCCCGCTCGCGAATCGCATCCCAGGACACTTACCCGTCCCGGTCCCCTGCTCTCATGTGCTGGCGCGCGCGGCTCCGCTCTCTAGGGCGCGCGCGCGCCAGCTCTCTGAGACTTAAAGGGCCAGTGCACCAATGATTGGTGCCTGGCCCAATTAGCTTAATTGGTTCCCACCTGTTCCCTGGCTATATCTAGTCTCCTCCCTTGCACTCCCTTGCCGGATCTTGTTGCCTTGTGCCAGTGAAAGCGTTAGTGTTGTCCAAAGCCTGTGTACCTGAACTTCTGCTACCCATCCTGACTACGAACCTTGCCGCCTGCCCCCGACCTTCTGCTACGTCTGACCTTGCCTCTGCCTAGTCCTTCTGTTCCACGCCTTCTCAGCAGTCAGCGAGGTAGAGCCGTTGCTAGTGGATACGACCTGGTTGCTACTGCCGCAGCAAGACCATCCCGCTTTGCGGCGGGCTCTGGTGAAAACCAGTAGCCTCTTAGAACCGGTCCACTAGCACGGTCCACGCCAATCCCTCGCTGACACAGAGGATCCACTACCTGGAAGCCGAATCGTGACAGTAGATCCGGCCATGGATCCCGCTGAGGTGCCGCTGCCAAGTCTCGCTGATCTTCCCACGGTGGTCGCTCAGCAATCGCAGCAGATTGCCCAACAAGGACAGCAGCTGTCGCAGTTGACCGCCATGTTACAGCAAATTCTGCCTCTGCTACAGCAGCAACCATCTCCTCCGCCAGCTCCTGCACCTCCTCCGCAGCGAGTGGCCGCTCCTAACCTCCGCTTGTCCCTGCCGGACAAATTTGATGGGGACTCCAGACTCTGCCGTGGATTTTTGTCTCAGTGTTCCCTGCATATGGAGATGTTGTCAGACTTGTTTCCTACAGAACGGTCTAAGGTGGCGTTCGTAGTGAGCCTTCTTTCAGGAAAGGCCTTGTCTTGGGCCACACCGCTCTGGGACCGCAATGATCCTGCCACAGCCACAGTCCAGTCCTTCTTTGCTGAAGTCCGAAGTGTCTTTGAGGAACCTGCCCGAGCCTCTTCTGCTGAGACTGCCTTGCTGAACCTGGTCCAGGGTAATTCTTCCGTTGGCGAGTACGCCATACAATTCCGTACTTTTGCTTCTGAACTATCCTGGAATAATGAGGCTCTCTGCGCGACCTTTAAAAAAGGCCTATCCAGTCGCATCAAGGATGTGCTGGCCGCACGAGAGATTCCTGCCAACCTCCAAGAACTCATCCATCTAGCTACCCGCATTGACATGCGTTTTTCTGAGCGACACCAAGAGCTCCGCCAGGAAAAAGACTTAGATCTCTGGGCACCTCTCCCACAGCATCCTTTGCAGTCTATGCCTGGGCCTCCCGCCGAGGAGGCCATGCAAGTGGATCGGTCTCGCCTGACCCAGGAAGAGAGGAATCGCCGTAGAGAAGAAAATCTCTGTCTGTACTGTGCCAGTACCGAGCATTTCTTGGTGGATTGCCCTATCCGTCCTCCACGCCTGGGAAACGCACGCACGCACCCAGCTCACGTGGGTGTGGCATCTCTTGGTTCTAAGTCTTCTTCTCCACGTCTCACGGTGCCCGTGCGGATTTCTCCTACAGCCAACTCCTCCCTCTCAGCCGTGGCCTGCTTGGACTCTGGTGCCTCCGGGAATTTTATTGTGGAGTCCTTTGTTAATAAATTCAGCATCCCGGTGTCCCGTCTCGCCAAACCGCTCTACATTTCCGCGGTCAACGGAGCCAGATTGGACTGCACCGTGCGTTACCGCACAGAACCCCTCCTCATGTCTATTGGACCCCACCTTGAGAGGATTGAATTCTTCATTCTCCCCAACTGTACCTCTGAGGTTCTCCTCGGTCTGCCTTGGCTCCGGCTTCATTCCCCCACCATTGATTGGACCACCTGGGAGATCAGGAACTGGGACTCTGCCTGCCACAGGAAGTGCCTCTCCCCCCCTCCCAGTCCCGTCAGGCAAGCCTCTGTGCCACCCCATGGCCCCCGTTCTGGTGTCACACTGCTCCGTGCCAGGCCTCGCCCTCTGCCCTCCCTCCTCATTCCCACTCCTGCTGTACTGCCTGCCGTTGAGGAAACCCTCCATTCTTTCCAGGTGTCCTCATCCCAGGGGAGGCAGTTACCGGACAAAGAGAAGGGGAGACCTAAGGGGGGGGGTACTGTTACGCCTAGCGCTCCGGGTCCCCGCTCCTCCCCGGAGCGCTCACGGCGTCCTTCTCCCTGCAGCGCCCCGGTCGGTCCCGCTGACCGGGAGCGCTGCACTGTCTTGGCCGTTGGGGATGCGATTCGCACAGCGGGACGCGCCCGCTCGCGAATCGCATCCCAGGTCACTTACCCGTCCCGGTCCCCTGCTCTCATGTGCTGGCGCGCGCGGCTCCGCTCTCTAGGGCGCGCGCGCGCCAGCTCTCTGAGACTTAAAGGGCCAGTGCACCAATGATTGGTGCCTGGCCCAATTAGCTTAATTGGTTCCCACCTGTTCCCTGGCTATATCTAGTCTCCTCCCTTGCACTCCCTTGCCGGATCTTGTTGCCTTGTGCCAGTGAAAGCGTTAGTGTTGTCCAAAGCCTGTGTACCTGAACTTCTGCTACCCATCCTGACTACGAACCTTGCCGCCTGCCCCCGACCTTCTGCTACGTCTGACCTTGCCTCTGCCTAGTCCTTCTGTTCCACGCCTTCTCAGCAGTCAGCGAGGTAGAGCCGTTGCTAGTGGATACGACCTGGTTGCTACTGCCGCAGCAAGACCATCCCGCTTTGCGGCGGGCTCTGGTGAAAACCAGTAGCCTCTTAGAACCGGTCCACTAGCACGGTCCACGCCAATCCCTCGCTGACACAGAGGATCCACTACCTGGAAGCCGAATCGTGACACCTATCAGAATTTTTTTTTTTATCTCCATATGTTTCTACTCATGACTCCACATTATCATTTCCCTCCCATATATCCTCCCCCAGTGCGGCCTTCAGACTGGACTTTGCATAAAGGCAAACTCCTCCCCCTTCCTGTTTTGTCCGATCCTTCCTGAATAGACTATAAGCCTGTATGTTGACCGCCCAGTCACAGCTATCGTCCAACCAAGTCTCTGTTATACCTACTATGTCAACATGCAATTCAATGGTGTATGTTTTTTTTCCCTATGAAGCCTATCCCTATTAACTATTCTAACCCCTCCCTCTGCTCCACCCCGGGTACATTAATATGCCCCCCCCCTCCTCTCTATCTAAGCTTTTTTTTTTTTGTCTTATTTTTTCAATGTCGGTAGATGGGTCATCCTATTGTATGTAAAGTAAATAAATGCTCAAAAACAGTGAACACAGCTATGTTTTGCAAAACAATAACATAGTGTTTTAATCCATGACACTCCAATAACATCTCAGTCTCCCAATGTAGCATAGGGGATAAATAACAACTTCTGTGTACTCCCAGCAATTTTCTGCATACAGATAGAAGTGATCTAATGGAAATTGTCTGTAATCTGCAAACAAGAAAAGTCTAGGAAAACACAGATAATAATATTCTAACTTCCTCTAGGCAAAAAAAAAAAAGTAAAACTGCACTTTTGTTTTAAATAAAAAACAATATGAATAAATGAAAACAAAAAATAAAATAAAAAATGTCTTACCTCTTCCACAACCCACAAGCATTATGGACTATTTCCTGTGACATAGATTAATCTTACATCTTGACACATATAATAATATGTCCATTTATTACATTACATGCTTGCTTTTTTAAATTCTAAAAAAAAATTCTCTCTCTGGCAGCTGGGTGGGGAGAGAGGGTTAGGAGTAAAATGTATTATATGCTATGTATGTTATTGTATGTATTCTTTTATATCTGGCAAAATTTAAAATAAATAAGGGGAAAAAAATTAATTATGATTCTTCACAATGCTTCCTGCCCTAGCCCCAACCCCAACCCTATCTGCTCTGAAATTTGTTGAGAAGTTAATGGTATATCTATCTGCCTTGGGATAAAAACCTTTATTAATACAAAATAAAATACTATAAGTAACAGTATTTCAGTATTTTTTGTACTAAATATTGAAACAACAATAAATGAGTTATTATTTGATATCACATTTCTTACATTTTAGGGATTGCATTTGGTTCTGTTTTTATGATTTTAAACTCTGTTTTGTATGCAATGTATTTTATTGTATTTTCTCTAAGGGAAAAACTAAAGAATATGAGTCTGAATGGAATGCACACATTAGCTGGCATGATTTCTTAGGTGTATTGATTCTTTACAAATCATTGTACCAGCAGGTCTGAAGACAATGCATAGCATTTCATAGCATGTCTGAACTCTCTATTTCTAATACCTGGAAGATCATCTGTCATGCACAGTCCTGAAATGATGTATTGACATGGTGACATTTTTATTGCATTCCGTATAACCACAGAAAATGAATACTAGTTCCTCATTGAATAGCCTCATGCTGATCTTCAAAATGTTAAACCGTGCGATATAGTGTGAGAAATGACTTAATGAAGCTTGCGTTATTTTTAAGAAAACTGCAGCAAACAATTGTTAATGTTTCTGTCTCCTATTTAGTATGCATCTTGCAAAATATTTCAAAAGCATAATCATGTTTCGCATTACTTCAATCCTTCAAGGCTCACAACTATCATGGGTTTTTCTGTTAGGCCTTCAACAGAATTTTGCTAAAAATAAATGCAGTGGAGGCAGTTTTCATAAATTTTTCATTATGAAAACTGATTTTAAGGGATAAGGTCACCTAGAACAGCTAAAAGTTAGGCAGCAGTGCATCTAAGGGCCCTTTTATACAGGTGGATACTGCCCAGATAATGAGCACCAATCTGGTTAATGGACACTCATTGCATAAGCCTTTACAAGGGTTAACTAATTGTGTGGTCATTTGAAGGCAGCACATCCTCTATTTACACAAAACAAAGTGAGGCCGAAACCAAGGAATATATTGGCCACACAAAATACCCAGTCAGCCGATGATCCCGCATTTGCACAGACCTACTATCAGGATTGAGCATTCATAGTAACGGTTGCCTAGTAATTGGTCCATGTAAAAGGGCCTTTACTCCCAGAGGATGCAGGATGTATATTTAGAAAGTCTAAAATGTGAAAAATCTATTAGCTCACAGAGCAGATTGGGACCACTGTGGCAAAATTGCGGGATCCTGCATCAGAGAGTATGGGCAGAGGTCCCTTTCCTACCTCCAACCCATCTGATCAGTGCTCCAATACTGCAGGCAGCTTCTTTATTAATCAAGAGCCAATAACACTGATCAATGCTGTCCTGTGGCTGTTGTTCAGTATATGCAATAGAAACATTGCATGCAATATTCTCCTATTGGACCTAACAAGTTGTCAAGAAAATGTAAAAAAAAAAATGGTATTAACTCTGAATTAGCGACTTTCCTAATAAAGTTTGAATCACCCCTCTTTTTCCATTTTTAAAATAAAATAATGTAAACAAAAATAAGCATAAACACGTGAATGAAATTGCATGGTCAATGGCATGAACTCAAAAACTACCAAATTCCTTAATTTCTGATTTTTAGTCACTTTATGTAACAAAAAAATATCCAAAAGACCTATCAAATAAAAAAAAAGGTATAGATAAAAACTAAAGATCGCGGCGCAAAATATGAGCCCTCACACAATAAAAGTGTTATAGGGGTCAAAAGAGAAAATTTTAATCCTTTTGGGTACGTCCTGAGAAGAGGGAGGGACAGCTGTTAGGGTGATCAGGTCCATGGCTGGGTAATCTCAGGGTCCTGATCACCTGACATGATGGCAAGAGGGTTCCTACCTGCTCTAATCTGCTTTGGCACCCTAGAGTAACAAAGCGCAGATAACACTGAAAAATGCTGGGCAACAGCTTAGCATTAAACAGTGTAAGGAATCGAAAGATTTAATTTAATAGTCCCTTATACGGACTAAAAAAATTGTAAAACATATTATTGATTAAAAAAAGTTATAAATGTGTCAAACCCCCCCACCTAAAAAAAAGTTTGAATCACCACCCCTTTTCCTATTTTATAAATAAAGTAATGTAAAAAAAAAAAAATTTACTAAACATATGTGTTATCACCACATGCATAAATCATTATTATGTTAATTAAAATGTCTGGTAAATAAAGTAAGCAGAAAAAAATACCTAAGTCCAGAATTGCACATTTTTGGTCACCTGCCAAAAATGCCACCACCTGCTGGTTCAGGTTCTGCTCCAGGTGTACCTGCTGCTGATGAGTTGCTTCACTATGCGGGTGAAGAAAGATACTCACCAGCGACTGTAGACTGCTGATGGAGCTGGTACTGCTCCTGCCACCCCACCCCTCCCCAGCAGCCATGGCAGTGGAAGGTGAGTCCATTCAGACCTGCTAGTGGATGGATGATGGCGCAGGTAGGATGCCTGACTACAACTGACTATTGACAACTGACTACATAGGATGCCTCTGTAGTAGGTAATTTTTTCCTCCCTCTCAGTGGGTGTAAAAAAGGCCCCTATCTTGTGGCGGTAGCTAGGGTCCAAAAAGTTGGAGATCCTGAAGTCATCCCGCTGACGAATGGTGACAATTCGGCTGTCACTACACAAGCAAGTGAGCATGTATCGTGTTATTTGTGCAAGGGACTCGGAGGGACTCCCTGTCTCCATCTCCACTGCATACTCCATACTCCCATGGTGTTGTCTGGGTCCTTTGTCTCGCCTTCCTTATTACCCTCTAGCTCCTCTGGCTGCTCCTGCTCCTCCTCTCCTGTCAGATTACTAGAAAAACTGCCCATTTGGCGAAACCTAAACTTTTCTCCCCTGTGCCCCTCCCCTTTCTCCTCCTCCAGCTCCAGTTCAGACCCCTCAGGGCTCATGTGACCATGAGATGTAGGCACCACATCGGCAGTGCCCTGACCAGCCATCGTTTCCAACAAGTGTTGTAAGAAATGAAGCAGTGGAATGACGTTGTTCATCCTGTAATCCTGGCGACTTACTAATAATGTGGCTTCCTCAAAGGGCCTGAGCATACGGCAGGTGTCGCGTATGAGCTGCCACTGGTTCACATTGAAGTTACACAGGTGAGTACCCCTATCTGCTTTGATCATCAAGAAATCAGTGATGGCTTTTCTCTGTTCATACAGTCAGTCCAACATATGGAGGGGGGAATTCCAACGTGTGGCAACATCACAAATCAGGCTATGTTGTTGGATACCGTTCTGCAGCTCAAGGAGGGTGTGCTTTGCGGTGTACGAGTGGCTGAAGTGCATGCAAAGTTTCCTTCCCATTGTTAGAATGTCTTGCAAATGGGGGGAACACTTCTGGAACTGCTTCACAACCAGATTGAACACGTGTGCCATGCAGGGCGCATGGCTCAGCCTTCCCAGTCGCAGCACATGCAAGATGTTCTTCCCATTGTCAGTCACCATGGTTCCCATTTCCAGTTTTCGTGGAGTAAGCCATGCTCCAATTTCTTTACGAACGACTTTTAGTAGTTCCTACCCTGTGTGACTCTTTTCGCCAAGGCAAACCATGTGAAGAACAGTGTGACACCGCCGTGCCCTGCACACATGGTATGCTGAAGGGCCACTGAGACTTGTCTGGGCAGTGGAGGCTGAGGACACGTTGGAGGATGAGGAGCCGGAGTTGCACACTGTCACAGGACCAACGGCCTGAGACCGTGGAGGAGAAAGCGGCGTGACCTGTCCAAGTTGGTGTTGTGGCTGTGCAGGAACCACATTCACCCAGTGAGCCGTAAAGGACATCTATTGTCCCTGACCATAGTTAGGCTAAGTTTTCACTTGTTTTATTTATTTTTTGGCAGTTTTTGGAAAACTGCCACTGCAGTTTTTGAGCCAAAGTCAGAAGTGAATCCATAAGGGAGGAGAAGTATAATTTCTTCCTTTATTATCCTATTCCTTTTGAATACACTTCTGGCTTTGGCTCAAAAACTGCAGTGTCAGTTTTCTAAAAACTGCCGGAAAAATAACTAAGTGGAAACTTAGCCTTACAGCTCCAGACGTTGGCGCTGCCATGCACTTTGGTACACACTGACAGGCTCAAGGACTGGCCCACCTTTTGTTCCACAAAATTGTGCAGGGCTGATACTGCCTTCTTTGCAAAGAAATGACGCTTGGCACTCTCCACCTCTGCTCAGCACAAGCCATCAGTTCTCTGAAAGGTGCAGAGTCCACCACTTGAAAAGGGAGGGACTGCAGCACCAGCAACTTGGAGAGAAGCACATTCAGCTTGGATGAGTGGGTGCATACTGTTGTCTCTTGGACATGGCTTCGCCGATGGAATGTTGGCGGAATGGCTGACTAATAGTAGGAGGAGCATCTGGAGCGACAGAAGGAGGATATGACACACAGCTCCCTTCAGCTGAGGTGGTGGAGCCTTGGCTGGCTGAAAGAGGGAGCGACGTGCCTCTGGGCGATGCAGCAGGCTGGACCACTACATCGGGGTCACAGTTCTCCCAGGCCGCTTTATGGTGGCGAAGCATATGTTGATGTAGGGCCGTGGTGTCAACATTGGGACCCTGGCCACGCTTCACCTTCTGCCAACATATCTTGCATGTGGCTATGTGAACGATCTCCAGATGCTTGATGAAAAACTGCCACACCGCCGAGTAGCTGATTTTCCCACCAACAAGCTGCACTGATTGACTGCTACTACCGCCCACTCCAGGAACCCCTGTTTCACTACCTCCCAGGAAGGTAGTCTGCTGCGAAGCAGGTGGTCTCACCGGGCATGTTTGGCTCCAGAATTTCCCCTTTTGCCACCATGCTGACTGCCAACCATGCTACCACCTTGCTGGCTCAGCTGCTGCTTCACGGGCAACCTGCAACTCTCTTCTCCTTATGATGATGATGCCCCTTCTGCACCCGGCTCCCATTTGCGATCAGCTTCATCATCATCATCAACAAGTGTCTACACGTCATTGATGTCCTCTTCAGGTTCCTCCACAGTGTCACTCTCGTTCTCACTACTTGCCCGCCTAGTGGGGGAAATGGCATATATCTCCTCCACTTCTTGGCTGGGCAGTAGCTGATGACTGTCCTCTATTAGATCATTCTCACTGAATAGTGAAGCTGAAACTACAGCATAAGATACTTCTTTAGGAGAGGGAACAGCATAGGACAGAGGCAATGGGAGAACAGAGACTGCTCTTGGGCCATGCCAACTGAGCGTTGTGTCTGAGGAACCCACTGACTGTTGACTTGGGGTATCAGATGTTACTTGTGATGAAGTGGATGACAGTGTTAAACAATCGACAACGGCAGATGGGTTGCTTGTCGAGACACGACCGCTAGCTGATAAGGGGAGCTCAGGCCTCTTGCTGTGACTCCTGCTGCCACTCGCCCCAAGTCTGCTGCGACCTCTGCCTGAAGGATTTAGGCCTCTGCCACTCCTCTGTGCATGTCCTGGCACTTCTCTTCTCAATACGCTTCACTACGCTTAAAATAGTATTTGTCTAGAACAGCAGCAGGTGTGCACTTTTGTCTGGCCTTTCACAGTATCTAGGCCCTTGACAGATTAACAGGTACAAAATAGTACACTACTTAGATGTAGGTATGTGGTATGCACTAATGAGGGCAGAAAAATGCTCTACAGTACATTTAAAGTATCTGCGTACAAAACCAGCCAGTGAGTACTTTTACCTGGACTTTCACAGTATGTAGGTCCTTGACAGATTAACAGGTACAAAATATTACACTACTTAGATGAACGTATGCGGTATGCACTTATGAGGGCAGAAAAATATGCTACAGTATGTCTAAAAACTCTGTATTTTTGTAAAACACCAGCCGGTGATTACTTTTGTCTGTCCTTTCACAGTATGTAGGCCCTTGACAGATTAACAGGTACAACATAGTACACTACTTAGATGTATGTATTCGGTATGCACTTATGAGGGCAGAAAAATGCACTACAGTACGCCTAAAAACTCTGTATTTTTGTAAAACACCAGCCGGTGATTACTTTTGTCTGTCCTTTCACAGTATGTAGGCCCTTGGCAGATTAACAGGTACAAAATAGTACACTACATAGATATACATTTGCAGTATGCACTTATGAGGGCAGAAAAATGTGCTACAGTACCCTTAAAAAAATCGTAGTTTTGTAAAACACCAACAGTACACAACAGTGCTGCAGCCAAAAAAAGCTGTGTACTAAACACATAGTTCCACTGTCAAAGACAATTAGGAATGGACTGCTGGGTATTATACCGTCTACAGACTAGTATAACCAGCAGATGATTTTTTGTGGAACAAAGACACTGAATTGCGTAGAAAAATTGTTCCTGCCTCCACTGCTAAGGTTTATGAAGTTGAGGCAGCTTGTTGAAATGTATGAGGCAACACACAACTATCTGCTCCTCTCTGTAAGGCTGGAACTCCACTGAGTTTTTTTTTTTTGCAAAAATGCTGAAAAAACGCCAATTTTCCCCGCACTGCGTCTAGATGTTAGCTGCAAGTCAATAGTATACTGCAAAATGTCAGATTCACTTGGCGTTTTTCAGTTTGGCGTTTTTTTTATCCTTTTGGCGTTTTCCAGCAATTTCGGGCACAGAGGCTGGATTTTTAAATCGCCCGACAAAACCTAGTTTGGCGTTTTTTGCCTTGAAATCGTGGCATTTTCCTTTCAATTTATGTGGGCGGGTAAAGCATTAAAAATGTAGCCGACAATAATAAAAATGTAGTGTGTGTGTGTGTTTTTTTCACTTTTTTTTACATTTTTAAGGTAGTACTACTACTCCCAGCATAGAACACACTGTTCCATGATGGGAGTAGTAGTACCTGTACTAATTGACAGATCGCCCATTGTGATCCTCCTGTATAATTTATAGATGCGTCCGGCCGCTCTTCTATGGTCCCCTGCACTGACGTATATATACACATATTCATATTTCCCGCAGAGAGCTGTGATTGACCAGATGGCTCCAGCCTATCACAGCTCTAGGAATATGTGTATATATACAGCAGTGCAGGGGACCATAGGAGAGCGGCCGCTGCATCCATACATTACATAGGAGGATCACAGGAGGTGTCAGTAGTGATACCTGCTGTGATCTTTCCTTAACTACAAGTACTACTATTCCCAACATGGAGTACACTCTGCTCCACGCTGGGAGCTGTAGTACCTGCATTAATAGACAGATCGCAACAGGTGTCAGAAATTATACCCGCTGCGATCTGTCTATTAATGCAGGTACTACAGCTCCCAGCATGGAGCAGAGTGTGCTCCATTTTGGGAGTAGGAGTACCTGCAGGTAAGAACAGATCACAGCGGATATCACTACTGACACCTACTGCGATCGTCCTGTCTATAGCAGAGATGGAGCGTCTGTATACAGCGCTCGCATCTCTGCTCTGCACTATACTCCGGCCACTCATTCATTCATATTTTCCTCAGAGCTGTGATTGGCTGCAACCATCCAGCCAATCACAGTTCTGGGCGGAAAATATGAACGGCCAGTGATTTGAATAGAACATCACTAAGAGTACAGAGAAGAGGTGCGAGCGATGTATAGAGCCGCTCCATCTCTGTTATATAATGGACGATCGCATCAGGTGTCAGGACTGACACCCGGGGCGATATGTCTATAGTACAGGTACTACTACTCCCATCATGGAACAGTGTGTTCCATGCTGCGAGTAGTAGTACTACATAAAAAATGAGGGGGGGGGGGGGGAAAGAGAAAAAAAAAGTTAAACACACACACTTTATAAAAAAATGCATTAAAATTTTGTTATAAAAAATAAATATTTAGTTAAATAAATTTTTACATCCCTACTGCATCCTTTTTTTTTTTTTTTTTTGGTACCCAACTATTTTGTAAAAAAAAACGCCAAAGGGGCCAAAAAAGGCAAATTCCACACAAAGGTAAAAACGCAAGAAAAAACGCCAAAACGCAGGGAAAAACTGTGGCAGTTTTTCTGGCGTTTTTTCTGGCGTTTTTATGCCACAAAAATCGCAGGGCAAAAATCTCAGTGGAGTCCTAGCCTAATACTATGCTGAAGAAAGTGTCAGGGAGTTTAATGCCTGCAGCTGCAATAAAAATCCTTTTCAGTGAAAAAAAACTATGCTTTCCATCCACGAGAACACTCATGTGACTAAGAAGATGTTAAACGCTGCTGGACTGTGCTTTTCTCTGCTGTTACACACACAGGCTCTGCATCCTATGATCCTTCTGCAGTGTATTGTAATGGAGTGAGAAGCCGGAATTATGGCTGCTGATTTTCTAGGGATGTGACATCACAGGGGTGACTGGCTGCTGATAGGTTGATTCAGGGTCATCCTGCCCATTTCCCTTCCCGCCTTGCCTTCCCAGCGTTCTTTGCTCCATGTACTGACATGTGGATCTGCCATTTTAGATGCCCTGGAGCCTGCACTGCAGTAAATAGAGTTTAATGAAGCCATTTGCGCAATAGAATCACGGCGATATTCACATTCGTTGCGAATCAAATATTTCCTGAAATTCGTAACAAATTCGGGTTCGTCAGCTTCGAAAAAAATATGTTTTTTCATTAAATTAATGGTGTAAAAAAATTTAATAACTGCCCCTTTCCCAATAAAACCCTATATTATCAGCCCCCCCCCAAAAAAAACACCAAAACCTATACATAATAGGTATTGCCCAAAACAACAAAAAAGGGCAAAATCGTAAATTTTGGTTCAAAATGTGGAGTAAAAAGATGAAAATTTAGCATGAATCGCAAAAATAAAGAGTACAGCTCATTCCACAAAAAATAAGCCCTCATACAATTGCGTTGGACAAAAAATAAAAAAGCTATGGCTGTCCGAACATGGCAACACAAAAAAGGAAAAAGAAAGGATTTTGTTGTGAAAAGTAAAAAAAAAAAACATAAAAAGCTATATAAATTGGGTATCCCCATAATCATACCAACCCACAGAATAAAAATAACATAATTTTTAACGTACAGTGAATGCCATGAAAAAGCATGTCAAAAGTATTGCCACTTAACCCCTTAAAGAAGTAAGACAAAATCAAACCTATATAAGTAGGGTATAATTTTATTCTTATGGACCTACAGAATAAAGAAAAGGCTTCAGTTTTTCCGAAAAGTGGTCAAAGAAGAAATAAATGAGAGGCCACTCACCGGATCCGTGCTCCAAGATTCTTTCTTTATTTTCGGTGCATTAAAAACACCAACAGAACAAGGTCAGATGCCTGTTTCACACAAAGTTGTGCTTCATCAGTCTGCATGCTTACACCTGTGTGAGGGGAGGTATAAGCCTTCCGACCCACGTGACACAGGTGCGTCAGAATATAGAAACATAAAAGTAAATATACTAGAATAGAAAAATGTAAAACATATCACGATCCATTTTTCTTCATTTATATAAACATACTTAAGGCGGAGTGATCATTAAGACCAAGATTTCCTAATGTGCAAGTATTTATTATCCATCTTGCTTCTCCTTGTAGTAACAATTTGTGCTTCTCAACACCTTCAATAGGGAACACTCTTTCAATGCCGCACATTTTAAAACAAGAGGGATTATTATCGTGCACTTCTTGCAAGTGCGAGGTAAACCGGGGTGCTCTCTGCTTAGTTTTAAAGGGGTACTCCGGCGCTAAGACATCTTATCCCCTATCCAAAGCATAGGGGATAAGATGCCTGATCACGGGGGTCGTGCTGCTGGGGACCCCCGTGATCTTCCATGCCACACCCCGTTAGAATCAGTCCCCGGAGCGTGTTTGCTCCGGCTCTGATTACTGGCGATCATGGGGACGGAGCATAGTCACATCACGACTCCGCCCCCATGTGACATCACGCTCCGCCCCTTCAATGCAATCCTATGGGAGGGGGCGCGACAGCAGTCATGCCCCTCCAATAGACTTGCATTGAGGGGGCAGAGCGTGACACCACACAGGGGCGAAGCCGTGATGTCACTATGCTCCATCCTCGTGGTCGAGATGGACTCAGCCTGAGGACCTCCAGCGGTTCCGGAAGCTGCTATGGGTTGGTGCTGCATGGTAGATCCCGGGGGTCCCCAGCAGCGGGACCCTAGCGATCTGACATCTTATCCCCTATCCTTTGGAGTACCCTTTTAAGCAAATACGGGTGTTGAGAGACCTTATAGTGCACCCAATGTAAAAACATTTACACGGGCAAACTATAGCATATACGAGACATTTGGTTCTGCAACAGACGGGTCCATTTAATTTCACCCAAACGCCTTTGAAACAAATGTTTTATCAGTAATCATATACATACACCATGTGCAGGAACCGCACTTGTAGTTCCCTGCAGGGAGCGATTAATTTAACCAATTCGTATTCAGATTCATTCGGGTGAATTTACTTCAAACTATGGTACTGCCAATCCTCTTAGATCTTCTGAATGACTGGTTTTTGGCTGCTAATATGTTTCTAATCGATGTTGTTCTGAAAAATGTACAAATGTTTATATATTATGCTCTTGATTTTATCTGCCATAGGGCTGAATTTAAATGTAAATGCAAACTGATCAGTCTGAACGTTGATGTTGGAATGTGTGGATCTGCGTCTTTTGTAAAGTAACGAGGAGCGACTCTGCGATTTAGCTTTTGAAAGTGCCATGTCTAAAATTTTTGAGGAGTAACCTCTATCCAAAAATCTGTGGTATAGCTCTTTAGCTTGGTCACAAAAGTTGCAGTCGTCCTCGTTGATACTCCTAAGAAGCAGAAAATGACTATATGAGATGGAAGATTTCATATGTGTCGGATGGTAACTGTTAAAATGTAAAAGGGTATTGCCTGCTGTCTCTTTTCAGAAACCACTTTGCTGCCTTGCTCTTCTTTTCGAATTTAAACATCTAAAAATTCTAAGCTGATGTTGCTATACACTGATGTAAATTTAAGGTTCATATCATTCAAGGAGTTCAGATGTTTAATGAAATCTGCAAAGGTTTTTTTCATATCTACCCATACAAGAAAGACATCATCCACAAATCTGTGGTATCTGTAGATGTATGCAAATTTAACCACACCTCAAGAATATCACCCTACTGGGTACACAATGAATAAAAAATGAGACAGATGGTTTCTGAAAAAATGCAAATTTTTATAAAAAACTGAAATATCAATATAAAATAGTAGTTAAAAGATCAGAGCATTAGTAATATTAAACTGTCACTGGGCCCTTATGACAGATAGATGTTGAAGCAACTACCTAAAGAATTCTAGAATAGTCCATGGATATTGCTCCGAATTGGACTGTTAGTCCGGCAAAAAAATAGTAGATGTTTCAAATGATGGCACAATTGTTAGAGTGGCATTAGATGGATTCGCTCACAGTTTGTATAGAATGAATGGAACAGTCTCACCCAGGCTGCTGGTTCCGCACTGCGGCGGGCCAATGGAAACAAGTGCTGTATTCTCTGCGATGTTCTCGGTGTGAATGCCTTGGCAGTTGGAGGGTTCCGGCAAGTAGCTCCCTCGTAAGCGGTCTGTGGTGTCAGCAAACACCGATGTCAGTAACGGACTCACACTATAAGTATCTGTAGATGTGTCTCAGGTATAGGTTTCTTTCATTAAAGATGTACTTTCTTTCAAACCAGGCCATGTACAGATTGGCGATGGTGCACGCAACGGGAGTGCCCATGGCTACTCCATTCACTTGGGCATACCACGCCTCGTCAAACTGGAACGTGTTACTGGTGAGCATGAACTGCAATTCCCCTCTTGACAAAATCGAGAAAAGCAGCGCTCTTGCCTGTCTCGGTGAGGAACTCCCGCACACAGGCAACCCCCATGTCCTGGGGCATGCTTGTGTAAAGGGACTTCACGTGAGAGAGGCAAGAGCATACTGCTCGGGCCATTCTGTGTTTTCTAGAGCACAGAGAAATTCTCCTGTATCCCTGAGCAGAGAAGGAATTTCCCTAGTCAGCGGATGCAGGAGCCAATCCAGAAATGTTGACAATTCTTCAGTGACAGACCCTACACCTGACACAATCTGGTGTCCGGGGGGAGTTTTTTTTTAAATCTTTATGGACTTTCAGAAGAAAGTACCATTGGGCAGCTCTGGAATTGCTGGGAAGGAGTTTAATGATATTTTTTTCTGAAATGGTGTTTCTTTCTGTGTCTTTACGTAACAGGTATCTTAATTTGGACAATCATTTTTGAGTGGGATTACTGGAAAGTTTTTGATAAAAGTTTGTTTTGTTTAGCTGTCAGGTGGCTTCTACTATGTAATATTGTCTTGTCATCAACACATTACCCGCCTTATCTGCTTTTTTTTATAACAATGTTACTATTATTTCTCAATATTTTAAGGGCAATCTGCTCCTCTTTGCTAAGATTCGGGGGGTCAGTGGGGTAGATGAGTGCCTGTGTCACGATGCCGGCTGGCAGGTAGTGGATCCTCTGTGCCAGAGAGGGATTGGCGTGGACCGTGCTAGTGGACCGGTTCTAAGCCACTACTGGTTTTCACCAGAGCCCGCCGCAAAGCGGGATGGTCTTGCTGCGGCGGTAGTGACCAGGTCGTATCCACTAGCAACGGCTCACCTCTCTGGCTGCTGAAGATAGGCGCGGTACAAGGGAGTAGGCAAAAGCAAGGTCGGACGTAGCAGAAGGTCGGGGCAGGCAGCAAGGATCGTAGTCAGGGGCAACGGCAGAAGGTCTGGAAACACGGGCAAGGAACACACAAGGAACGCTTTCACTGGCACTAAGGCAACAAGATCCGGCAAGGGAGTGCAGGGGAAGTGAGGTGATATAGGGAAGTGCACAGGTGAACACACTGATTGGAACCACTGCGCCAATCAGCGGCGCAGTGGCCCTTTAAATCGCAGAGACCCGGCGCGCGCGCGCCCTAGGGAGCGGGGCCGCGCGCGCCGGGACAGAACAGACGGAGAGCGAGTCAGGTAGGGGAGCCGGGGTGCGCATCGCGAGCGGGCGCTACCCGCATCGCGAATCGCATCCCGGCTGGCAGCGGAATCGCAGCGCCCCGGGTCAGAGGACGTGACCGGAGCGCTGCCGCGGGGAGAGTGAAGCGAGCGCTCCGGGGAGGAGCGGGGACCCGGAGCGCTCGGCGTAACAGTACCCCCCCCCTTGGGTCTCCCCCTCTTCTTAGAGCCTGAGAACCTGAGGAGCAGACTTTTGTCTAGGATGTTGTCCTCAGGTTCCCAGGATCTCTCTTCAGGACCACAACCCTCCCAGTCCACTAAAAAAAAATTTTTTCCTCTGACCTTTTTGGCAGCTAAAATTTCTTTGACCGAGAAGATGTCCGAGGAGCCGGAAACAGGAGTGGGAGGAACAGATTTGGGAGAAAAACGGTTGAGGATGAGTGGTTTGAGAAGAGAGACGTGGAAGGCATTAGGGATACGAAGAGAGGGAGGAAGAAGAAGTTTATAAGAGACAGGATTAATTTGACACAAAATTTTGAAAGGACCAAGATAGCGTGGTCCCAACTTGTAGCTAGGGACACGGAAGCGGACATATTTAGCGGAGAGCCATACCTTGTCTCCAGGGGAAAAAACGGGGGGAGCTCTTCTTTTCTTATCCGCGAACTTCTTCATGCGTGATGAAGCCTGTAAGAGAGAATTTTGGGTCTCTCTCCATATGATGGAAAGGTCACGAGAAATTTCATCCACAGCGGGCAGACCAGAGGGCAAGGGAGTAGGGAGGGGGGGAAGAGGGTGACGGCCGTACACCACGAAAAATGGGGATTTGGAGGAAGACTCAGAGACCCTGAAGTTATACGAGAATTCGGCCCATGGGAGGAGATCTGCCCAGTCATCCTGGCGGGAGGAAACAAAATGTCGCAAATAATCACCCAAGATCTGGTTAATCCTTTCTACTTGTCCATTGGACTGGGGATGATATGCAGAAGAAAAATTTAATTTAATCTTGAGTTGTTTACAGAGAGCCCTCCAGAATTTAGACACGAATTGGACGCCTCTATCCGAGACAATCTGCGTAGGCAACCCGTGAAGACGAAAAATGTGTACAAAAAATTGTTTAGCCAACTGAGGCGCAGAAGGAAGACCAGGAAGAGGGATGAAATGTGCCATTTTGGAGAATCGATCAACGACCACCCAAATAACAGTGTTGCCACGGGAAGGGGGTAAATCAGTAATAAAATCCATACCAATCAGAGACCAAGGCTGTTCGGGGACAGGCAGAGGATGAAGAAAACCAGCGGGCTTCTGGCGAGGAGTCTTATCCCGGGCACAGATAGTGCAGGCTCGCACAAAGTCCACAACATCCGTCTCCAGAGTCGGCCACCAATAGAAGCGGGAGATGAGTTGCACAGATTTCTTGATACCCGCATGACCTGCGAGATGGGAGGAGTGACCCCATTTGAGGATTCCGAGGCGTTGGCGAGGAGAAACAAAGGTCTTTCCTGGAGGAGTCTGCCTGATGGAGGCAGGAGAAGTGGAGATCAGGCAGTCAGGTGGAATGATGTGTTGCGGAGAGAGTTCAACTTCTGAGGCATCCGAGGAACGAGAGAGAGCATCGGCCCTAATGTTCTTATCGGCAGGACGAAAGTGAATCTCAAAATTAAATCGGGCAAAGAACAGAGACCACCGGGCCTGGCGAGGATTCAGCCGTTGGGCAGACTGGAGGTAGGAGAGGTTCTTGTGGTCGGTGTAGATAATAACAGGAGAACTTGATCCCTCCAGCAGATGCCTCCATTCCTCAAGTGCTAATTTAATGGCTAGAAGCTCTCGATCCCCGATGGAGTAGTTCCTCTCCGCTGGAGACAAGGTCCTAGAGAAAAAACCACAAGTGACAGCATGCCCGGAAGAATTTTTTTGTAGAAGAACAGCTCCAGCTCCCACTGAGGAGGCATCAACCTCCAATAGGAAGGGTTTGGAAGGGTCAGGTCTGGAGAGGACGGGAGCCGAAGAAAAGGCAGACTTGAGTCGTTTAAAGGCGTCTTCTGCTTGAGGGGGCCAGGACTTGGGATCAGCATTTTTTTTGGTTAAAGCCACGATAGGAGCCACAATGGTAGAAAAATGTGGAATAAATTGCCTGTAATAATTGGCGAACCCCAAAAAGCGTTGGATAGCACGGAGTCCGGAGGGGCGTGGCCAATCTAAGACGGCAGAGAGTTTGTCTGGATCCATCTGTAGTCCCTGGCCAGAGACCAAATATCCTAGAAAAGGAAGAGATTGGCATTCAAACAGACATTTCTCAATTTTGGCATAGAGTTGGTTGTCACGAAGTCTCTGAAGAACCGTACGGACATGCTGGCGGTGTTCTTCTAGATTGGCAGAAAAAATTAGGATATCGTCCAGATATACAACAACACAGGAGTATAACAGATCACGAAAAATTTCATTGACAAAGTCTTGGAAGACGGCAGGGGCGTTGCACAGTCCAAAGGGCATGACCAGATACTCAAAGTGTCCATCTCTGGTGTTAAATGCCGTTTTCCACTCGTCCCCCTCTCTGATGCGGATGAGGTTATAGGCGCCTCTTAAGTCCAATTTAGTGAAGATGTGGGCACCTTGGAGGCGATCAAAGAGTTCAGAGATGAGGGGTAAGGGGTAGCGGTTCTTAACCGTGATTTTATTAAGACCGCGGTAGTCAATGCATGGACGTAGGGAGCCATCTTTTTTGGACACAAAGAAAAATCCGGCTCCGGCAGGAGAGGAGGATTTACGGATAAAGCCCTTTTTTAGATTCTCCTGGACGTATTCGGACATGGCAAGAGTCTCTGGGGCAGAGAGAGGATAAATTCTGCCCCGGGGTGGAGTAGTGCCCGGGAGGAGGTCGATAGGGCAATCATAAGGCCTGTGAGGAGGTAGAGTCTCAGCTTGTTTTTTGCAGAAAACATCCGCGAAGTCCATATAGGCCTTAGGGAGACCGGTTACTGGAGGAACCACAGAGTTACGGCAAGGGTTACTGGGAACCGGCAGTTCTTGGAACAAGAGGACCCCCAACTCTTGATCTCCCCAGTGGACCAATCCAGGGTAGGGGAATGAAGTTGAAGCCAGGGAAGTCCAAGGAGAATTTCCGAGGTGCAATTGGGGAGGACCAAAAGTTCAATCCTCTCATGATGAGATCCGATGCTCATAAGAAGGGGCTCCGTGCGGAAACGTATGGTACAGTCCAATCTTTCATTATTTACACAATTGATGTAGAGGGGTCTGGCGAGACTGGTCACCGGGATGTTGAACCTGTTGACGAGAGAGGCCAAAATAAAATTTCCTGCAGATCCAGAGTCCAAGAAGGCCACTGTAGAGAAGGAGAAGGCAGAGGCAGACATCCGCACAGGCACAGTAAGACGTGGAGAAGCAGAGTAGACATCAAGGACTGTCTCATCTTTGTGCGGAGTCAGCGTACGTCTTTCCAGGCGAGGAGGACGGATAGGACAATCTCTCAGGAAGTGTTCGGTACTAGCACAGTACAGGCAGAGGTTCTCCATACGGCGTCGTGTCCTCTCTTGAGGTGTCAGGCGAGACCGGTCGACCTGCATAGCCTCCACGGCGGGAGGCACAGGAACAGATTGCAGGGGACCAGAGGAGAGAGGAGCCGAGGAGAAGAAACGCCTCGTGCGAACAGAGTCCATATCTTGGCGGAGTTCCTGACGCCTTTCGGAAAAACGCATGTCAATGCGAGTGGCTAGGTGAATAAGTTCATGTAGATTAGCAGGAATTTCTCGTGCGGCCAGAACATCTTTAATGTTGCTGGATAGGCCTTTTTTGAAGGTCGCGCAGAGGGCCTCATTATTCCAGGACAATTCTGAAGCAAGAGTACGGAATTGTATGGCATACTCGCCAACGGAAGAATTACCCTGGACCAGGTTCAACAGGGCAGTCTCAGCAGAAGAGGCTCGGGCAGGTTCCTCAAAGACACTTCGGATTTCCGAGAAGAAGGAGTGTACAGAGGCAGTGACGGGGTCATTGCGGTCCCAGAGCGGTGTGGCCCATGACAGGGCTTTTCCGGACAGAAGGCTGACTACGAAAGCCACCTTAGACCTTTCAGTGGGAAACAGGTCCGACATCATCTCCAGATGCAGGGAACATTGGGAAAGAAAGCCACGGCAAAACTTAGAGTCCCCATCGAATTTATCCGGCAAGGATAAGCGTATCCCAGGAGCGGCCACTCGCTGCGGAGGAGGTGCAGGAGCTGGCGGAGGAGATGACTGCTGAAGCTGTGGTAGTAACTGTTGTAGCATAACGGTCAGTTGAGACAGCTGTTGGCCTTGTTGCGCTATCTGTTGTGACTGCTGGGCGACCACCGTGGTGAGGTCAGCGACAACTGGCAGAGGAACTTCAGCGGGATCCATGGCCGGATCTACTGTCACGATGCCGGCTGGCAGGTAGTGGATCCTCTGTGCCAGAGAGGGATTGGCGTGGACCGTGCTAGTGGACCGGTTCTAAGCCACTACTGGTTTTCACCAGAGCCCGCCGCAAAGCGGGATGGTCTTGCTGCGGCGGTAGTGACCAGGTCGTATCCACTAGCAACGGCTCACCTCTCTGGCTGCTGAAGATAGGCGCGGTACAAGGGAGTAGGCAAAAGCAAGGTCGGACGTAGCAGAAGGTCGGGGCAGGCAGCAAGGATCGTAGTCAGGGGCAACGGCAGAAGGTCTGGAAACACGGGCAAGGAACACACAAGGAACGCTTTCACTGGCACTAAGGCAACAAGATCCGGCAAGGGAGTGCAGGGGAAGTGAGGTGATATAGGGAAGTGCACAGGTGAACACACTGATTGGAACCACTGCGCCAATCAGCGGCGCAGTGGCCCTTTAAATCGCAGAGACCCGGCGCGCGCGCGCCCTAGGGAGCGGGGCCGCGCGCGCCGGGACAGAACAGACGGAGAGCGAGTCAGGTAGGGGAGCCGGGGTGCGCATCGCGAGCGGGCGCTACCCGCATCGCGAATCGCATCCCGGCTGGCAGCGGAATCGCAGCGCCCCGGGTCAGAGGACGTGACCGGAGCGCTGCCGCGGGGAGAGTGAAGCGAGCGCTCCGGGGAGGAGCGGGGACCCGGAGCGCTCGGCGTAACAGCCTGCATATCCTCTAGGATTTTTTCTCAAAAAGATCTACATTAGATCCCGGTTGAGAGGGGGGGGGGGGGGGGGGACAAAGGTGTATTTTATTCCCCATTCTGAAATCTTCGAAATTTAGAGGCTCAGGATTGGTGAGGGGAGTTGGAACTCCATATAGCAATTCTGTCCTATGTGTTGATACAATCAATATCTTTGGATGTGACTTTTTCACTTGATATAAAGCCTAGTGGACTGATCGTAACTGTTTTTTCACCCTCTAAATACGTTGCAGAAGACACTTTATTGCTGAACATTTTTTTCAGATTAGGATTGCGAATCCCCTTTAAAAAAGTCCACATTAAAGTCCTTTTTATCCAAATTTTCTGTGATGCAAAAGTTCAGCCCCTTTGTCAGCACGGATACCATTGCTGGATCAAAGACATAGTCTGTGAGATTAATGATGGTGGATTTGTTTTCAGGTGTGAATACGGTTGAACCTCGATCTATTCCCTACAGGAGACTTTTTTTTTCATTTTTTCGATTCTGTATCTGTTGTCCAGAAGTCGGAAGCTTTATTTTTTCCTTTTGACTTTCTAAATCCGGGGGGCTATTGTAAGTATGATATGTGAACACATTAGTGGTGTCATAATCTAGTTTATCCCGGACGAACTTGTCCCTCTTTTGATCTTTTATAACAGATTGTAAAACTGTTAACTTCTTTTCTAATTTCTTCAGGAAGAGATGGTAATCAGTGTCTATTAGGCGTGTGCATAATTCCGTTTTGGCTTTACAGAGTTCCCTGGCAATTATTCCATATTCCTCCTCATTTCTCTCCAGAACTAGTTTGAGCATGTTTAAGGAATAATCCATATGAAGTTGTGTCCATTTTGACATGAAACCTGTATCTTTAGTGTATTGAGATGGCATTTTAAAATTGCGTTTACTGAAAAGTGTGCTGCGTAAGATCGGAAGCCCCAAAAAGTTGAGTGAATGCCATAAAAAGCATGTCAGAGGTATTACCACTTAACCCCTTAATGACCACGGACGTATATTTACGTCCTTGGCCGGCTCCGGATCTTTCAAGCATGCTAATTAGCTTTGAATCACCCCCCTTTTCCCATAAAAAAAACTGTGTAAATAAAAAAATATATAAACACATGTCCAAACTATAAAAATATATTGTTAAAGAGTACCTGCCACCAAGTTGAGATGAATACATATCTTCTCTGTGTGTTCCCCTCTTCACCCTGAGTCCACATCACTTTTTCTTTTTTAATTTCACCCATTATTTCTCTAGTTATGGCTTTATAAAGTCTGCTCACTGTCTCTCTGCTTTTGCTGCTGCAGGGGGGCATTACCCGGCAGGCGTGACTACACCTGAAGCCTGCATAGTTATGCTTCCCTGTTCTCTGCTGTGCTCAGGCTCAGGAGCATGCATAGAACAGGGAGCCAATCACAGCAGGCAGATTGTGAGTCCCCTCCTCTCTGTTATGCACATCGCAAGGCATACAGAGAGAAGGGACATCGGAGCCGTGAGTAATAGAAGACCTTGATCAGAGCAGATAACTGTACCACACTCCTATCACTCCTGTCACCTAAGACCATCAGCGATGCACTGAGCTGCAGTGAGCGCTGACAGCCGGGCAAAGCCTATCTGAGGGGTGCGGACAGGAAGAAGGGGGGCATTGGGTATCTTTGTGTTCAGAGAGCCCAGCGCTCGCTCCCGCACAGTGCTCGCTCCAGTCTGCATGATTGACAGGCAGGGAGCAAGAGATGAGCAGACCTCATGTCCCATGCCACCCACACTTCCTGAAATCAGACCAATGCCAGTCTGGCACAAGTCCGGAGGCCATGCAGGGCTTGCTGAACACCATAGAAGAGTGAACCCTAGTGGCCACTTTTTAAACAGTAAAAAGGTGCTGGAAATATAATTTTTTTTAATGAAGATTAATGGCAAATAGGCTTCAATTTTCAAAAGAAATACAATATCAAAAGTTTTAGTTGATGATATGTGCTCTATAATTAAACCACATGGTCAATGGCGTACGCGTAAAAAAAAATTTAAATGTCCAAAATAGCATATTTTTGTTAACTTTAACCCCTTAAGGATGCAGGACGTAAATGTACGTCCTGGTGAGGTGGTACTTAACGCACCATGACGTACATTTACGTCCTGTGCATAACCACGGGCATCGGAGCGATGCCCGTGTAATGCGCGGCTGATCCCGGCTGCTGATCGCAGCCAGGGACCCGCGGGCAATGGCCGACGCCCGCGATCTCGCGGGCGTCCGCCATTAACCCCTCAGGTGCCGGGATCAATACAGATCCCGGCATCTGCGGCAGTGCGCGATTTGAATGATTGATCGGATAGCCCGCAGCGCTGCTGCGGGGATCCGATCACTCATAACGCCGCACGGAGGTCCCCTCTCCTTCCTCCGTCCGGCCCCCGGCGTCTCCTGCTCTGGTCTGTGATCGAACAGACCAGAGCAGAAGATCACCGAAAACACTGATCTGTTCTATGTCCTATACATAGAACAGATCAGTATTAGCAATCATGGTATTGCTATGAATAGTCCCCTATGGGGACTATTCAAGTGTAAAAAAAAATGTAAAAAAATGTAAAAGTAAAAGTAAAAAAAAAGTGAAAAATCCCCTCCCCCAATAAAAAAGTAAAACGTCCGTTTTTTCCTATTTTACCCCCAAAAAGCGTAATTTTTTTTTATAGACATATTTGGTATCGCCGCGTGCGTAAGTGTCCGAACTATTAAAAGAAAATGTTAATGATCCCGTACGGTGAACGGCGTGAACGCGTGAACGAAAAAAAAAGAGGCCAAAATTCCTACTTTTTTAATACATTTTATTGAAAAAAAATTATAAAAAATGTATTAAACGTTTTTTATATGCAAATGTGGTATCAAAAAAAAGTACAGAACATGGTGCAAAAAATGAGCCCCCATACCGCCGCTTATACGGAAAAATAAAAAAGTTAGAGGTCATCAAAATAAAGGGATTATAAACGTACTCATTTGGTTAAAAAGTTTGTGATTTTTTTTAAGCGCAACAATAATATAAAAGTATGTAATAATGGATATCATTTTAATCGTATTGACCCTCAGAATAAAGAACATACGTCATTTTTACCATAAATTGTACGGCGTGAAAACGAAACCTTCCAAAATTAGCAAAATTACGTTTTAATTTCCCCACAAAAATAGTGTTTTTTGGTTGCGCCATACATTTTATGATATAATGAGTGATGTCATTACAAAGGACAACTGGTCGCGCAAAAAACAAGCCCTCATACTAGTGTCTGTGGATGAAAATATAAAAGAGTTATGATTTTTAGAAGGAGAGGAGGAAAAAAATGAAAACGTAAAAATTTAATTGTCTGAGTCCTTAAGGCCAAAATGGGCTGAGTCCTTAAGGGGTTAATTTATACCATAAAAAATGAATAACAATCAAAAAGTCACATTAAAACAAATGATGGCACTAATAAAAACTTCAGATCATGGCGCAAAAAATTAGCCCTCACACCACCCCATACACAGAAAAATTAAAAAGTTATAGGGGTCAGAAGATGATCATTTTAATATACATTTTTGTGCATGTAGATATGATTTTTCCAGAAATAAGACAAAATCAAACCTATATAAGTAGGGTATCATTTTAATCGCATGGACCTACAGAATAAAGATAAGGTGTCAGTTTTACCGAAAAGTGTGCTGTGTAGGATCGGAAGCCCCAAAAAGTTACAAAATGGCGTTTTTCTTCAATTTTGTCGGACAATTTTTTTTTGGGGGGGGGGTTGCTGTAGATTTTTGGGTAAAATGACTGATGTCATTGCAAAGTAGAATTGGTGGTGCAAAAAATAAGTCATAAGGTAAGGAGGAAAAATCAAAAGTGCAAAAAACTGACAAATGCTCAGTCCTTAAGGGGTTAAACAGGCATGACAGATTTGAAAAATTGGGCCTGGACATTAATGCAAAAACAGGTTGTGTCCTTAAGGGGTTAAAACTGTAAAATTGAAAGAGAATGTACTTTAATTTTCTCATGACTATATGTGGGGTTCAACTAGTCAAGTTGTAATACCACAAAGAACTAAAGGGCATGCGTGGTGCTGCTTTTAGAAGAAATTATTTCTGGGTTTCTATTTCTGGAAAACCCCTTTAAAGGAGAACTGCAGCCATAGACAATTTATCCCTATTTCCCTCAATCTCCTGTACGGGGACCCAGCACTGCTGTGGCTCTGCGCAGCTAATACTCATGTCGTTGACCTCACTAAGAAGTTGACAGTCATGCCCCCTCCATTCTGATCTATAGGAGAGGCAGGGATGAATGAACACTGCATCTCAACCTCTTCCATAGAGATACTTGGAGGGGACGTGTTGGCTGCGGCATCACGCTGCAGCCGACACGTCTCCTGCACAGGGAAAGCCGCAGCAGAGCCGAGGCCCTGTACAGGAGATCGTGAGGGGTCCCAGCATTCGGACCCCCTGCGATCAGACACATATCCTCTATCCTGCAGATAGAGGATAAGTTGTATTAGGCTGCAGAACTCCTCCATCTAAATATGCGGCATTGCCTGTGTACAATATTTTCTTTTATATTGTGACATCTTCAATTGTTTTTATAATATTTGTATTTATGATGAAGTAAATAAAGATATATCGTACATGTTTTTTTTTTTTTTTATTATTTTTAGTTCTGTGTCTTTACTTTTGAGATACTAACTACTTACGGGCCACATCCATACTATTAGATCTGACGTGTTTTCCCGCACCTTCTAACTGCATCACAAGGTGCAGACACCCCTTTTGATCGACGACATCACAGGTATAAACTGCATCCTGTAAAAATCATAAATAAACATGTAAGTATTAGTTGATTTTTTGGCCTAAGTACCTAAGCTCGCAACCTTAATTAAAAGTCTTCATTGTCATGACAGTCCCATAATAAACATTACTAACAAATCACAAAAACTGGATGAAATTTACTTAAAATACTTACTGAAATACTTACTTAAAACATTAATACAGAGAAAGTTCATACAATAATTCCCAGGAGAATGCAGAGAGTTCACAATGTTGTATAAAATAACTTGTAGTGCACTGTGCTGGCTTACAGTTTTTTGTCATGCCGTACTATTAGATACCGTAAGTTGCCCAACACAATCAACATGCACCACACAGTGTACTTACACCCCACGCTCCCCTAGCATCTCCACTAAACTGCATCATATAAAAATGATAAACATGAGGTATAACTTGCACTTGACCTTCACCATATATCTTTGTGGCCTCTCTCTGCATGCTGAGGAGAGTTGGTGTTTGAACCTGCCCTTGTATTGGTAAGTATGGCCTTTTCTGTGAAGTAGTTTAGATAAGAAAATATATGCCCTGTGAAGAAATATTTTACAAGTTTCCTGTCATTTTTTTTAAATCAACTATCATTATTACTAAGTGGAAATAGTCATAAATGAGATATCCCATGCTCAAATTTTCTGAATTATGCCCAGGCTGCCAGGATGTAAAACAATGATCTGGACAAACCTACCATTGCTCCCTTGGTGTTCCGGTATTACGCTTCAGTCCTCCTTGCCTGTAGTCAATGTGCTCACAGACGTCAGTGACCTGCTAAGCCGCCAGCGACTAGATGATCCTGATAGATCAGCATAAGTGTGAGAGCTCCGTGGAATCCCACAGCAAAGAAGAGGGGAGATAGATGCTCAGCACCATATACCTCTATTCCATAAGAATTTCTATACATAGACACAGAGTAGCGGCACATAGCCAGCATTTCCAGCATTGCAAACAATAGTTGTTATCCTGCAGGAAAGCTCATTTGCATTTATTTCCCCAGTAAAGACTGTACACGTTATAAGACTGTGATCTTATTTATTTTATTTATTTATTTTATATTTCCTATCTCACTACACTGGACTCTAATTATGATATCCTATCAGTGTGATATAGTGAGATAAATGTGAAGCTTCTATTTGCTCCAAACATATACCTACATATCAAGCTATATTATTACATGCATATATTATTTTATTAACATCCTTTTATCTGTTTACTTTTCTGCAGCGTCATTTTAAAGGGGTAGTCCAGTGGTGAAAAACTTATCCCCTATCCTAAGGATAGGGGATAAGTTTGAGATCGCGGGGGGTCCGACCGCTGGGGCCCCCTGCGATCTCTCTGTACGGGGCCCCGGCTCTCCGCCGAGATAGCGGGTGTCGACCCCCGCACGAGGCGGTGGCCGACACGCCCCCTCAATACATCTCTATGGCAGAGCCGGAGATTGCCGAAGGCAGCGCTTCAGCTCTGCCATAGAGTTGTATTGAGGAGGCGTGTCGGCCGCCGCCTCGTGCGGAGGTCGACACGCCCCCTTCCCGCGGGCTGTCGGGGCTCCGTACAGGAGATCGCAGGGGGCCCCAGCGGTCGGACCCCCTGCGATCTGCAACTTATCCCCTATCCTTAGGATAGGGGATAAGTTGCTCACCACTGAATCACCACTGGACTACTCCTTTAAGAAGGTTTTTGTATTAGCAGTGAGGAGCTGCAAGGGCCCTGCAGCTGCCTCTTAGCATATTCTCCTGTATCTATTTCATTCTTAATAAATGTATCTCTTTTAAAGGTTACACATCTAGATAAATTGGTTAGACTATCTGTACTTCCGCATTCCACACATCAATAATAACGGATTACACTATATTACTAATTTTCACACACTCCACCATGCATTTCAGTGGTTATACCAAAGAAAGATACTAATGATTCACGTTTTTTAGGCATATATATATATATATATTTATGCATATACAAGTAGACGTTTAATTTTTATTTTTGTAGCAGAAATTATACCTAGCATGTCTGTTATTTCCTATTGATTTTGATTTACAGTAATAGGCACATTGGGTACTGTGCAACACAAATACCTCTTTTTCCAGTTTAGTGTGAGCCACACAAACTCTATCGACATTTTCTTCCTGGTTTGCCTGTAGTCAATGTGTCACACTGCAGTTCAGAAAATTCCTGGTTGCAGCCACGTCCTGCCTTGGCCTGTGTTAGCTGAGCAGCAGTGTGATATATTGAGCAAATACACTGGTCTCACGGTTTATTGTTTATTTTGCAGGCAGCCCGGGCATAATACTGTAAAAAATGTTATCAAATATCTGAATTGATTCAAACCAAAACAAACATTTGTGTTTCATTGATGGGCACAGTCAGATCCCAAAAAACTTTTATAGGTTGTTAGTGATGAAAATCAAAGACCTTTTGTAATATGGTTGTTTACATTTTTTTTTTTATATAATTAAAGGAGGCCTGTAGTGAAATATAACTTATCCCCTATCCAAAGGATAGGGGATAAGTTATAGAATGGTGGGGGCCCCACCACTGGGACCCCCTGCAAACTTCTGAAGGGGGCACCAGCAGTCTGCTGGAAGGGGGAGTGCTGACTAGAGATGAGCGAATCAAAGCTGACGAACTCGAATTTGTTAAAAATTGTATTAGTTATTCGATTCACAACGAATGCGTTGATTCTATATAATGAACCGCTTCATTAAACTCCATTTACTACGTTCCAGGCTCTAGGGCATCTAAAATGGCAGATCCACATGTCAGTACATGGGGCAAGGAACGCTGGGAAGGCGGGAAGGCAAGGCGGGAAGGGAAGTAGGCGGGATGACCCTGAATCATATACAGGATGCAGCCTATCAGCAGCCAGTCACCCCTGTGATGTCACAGCTCTATATATTCAGCAGCCATTTTGCGGCTCTTCATATCATTCGTTACACTGCATAAAGATAGGACGGACATCGCTGTGTGTATGTTACAGAGAAAAGCTCATTCCAGCAACGTTTCACATCCTAGTCACATCAGCGTTCTGGTGGACAGAGAGCAGTATTTTTTTTCACTAAAAAGGATTTTTACTGCAGCCATTAACCTCCCAGTCACTTTCTTCAACATTGTATTACAGAGAGGGGCAGATAGCTGTGTGTTGCCTCATACATTTCAGCACGCTGCCTCAACTTCATAAACCTTAGCAAAGGAGGCAGGAATGATATTTCAGCCAATTCAGTGTCTTTGTTCCACAGCAAATAATCTGCTGGTTATGCTAGTCTGTATACGGTAGAATACCCAGCAGTCCATTCCTAATAGTCTTTGACAGAGTGCAATTTTGTGTTTAGTATACTGCTTTTTTGTGCTGCAGCACTGTTGTGTACTGCTGGTGTTGAGCAAAAATATGTTTTTTTTTTTGCCGAACTGTACAGCATTTTTCTGCCCTCATAAGTGCATATCACATACCTACATCTAAGTAGTGTATTATTATAAACCTGTTAATCATTGAAGGGCTTAGATACTGTGAAAGTCCAGGCAAAAGTTCTCAACGGCTGTTGTTTTACTCCAATATATTTATTAAATGTACTGTAGCGCATTTTTCTGCCCTCATAAGTGCATATCACATACGTACATCTAAGTAGTCTACTATTTTCAACCTGTTAATCTGTCAAGGGCCTAGATACTGTGAAAGTCGAGGCAAAAGTAATCACCAGCTGGTTTTTAACTAAAAGTTTTTTTTAAGCGTCCTGTACCGCATATTTCTGCCCTCATAAGTGCATACCAATAAGTAGTGTACTATTTTGTACCTCTCAATCTGTCAAGGGCCTAGATACTGTGCAAGTTAAGGCAAAAGTACTCACCAGCTTGTGTTTTTACTCAGATATTTTTTTAAGTGTACTGTAGTGCATTTTTCTGCCCTCATAAGTGCATACCACATATGTACATCTGAATCGTGTACTATTTTGTACCTGTTAATCTGTCAAGAGCCTACATACTGTGAAAGCACAGCCAAAAGTAATCACCGGCTAGTGTTTTTCTCCAATACGTTTATTAAGTGTACTGTAGCGCATTTTTCGGCCCTCATAAGTGCATACCACATACGTACATCTAAGTAGTGTACTATTTTGTACCTGTTAATCTGTCAAGGGCCTAGATACTGTGAAAGGACAGGCAAAAGTACACACCTGCTGCTGTTCTAGACAACTACTGTTTTAAGTTTAGTGAAGTGTATTTTACTCCCCTCATATACTTCATTAAGTATGTCAGGCAGAGAAGTGCCAGGATGTGCACATAGGAGTGTCAGAGGCCTAAATTCATCAGGCAGAGGTTGCAGCAGACTAGGGGCAAGTGGCAGCAAGAGTCGCAGCAAGAGGCCAGAGCTACCGGTATCAGTTAGTGGTCATGTCTCGACTAGCAACCCATCTTCAGTCATTGATTGGTTAACATGGTCATCCACTTCATCACAAGTAACATATGATACCCCCAATCAACAGTCAGTGGGTTCTTCAGACACAACCGTTAGTTGGCATGGCCCAGGAGCAGTCCCTGTCCTCCCATTGCCTCTGTCCTATGCTGTTCCCACCCCTAAAGAAGTATCTTATGCTGTGGGTTCAGCTCCGCTATTCAGTGAGGATGATCTAATAGAGGACAGTCAGCAGCTACTGCCCAGCCAAGAAGTGGAGGAGACAACTGCCCCTTCCCCCGCTAGGCGGGCAAGTAGCGATGAGGAGAGTGACGTGGGAGGCGGTGTTGACAAGGTTCAGGGTCCTGAAGCAGACACTGTTTAGGAACCTGAGGAGGACATCAGTGACGTGCAGACACTTGTTGATGATGATGAAGCCGATCGCAATTGGGAGCCGGGTGCAGAAGGGGCTTCATCATCATCAAGAGATAAGAGTTGCAGGTTGCCCATGAGGCAGTAGCTGAGCCAGCAAGGTGGTAGCATGGTTGGCAGTCAGCATGGTGGCAGAAGTGGAAATTCTGGAGCCAAACATGCCCAGGGGAGACCACCTGCTGCGCCGCAGCCTACCTTGCTGCGAGATAGTGGAACAGGGGTTCCTGGAGACGACGGCAGTAGCAGTCAATTAGTGTGGACTGTTGGTGGGAAACTCAGTTACTCGGCGGTGTGGCTGTTTTTCATCAAGCATCTGAAGGAGGTTCACATGGCCACATATAAGATATGTGGCTCCACGGCCCTGCGTCAACATATGCTTTGCCACCATAAAGCGGCTTGTGAGAACCGTGGTTCCGATGTAGTGGTCCAGCCTGCTGCATCACCCAGTGGCACACTGCTCCCTCTTTCAGCCAGCCAAGGCTACACCACCTCAGCCGAAGGGAGCTGTGTGTCATACCCTCCATCTGTCGCTCCAGGTGCTCCTGCTCCTCCTACTTTTAGTCAGACATTCCACTAACAATACATCGGCGAAGTCATGTCCAAGAGACTACAGTATGTTCCCACTCATCCAACGGCGCAGATGCTGAATGTGCTCCTGCCCAAGTTGCTGGTGCTTCAGTCCCTCCCTTTTCAAGTGGTGGACTCTGCACCTTTCAGAAAACTGATGACTTGTGCCGAGCAGTGGTGGAGAGTGCCAAGCCGCCATTTCTTTGCGAAGAAGGCAGTACCAGCCCTGCACAATTTAGTGGAAGATATGGTGGGCCAGTCCTTGAGCCTGTTGGTGTTTACCAAAGTGCACAGCAGCGCCGACGTCTGGAACTGTACATATGGTCAGGGACAATGCATGTCCTTTACGGCTCACTGGGTGAATGTGGTTCCTGCACAGCCACAACACCATCTTGGACAGGTAACGCCGCTTCCTCCGCCATGCTCTCAGGCCGTTGGTCCTGTGACAGTGTGCGACTCCCCCTCCTCATCCTCCACCGTGTCCTCAGCCTCCACTGCCCAGACAAGTCTCAGTGGCCCTTCAGCATACCCTGTGTGCAGGGCACGGTGGTGTCACACTGTTCTTCACATGGTTTGCCTTGGCGAACGTAGTCACACAGGGGAAGAACTGGTAAAAGTCATTCATAAAGAAATCGGAGCATGGCTTACTCCACGAAAACTGGAAATGGGAACCATGGTGACCAACAATGGGAAGAATATCTTGCATGTGCTGCGACGGGGAAGGTTGAGCCATGCACCCTGCATGGCACACATGTTCAATCTGATTTTGAAGCATTTTCTGGAGTGTTCCTCCCATTTGCAAGACATCCTAACAATGGGAAGGAAACTTTGCATGCACTTCAACCACTCGCACAACGCAAATCACACCCTCCTTGAGCTGCAGCGTCAGAATGGTATCCCCAACATAGTCTGATTTGTTACGTTCCCCCGCGTTGGAATTCCACCCTCCATATGTTGGACCGACTGTTCGAACAAAGAAAAGCCATCACTGATTTCTTGATGATCCAAGTGGATAGGGGTACTCCCCTGTGTAACTTCAATGTGAACCAGTGGCAGCTCATACGTGACACCTGCCGTTTGCTGAGGCCCTTTGAGGAAGCTACATTATTAGTAAATGGCCAGGATTACGGGATGAACAACGTCATTCCACTGCTTCATTACTTACAACACATGTTGGAAACGATGGCTGGTCAGGGCACTGGAGACATGGCGCCTCAATCTCAGGGCCACATGAGCCCTGTAGGGGCTGAACTGGAGGAGGAGGGGAAGGGGCAATCTGGAATACAGTTTAGGGTTCGCCAAATGGGCGGTTTTTCTAGTAATCTGACAAGAGAGGAGGAGCTGCTAGAGGGTTATGAGGAAGGCGAGACAGAGGACCCAGACACACCGTGGCAGTATGCAGTGGAGATGGAGGCAGGTAGTCCCTCCGAGTCACGTGCACAAATGGCACAATACATACTCACTTGCTTTCGTAGTGACCGCCGATTTGTCAGCATTCGGCAGCGCGATGACTTCTGGATCTCCACCCTATTGGACCCTAGCTACCGTCACAAAATAGGGGAGGACAAAGTGACCTGCTACAGAGGCATCTTATGTAGTCAGTTGGCCAATACCTATCGGTGCCATTGTCCACCCTCTCGCAGGTCTGACTCGGGGGGGCCCCCTGCTCTCACTTTCAACTGCCATGGATGCAGGTGAAGGGTGGGGTGGCAGGAGCAGTACCAGCTCCATCAGCAGCAGCCTGAGTATACAGTCGCTGATGAGTAGCTTTCTTCACCTGCATAGTGAAGCAACTCATCAGCAACAGGTACACCTGGAACAGGACCTTAACCAGGAGGTGGTAGCATACCTTGACATGCCCATACCAACAAAGCTTGAAGATCTGGACAGCCAAACTTGATTTGTGGCCGCAACTAGAAGAGTTTGCATTGGAAAAGCTGAACCTGCCCGGCCAGAAGTGTTCCATCAGAGCGGGTGTTTAGTGTGGCGGGGGCCATAGTCACCCCAAGGAGAACTTGTCTGTCCACGAAAAATGTGGAGAGACTGACCTTTGTGAAGATGAATCAGGCATTGATCAGCCAGGATTTCCAACCACCAATGCCTGATGCATGAGAGTAGATTGACCTTAGTGCCACACCAACACTTCACAAATATGGATAGTGCCAAACAGATTTAAGGAGCTCCTCCCCAGTAACAAACATTCCTCCCCATCATACCTTTTTTCACCCACCTTCGTCACCAGGTACTGGTATTGCCACCCACAGCACCACTCTTTCTCCAGGTCACTCTCAGGACTCCTGATGCTGCTGCTGCCACCTCCAGGCTGTCTCATTCAGCCACTATGTGGTCTCTTCATGCTGCCACAAACTCCAGGCTGTGCCATTTAGCAACTATTTGGTCTCCTCCTGCATCAGCCAACTCCAGGCTGTGCCATTCAGCTACTACATGGCCTCTTCATGCTTCAGCCAACTCCAGGTTGTGCCATTCAGCCACTATATGGTCTCTCCATGATTCAGCCACCTCCAGGCTGTATCATTCAGCCAATACAGTGGTCCCTCAAGTTACAATATTAATTGGTTCCAGGACGGCCATTGTATGTTGAAACCATTGTATGATGAGACCATAACTCTATGGAAATCTAGTAATTGGTTCTGAAGTCACCAAAATGTCATCCAAAAATAGGAAAAGGTGAGGATTAAAGAAAAATAAGTAGATAACTAGTATAGATAATGCAAGTCCTTCCTCATGAAAGTAAAAAAGAACTGCTGAGAGCTGTAAATCACTGTCTATGTAGAGGACAAGAGCTTCTTCAGGGTCCTGTACAGTACACACAATGTCCTAAAAAAGTAAAATAGAGCTGCCCTTACCTGGTGTCCAAAGGAGCAGCTAACAGTGGCACAGGTAAAGAGTAGTACAGAACATATTGTACCACCCTCTAATGTAGGTTGTACTACAAAACAGCCAGTCAGTGCCTGCACTTCAGTAATACAGCGTTTTACCAGTAAAATGCCCATTCTAATTGGTCAGTTCTTCCATCCATTGACACGTTTCACAGATCTGGACTGTCCGTAGCATTGTATGTTGAGTCTGCTTTCAAATTACAATGGTCCAGAAAAGACCACTGTATGTTGAAACTCTTGTATGTTGAGGCCATTGTAAGTCAAGGGATCACTGTATATGGTTCACTGATGCTGCTGGGCCTGGGTCTGGGAATCAAAATGTTGTTATGGTAGCAAATCTACATAAGTAGGGTATCATTTTAATCGTATGGACCTACAGACTAAAGATAAGGTGTCATTTTTACCAAAAAATGTACTGTGTAGAAACGGAAGCCCCCAAAAGTTACAAAATGGCGTTTTTTCTTCAATTTTTTCACACAATGATTTTTTTTTCAGTTTCACCGTAGATTTTTGGGTAAAATGACTGATGTCATTACAAAGTAGAATTGGTGGCGCAAAAAATAAGCGTTAATATGGATTTTAGGTGCAAAATTGAAAGAGTTGTGATTTTTTAAAGGTAAGGAGGAAAAAACGAAAGTGCAAAAACGGAAAAAACCCCGGGTCCTTAAGGGATTAAAAAGTGAAAGTAAAAATACACGGTACATCGCAGGGGAGCGGAGCATGCCTCCCTCTCCCCTGTTTAATAACTTCTGATCACATTGGGTCTCAGAAGACCCGGTGTGATCAATCCCTCTGTACTACAACCATCATCATGAAACAGACTGTTCCATGATGGGATTAGTATTACAAACACTAATGTAGCCTCATCAGCCCCCGACAGACTCCCGCAGATGGGGAAACAAGTCTGTTCCATGATGGGAGTAGTAGTATTCCCGGAGTCTGTAGCCAGAGGTGTTAAAATGGCCATAAAATAATGGTACATGACAGATGTTATAACCGGTCTTAACGGATGAATATGCCCGTTATATTGATGGACATTATTCAACTGTTAGCACCTGTTATTTCATCCCTTATTATACATCCGTTTTTTAATTATACAATACAGAAAACAGATGTTTAATAATGGATGAATACTCATAGTATGAAAGCAGCCTAAAATGTAGACTCCATTCTTGGGTGTATAAAAAATTATTAAGTCACCAACATATATGTATACTCATACTACAGTGGAAGCAGAGAAGAGCGGCCGGCCCCATCTATACATTATACAGGACGATCGCATCAGGTGTCAGAAGGTGTCACCTTCTAAAAATCATAACGCTTTCAATTTTGCACATGAAATTCCATATGATGGCTTATTTTTTACGCCGCTAAATCTACTTTGCAGTGACATTAGTCATTTTACCCAAAAATCCACGCCAGAACGGAAACAAAATACATTGTGCGACAAAATCAAAGAAAAAATGTCATTTTGTAATTTTGGGGGCTTCCGTTTCTACACAGTGCATTCTTCGGTAAAAATAAGACCTTATCTTTATTCTGTAGGTCCATACGGTTAAAATGATACCCTACTTATATAGGTTGGATATTGTCGTACTTCGGAAAAAAATCATAACTACATGCAGGAAAATGTATATGTAAAAAATTCTCATCTTCTAACCCCTATAACTTTTTTATTTTTCTGCGTACGGGCCGGTATGAGGACTAATTTTTTGTGCCGTATTCTGAAGTTTTTATCGGCACAATTTTTGTATTTATCAGACTTTTTGAACGCTTTTTATTCATTTGTTCATGATATAAAAAGTGACTAAAAATATGCTACTTTGTAATTTGGAATTTTTTTGCGTGTACGCCATTGACCGTGCGATTTAATTAACTATATATTTTTATAGTACGGACATTTTCGCACGCGGCGATACCACGTATGTTTATTTTTATTTACACAATTTTTTTTATGGGAAAAGGGGGGTGATTCAAACTTTGATTCGGGAAGGGTTTAAAGGGGTACTACCATGCTGACAACTTATCCCCTATCTAAAGGATAGGGGATAAGTTGCCTGATCTCGCGAGGTCCCACCGCTGAGGACCCCCGCGATCTCGCACGCAGCACCCCCCTCTCATCAGGCTCCGGGTCTTATGATGGGGCCGGTGATCGTGATGTCACAGCTCCGCCCCCGTGTGATGTAACGCTCCGCCCCTCAATGCAAGTCTATGGCAGGGGACGAGACAGCTGTCTCGCCCCCTGCCATAGACTTACATTGAGGGGCGGAGTGTGACATCACATGGGGCGGAGTGTGATGTCACATGGGGCGGAGCCGAGATGTCACGATACTCCGGCCCTGTGATCGGCAGTCATCAGACCCGTAGCAATGTTCGCTCCGGATCCTGATGAGAGCAGGGTGCTGTGTGCGAGATGGCGGGGGGGCCCCAGCAGCAGGACCCCGTGCGATCAGGCAACTTATCACCTATCCTTTAGATAGGGAATAAGTTGTCAGCACAGTAGTACCGCTTTAAATGACCTTTGTTAACTTTTTTTTTCACTTTTTTTTTCAGTGTTATGGCTCCCATAGGGGGCTATAGCACTGCACATACTGATCTCTCATGCTGATCCCTGCAAAGCCATAGCTTTGCATGGATTAGCGAGATAGGAGCTAGATTTCTCAAGCCTGTAACTCATGCTTGGAGCAATCAAACCCCAATCGGACGCGGCGAAGACAGGTAAGAGGACCTCCGCTCGCGTTGTAGCTGATTGGGACATCGCAATTTTATTCCTCAGCCAAACTGGGCTGCCGGGAAGCATTTACTTTCACTTTAAGATGCGGCGGTCAACTTTGATTGCCGCGCCTGAAGGGTTAATAGCGCGCGGCACAACGATCTGTGCCGCATGCTGTTAGCCCAGGGTCCTAGCTATGAATAGCAGCTGGGACCGACCCGGTGTGATGCGGGGTCACGGTGTGACCCCGTTTTAAACACCGGGATCGGGCATAGGGCGTACAGGTACGCCCTACGTCCTTAAGAGGTTAAAGGGGTACTCCGGTGGAAAACATTAACATCAACTGATGGCAGAAAGTTAAACCGATTTGTAAATTACTTCTAGTAATTTTAAGAATTGTCCATAGTAGGAGAAAATCCCCATACCAAACATATGCTGCTCTATACAGTTCCTAAAATTGACAGAGATGTCAGCAGAGACCACTGTGGTCATGATGTCAGCAGAGAGCACTGTGTTCCAAAATGAAAATAATTTCCTCTGTAGTATTCACCAGCTAATAATTACTGGAAGGTTTAAGATTTTTTAGTAGACGTAAATTACAAATCTGTTTAACTTTCTGGCACCAGTTGATTTAAAAAAAAAAAAAAGTTTTCCACTGGAGTACCCCTTTAACCTCTTAAGGACGCAGGGCGTACCTGTACGCCCTGCGCCTGGTCCTGGTGTTTAAAACGGGGTCACGGCGTGACCCCGCATCAAACCGGGTCAGTCCCGGCTGCTAATTATAGCCCGGACCCTGGGCTAATAGCGCGCAGCACAGATCCTTGTGCCGCGCGCTATTATCCCTTCAAACACGGCGATCAAAGTTTATTGCTGTGTCCAAAACGAAAGTAAAAGCTTCCTGGCAGCTGAGTCGGGCTGATCGAGACTATCGCGATAAAATTGCGATGTCCCGATCAGCTAGAACGCGAGCGAAGGTCCCCTCATCTGTCTCCGTCGCGTCCGATCGGCATTTGATTGCTCCAAGCCTGAGCTACAGGCTTGAGCAATCGAGCCCCTAGAACGCTGATCCATGCAAAGCTATGGCTTTGCAGGGATCAGGGTAAAAGATCAGTGTGTGCAGTGTTATAGCCCCCTATGGAAGCTATAATACTGCAAAAAAAAAAAGTGGAAAAAAATTAAAGTTAAATGGGCACTGTCATGAAGTAAAAAAATTGATATGTTGTAGTGCTTAAGTACTACAACATATCTCTAATATACATTAATAAAAAAAAAAGTGATTTTAAACAAGTTTAAAATCACTTTTAAATTCGGCCACTAGGGGTCGCCCTCCTAGTGGCCGAATGCATTCAGCAGTGACGTCACCACTGAATTTCGACTCATTTCAGCCTGGCAATGAGTCGAAATTCAGGCACTGCTGTGCTCGCTCCCGCCTGTCAATCAAACAGGCAAGAGCGAGCACGCTGATAGCTGGGTCTGCGCGCATTGGCCAGCTCCATTGGCCTCGCGCGCGGCCCCGCCCGCCCCCGTTACCCTGTCCGGAGGCAGCGCGCGCACTCATTGCTGCGCTGATCCTCCGGATGGGTAAGTCTGATCTGAGGTCTTAAATTTCTTTACAAATGATAATAATTATGGCCGCAACATGTTCTGGTTGGGATCCTGCAACTGCAACTCCCAGCATGTCAACTACAACTCCAGGCCGGCGATGCTCCTCTACTCCTCCTCCCTGGATAGCACATGCACAGGTGAACAGGGAGGAGGAGACTCCGGAGCTGCCTGCCGTGCTATTGGCAGATCATCTATGCGCGCTCCCGACAAGAGCGCTGCATAGACGATCTGAGGGCGGAAGCAAGCGCCCAGCAAGGCATCAGTGACGTCGTGCCTGCTGAGAAGCGCTGCTTCCTGCCCTGCTTTATAGAGCAGATTTAGAAGGTAGGGGGTTAGGGCTAGATTACTAATAGGTAGGGACATATTAGATTATATATTACTTGGTGGGAGCTACACTTTAAGTTAAAGTTAATAAAGGTCATTTAACCCCTTCCCTAATAAAAGTTTGAATCACCTCCCTTTTCCCATAAAAAAACCTGTGTAAATAAAAATAAACATATGTGGTATCGCCGCGTGCATAAATGTCCAAGCTATAAAAATATATAATTAATTAAACTGCACGGTCAATGGCGTATGCGCCCTAAAATTCCAAACTCCAAAATAGCGCATTTTTGGTCACTTTTTACATCATAAAAAAATGAATGAAAAGCGATTAAAAAGTCAGATCAATGCAATACTGATAAAATCTTCAGAACACGGTGCAAAAAATGTTCCCTCATACCGGCCCGTACGTGGACAAATAAAAAAGTTATAGGGGTCAGAAGATGACAATTTTAAACATATAAATTTATAGTTATAGTGTTGTTTTTTAAATATAGTAGGCTCAGTGCGCATTTGGTGGTTGTTACAAGAATACTTAAAAAAATCATGACTAGACAATAATAACTTTCTGAACCATTTTTTACTAATGTCGTTTCAGAAAAAAACTATAAATATATATATATATATATATATATATATATATATATATATATATTTATATATATATACATATATATACCTTACAGACCAAAAGTTTGGGCACACCTTCTCATTCAGAGTTTTCTTTATTTTATTTTATTTACTTATTTATTTATTTATTTTTTCTTATTCAAAGTAACTTTTATTAGGTTAAGAAAACATAATGACAATATCAGAGTTTCAATGCATCAGAATTGCAAATAAAAAAATTAAAACACGTTGCAATGCTTAGAGGCTAAGTTGAACAAATATGACACTCGAATGGTAAACTGGACGGCCCTGTCGGGGCAAAAACAGTTGCATACCGAAAGGAGCATCAACACATAAGCGCATTGAAAATATCAACATAGAACCGTTTCCAAATTAGAAACATAGATGTAAAGGGCTATTAGAGAAAATGGATGGGGGGGGGGGGAAGAGGAACGGGTTGGGGAACAGAAGACATATCAATAGGGGGGGGGGAGTAAGAATAGAGGGGGAAGAAGTGGGAAAAACAGGAAGAGCAAGAGAAAGGCAACAGCCAGAGTTTTCTTTATTTTCATGACTATGAAATTGTAGATTCACACTGAAGGCATCAAAACTATGAATTAACACATGTGGAATTATATACATAACAAAAAAGTGTGAAACAACTGAAAATATGTCATAGGCTGGGTTCTAGCCACCTTTTGCTTTGATTACTGCTTTGCACACTCTTGGCATTCTCTTGATGAGCTTCAAGAGGTAGTCACCTGAAATGGTCTTCCAACAGTCTTGAAGGAGTTCCCAGAGATTGCTTAGCACTTGTTGGCCCTTTTGCCTTCATTGGGTTCAGGTCCGGTGACTGTGGAGGCCAGGTCATCTGGCGCAGCACCCCATCACTCTGCTTCTTGGTTAAATAGTTCGGCAGTTCCCCCACAATAGTAGGCAGCTCCCCCACATTAGGTCGGGAGTTACCCCACATTAGGTCAGCAGTTCCCCCACATTAGGTCGGCAGCTCCCCCACATTAGGTCGGCAGCTCCCCCACATTAGGTCAGCAGTTCCCCCACATTAGTAGGCAGTTCCCCCACATTAGTAGGCAGCTCCCCCACATTAGTAGGCAATTCCCCCACATTAGGTCAGCATTTCCCCACATAAGGTCAGCATTTCCCCCACATTTGTAGGCAGCTCCCCCCACATTTGTAGGTAGCTTCCCCCACATTTGTAGGCAGCTCCCCCCATATTAGGTCAGCAGTTCCCCCACAATAGTAGGCAGCTCCCCCACAATAGTAGGCAGCTCCCCCCACATTTGTAGGCAGTTCCCCCACATTAGATTGGCAGCTCCCCCCAACAGACATACAGCTTCCAGCCATATACAGTGTATGGCTGGAGGCTGTATGTCTGTACTGCCCCCACAGTGTTCCGATCACCGCTCCTCCAGCCCGGGTCACCATCTTCTGCTATGGCCTATGGACCATAGCAGTAGGTGCCGGGACCGGGGAGCGGTGACCGGATCACTTACGATAGCACGGCCGGTCACTCACCAGGCCGGTCACTCACCAGGCCGGCGCGTCCTCCTGCGGTCCTCCTTGTCCTGCGCTCCTCTGCCTCTATGGTTGTACGCACAGGAAGTCACTGACGTCCCATGCGTACAACCATAGAGACGGAGGACCGGACCGCAGGAGGACCGAAGGACCTCACCACGGCCGGTCACTCACCACGGCCGGTCACTCACCAGGCCGGCGCGTCCTCCTGCGGTCCTCCTTGTCCTGCGCTCCTCTGCCTCTATGGTTTTCCGCACAGGAAGTCACTGACGTCCCATGCGTACAACCATGGAGACGGAGGACCGGACCGCAGGAGGACCGAAGGAGGGTCGCAGGAGGACGCCGGGGAATGGTAAGTGACCGGCGGACATCCTTATGTCCCAAAAAGATTTTTCGGGACGCAGGGATGTCCGGGATAGGAATACCTATGATTATCTGCCCGGGCCGCCTCCCGTGTGTGGCTGCAGGCGGGGGCCAGCCAGAGCAGGTAAAAACTAATACTGCATACTAAAAACCAGGGTGCCTCCAGCTGTTGTGAAACTACAACTACCAGCATGCCTGGACAGCCTTTGCCAAGCTGGGAGTTGTAGTTTCACAACAGCTGGAGGCCCCCTGGTTTTTAGTATACAGTATTAGTTTTTACTTGCTTTGGCCAGCCCCCGCCTGCAGCCACACACAGGAGCTGGCCTGGGCAGATAATCAGAAGTTTTCCTATCCCGGACCTCAATACTCGGCGTATAAGACGACCCCCGACTTTTCAGAAGAAAATTCGGGGTTAAAAAGTCGTCTTATACGCCGGGATATACGGTATGTCTATAATTCCACATGTGTTTATTCATAGTTTTAATGCCTTCAATGGGAATCTACAATTTTCATAGTCATGAAAATAAAGAAAATTCTGAATGAGAAGGTGTGTCCAAACTTTTGGTCTGTACTGTACACCTGACTAGATGAATTAAACCAAAAATAGCAGTATTTTCTGTAAAGGATGTTGCCTTTTTGGATTTCTGCTCAGAAAAACTAGTATTAGTTTCAAACAAAGGTAAAAATGGTGTCCATCCATTTGGGCAATTATTTCTTTCCCATTATTTTGTCTTTTTAGTGGTTTTAATTAATTATATTATTATGTAAAGTATATAATATTGTCATGTATTTATATAACATATAAGGTATAGGTATAATATTTTATTATATTTCTTAAAATGATTATTACTACAATCTTGTTGCTAATTAGGATTATTTACTTATTAACTATTTATGACATAATCTATTATTACTGTCATACTTTTCTAAAAAATTAAAAAATAAAAACATTCTTGTTCTGTCTTTACTAATGAGATTATCATAAATATAATTTTAGATTTGGATTTTTGTGTTGCTATATTGACTTAAAGGGGTATCCCGTCCTTAGACATCTTATCCCCTATCCTTTGGACCTTCGTGCAGCCCCTGGCATTCTATTCAGGAAGCTGCTCCCAAACTCCAAGATGTGATATCACGGCAACGCCCCCTCCATTCATGTCTATGGGAGGGGGCGTGATGGCCCCTGCAATCAGACATCTATGGCAGGGGGCGTGACAGCCCCCACGATCAGACATCTTATCCCCTATCCTTTGGATAGGGGATAAGATGTCTAAGGCCGGAATACCCTTTTAAGTGAATATAGCAACACAAAAATCCAAATCTAAAATTATATTAATGATTATCTCATTAGTAAAGACAGAACAAGAATATTTTTATTTATTTATTTTTTAGAAAAGTTGAGTGTTTTGTAGAATCCTAAAAATATGACTTTTATTTTTTAATATAATATAATTATTTTACTTGATATTAAATTACACAATTGACATCAATTACATCTTCCAAATTGCTTAAATATAGCAAAAGTTTTCTTCTTTTTTTCAGATTAAAGTAAGTGATTTAATGTTATAGCAAATGTCTTTATATAATGGACTTGCTGTGAGTTATGATATGGGTTTGTGTATAAAATTATAAGAGTGTCTTATCTTTAATATGAAATGGATAAACACTAGGATGGAGAAAGTGTATCATTACTTGTAAATAAAATGCAGGCCTCCTCAACTGTGGAACTTTAATTTAGGGGGAAAAAAACAACAACAAAAAAAACTTTTGTAGTAACTGAGTTTTACTTGATTACATGATTACTTCTAAGAGCACTTGGAATGGGAAGAATGAAAAAAAAACTTCAAATTCTCCACAACCAGCCAAGCAGAACCTATTTTCTCTTACAATGCAATTAACAGCACCAACATTTACAAAATATGATTACAAGCACTTTGGTTAAGTAGAGAAAAGTATATTAGATAGCAGCGAGGGGTTGATCGTTATGTGCATTTTTTTCAAAAGACTTGCATTTTCTTTGTGCAAATAAAGAGGTCCTAAATTCTCAGTAGGCATTAAAATCAATGCAGTGGAACCGTGATAACAAACATAGGCTCCACTTTTTGCTACATCCCCCAATTAATTAAGCCTTTCACGGGCATGTAATTAGGAACATTAGCAAGTCATAAAATTGCAGTGAGTCTTTAAATTATGTACTGGCCCTCAGCAATTTGTTTTAAATTCCTTTTGAAGACAATGGCACTGTGGGGCCCAATAGATCTTCATACAAGCCTACTGTTTACCACTTTATGGCTCTACTAAGGAGCTAACCGTTTCTACTACTCCCAAATGCATCTACACCATTTTATATGCATTTTCATTGCGTGGACACAAAAACCCCTTAAAGCAAAACCACAAGACATTATATATCATTATAGATATACAAACACATACACATATGATCATACATATATGTATTGTATGCAGACATATAAAGCATGGTATGGGTATTCCTCATTTTTTATTGCATTGAATTGTTGTGCTGGTTTAGATTATGTCATATGAATTTTGGGTAAAGGAGGAGGGACACTGAAATTTGTCTTTTTCTTGCAAAGATGGTAGCATAACATCCTGTAAGACAAGTGTTTTAACAAGTAGGTGCTCTTTTTATACTATCTTGAATTTTTTTTTTTTTTTTTTAATATTGTTCATGTTCATTGTGGAGCTCAGTTACGTAGACCACCATTTTTTACACCCGTCATGAAAGCCTACTAATATATAGTCAGGAAAACACAGTGGAAATAGAATAAAGTACATCTATGACATAATTCACTTAATTTATGTGAAGAAAAAAAAGAATCAAATTGATCTAATTCAATGACTTTATTGGGCACAAATCTACATCAGACATTAGGAGGCTGCTTTAAAATTAGATAAATGGAAGCAGCATATGATATTGTGTAGATGGGTTTACAATATAAGACGTTTAATGTTATTTAATGTTATTGCTGACCGGTGAATAAGATCAGTGCTTCAGATTTGTCTCAACAAAGTCATAAGGCTCATTGATACAAATATTTTATATACACTTATACACCTTGCAACATAAAAATTTTGTTGTTTATTGCTACAGGCTAACTCTACTTGTCGGCACAAGGACAGTCTATATTTGGAGTCTTTGATTCTCAACCTTATATCGTGAGATTGGATAGTTACAGTGGGTAAAAAAATATTTAGCCAGCCACCAATTGTGCAAGTTCTCCCACTTAAAAAGATGAGAGGTCTGTAATTTTTATCATAGGTATACCTCAACTATGAGACACATAATGAGAAAAAAAATCCATAAAATCACATTGTCTGATTTTTAAAGAATTTATTTGCAAATTATGGTGGAAATTAAGTATTTGGTCAATAACAAAAGTTCCTCTCAATACTTTGTTATATACCTTTGTTGGCAATGACAGAGGTCAAACGTTTTCTGTAAGTCTTCACAAGGTTTTCACACATTGTTGCTGGTATTTTGGCCCATTCCTCCATGCAGATCTCCTTTAGAGCAGTGATGTTTTGGGGCTGTCGCTGGGCAACACTGGGTTGAGAACTGGAGACTGGCTAGGCCACTCCAGGACCTTTAAATGCTTCTTGTGAAGACACTCCTTCGTTGCCTGGGTGGTGTGTTTGGGATCATTGTCATGCTGAAAGACCCAGCCATGTTTCACCTTCAATGCCCTTTCTGATGGAAGAAGGTTTTCACTCAAAATCTCATGATACATGGCCCCATTCATTCTTTCCTTTACACAGATCAGTCGTTCTGGTCCCTTTGCAGAAAAACAGCCCCAAAGCATGATGTTTCCACCCCCATGCTTCACAGTAGGTATGGTGTTCTTTGGATGCAACTCAGCATTCTTTCTCCTCCAAACTTAACGAGTTGAGTTTTTAACAAAAAGTTCTACTTTAGTTTAATCTGACCATTAGACATTCTCACAATTCTCTTCTGGATCATCCAAATACTCTCTAGCAAACTTCAGATGGAGATGTACTGGCTTAAGCAGGGGGACACGTCTGGCAATGGATGATTTGAGTCCCTGGCGGTAGCCTTTGTTACTTTGGTCTCAGCTCTCTGCAGGTCATTCACTAGGTCCCACTGTGTGGGTCTGGGATTTTTTCTCACCATTCTTGTGATCATTTTGACACCACAGGGTGCGATCTTACGTGGAGCCCCAGATTGAGAGATGTTATCAGTGGTCTTGTATGTCTTTCATTTTCTAATGATTGTTCGCACAGTTGATTTCTTAACACCAAGCTGCTTGCCCATTGCAGATTCAGTCTTACCAGCCTGGTGCAGGTCTACAGTTTTGTTTCTGGTGTCCTTCGTCAGCTCTTTGGTCTTGGCCATAGTGGAGTTTGGAGTATGACTGTTTGAGGTTGTGGACAGGTGTCTATTATACTGATAACAAGTTCAAACAGGTACCATTAATACAGGTAACAAGTAGAGAACAGTAGAGACTCTTAAAGAAGAAGTTACAGGTCTGTGAGAGACAGAAATCTTGCTTGTTTGCTGGTGACTAAATACTTATTTTCCACCATAATTTACAAAAAAATTCTTAAAAAATCAGACAATGTGATTTTCTGGATTTTTTTTCTCATTATGTCTCTCATAGTTGAGGTGTAGCTATGATGAAAATTACAGGCCTCTCTAATTTTTTAGAGAACTTGTACAATTGGTGGCTAACTAAGTACATTTTTGCCCTACTGTACATATACTTGGATTGATACCCTAAAGCAGAATGCACAACTGTGAGCGTGTGGGTCTGTGGGCATCTTGCAGCTTGCAAAATAATTTATGGAGGCTTGCAATCATTATGATGTCAAATAATGTCCCAGCCATTTGCGTACATAAGAGGAGAGGAGACAGCATCCTGGATGCTAGGATGGCATGGAGCACATGATACTTCAGAACAGACTGAGAGGAGTGGAAGGGTGATGAGGGGGACTATGATAATACGGTTTTGGCCAAGACGTATAACCAGGTGACAAGGATTGACATGACCAGAGCATGAGGCTAGTGGTGGCACTGTCAGCGTATAGAGCTGAGGTACTGCAATAGCATTTTCAAACAATCCCAGACATAGACCTGCTGGTATGGTCAGCTCTGAAACAGATGATTGCAACACTGCTGCTGCATTTGTTGGCTCCAGGAAAAATATCTTCCATAACCATTGTGCACATGAAGCAGCATCACAATGCCACATATGACAATTAAAATGCGCAATGATGTGAACAATACCTTGCTGCTGATGCTTATGTTGATGAAGGAATTGCTGCTATGTTGACTGCCATGTCTGCAGGCGAGAATCCCCCTGTAATCTAATAATAGGCAACATTGTTGCTAATAACATGAAGAACATTGTGGCTGTCCTGCATCTAGGTGGCATTATACACGCTCCATGTATTGCACATGTGCTAAATCTGGTTGTTACACAATGGGCTCCAGCCAGACACGCCGGCCGTGAGTGCATCTCCCCTCTAATGACTCCTGCCGGCAGGGCTGGGAATCACATCGCGAGACGCGCCCGCATGCGAGTCCCAGCCCGTCATTCACCTCCGCCTTCTGCCTCCGTCTCTCAGCTCCGGCACGCTTGCCGCCACCTCCTAGGGCACACGCGCACCGTAGCTCTGAAATTTAAAGGGCCAGTACGCCCATGATCATGAGTTTCACCTGTCCCATTGTTATAAGTTTCTGCACCTCCCACATACCTCTGCCAGATCTTTGTTTGCTATCCTGACTACATCCCGTCTCATCCCTTCTGTGCCTCGCTTCTCCTCAGCTGCCTGTGTGGTCGAGTCGTGCCAGTTGTAGCGACCTGGGTGCCGCCTGCCGCAGCAAAACCATCCTGCTTTAGATTCCGCTCCCTGGCACGGTCATCAGCCACACAGGACCAGCAGATCTACTACCTCTCGTGTTCCAGACTACTGCAGTCCAGGGGATCTTCTATCTTCCGACTTCCAGTCGACTGCAGTGAGTCCAACACTGGTGAGAAGATGTTTTCTAAAAATGTATGTCAGTCTGGAGGATGTGCCTGCCATGTCCAGGAGAGTTTGCATTTGCTTTAGCTATTCTTTTACCTTTCCTACACTTACAGTGCCAAAATGGTATTTCTATCCAGAACAACACATAATATGCAATGTTTGAAAACTCACATTTCATCAGTGAGGATTATAAAACTCCTGCGCCTGATGTCACAGATTAGATATGCTATGCTGGCTACTAATACACTACCACCACCACCACTACCACCCCTGCTGTCTTCTGGCTACTACTAAAACCAGTCCATCACCCCTCCAGAAGACTTGCTACTACTACAACCAATCCAGCAGCCCTGCTTTAAACTCATTATTACTACCACTAGTCCACCACCCCACAACTACTTGGAGTACACAAGTTCCCCTTCCATGCCAATTGTTTTATAGTGTACTGCTACTGATGCAGCTACTTCTACCCTGCTGCTGCTGCTACCAACCCTACATAACCAGATGATACACAATTTTTTTAGATTTTTATTTGTAAACAAGCCATTTCTTCCTCACTTTCTAAGATGTTAATCCTGTTGTTACTTACAAAAAGGCATAATTTTTGGACCGCTTGGAAAAAGCCATTCTAAGCAACAACGCATTCGTGAGGCTCGACTTGCTTATCTTTAGTGATTTGAGTGTCTATCGTATATACTCGAGTATAAGCCGAGTTTTTCAGCACAATTTTTCGCGCTTAAAATGCCCCCCTCAGCTTATACTCGAGTGAACTCTCCGCCTGTCAATCCCTTCATCAGTGGTCTTCAACCTGCGGACCACCAGATGTTGCAAAACTATAACTCCCAGCATGCCCGGACATCTATGCTGCAGGGACCGTCCGGTGGGAGGGTTAGTCGTTCCGGGCTGTAAATTTTCACCAGGAGGCCCTCTTCTCCGCTCGCTCTGGGCCGGCCCCGGTCTAGTGACATTGCCTTGACGATGATGCACAGGGACATTCATGCGCATAAATGTCCCTGTGCATCGTCATCAAGGCAACGTCACTATTCCGGACGGTCCCTGCAGCATAGATGGCCCGGACCAACTCACCCTTCTTTCCCACCGAAGGGAGGTGAGTAGAAAACTAAAGGGGGGGGTCTGGATGATGACGAAGGCCCGCACAGTGGTCTTCAACCTGCGGACCTCCAGATGTTTCAAAACTACAACTCCCAGCATGCCCGGACAGCCAATGGCTGTCCGGGTATGCTGGGAGTTGTAGTTTTGCAACATCTGAAGGTCCGCATCTTGAAGACCACTGAGGGGATTGACAGGCGGTGATGATGAAGGGGGGGGGGGTTAATGACAGGGTGATGATGATGGGGTTATGATGAAGGGGGGGAGATGATGATGATCTGATGATGATGGGGGTGATAATGACAGGGTGATGATGACGGGGGTCTGGATGCTGACAGGGGGGATGATGACATGGGGGGGATGATGTATTTCCCACCTTAGACTTATAGTCGAGTCAATAACTTTTCCTGGGTTTTTGGGGTGAAATTAGGGGCCTTGGCTTATATTCGGGTCGGCTTATACTATAGTATATACGGTATATCCTTTAATATTTGAAGTGCTAATTAAAAATATGGTACTTGCTCTGGTTCTTTTACAGAAAAAAATTATCGGGGTCAGAAGAGGACATTTTTAAACGTATAAATTTAATAAGGATAAGGTGTCATTTTTACTGAAAAATGTACTGTGTAGAAAGGGAAGCTCCCAAAATGTTCAAAATGTCATTTTTTTCTTAAAATTTGTCGCACAATGATTTTTTTCTGTTTCATCGTAGATTTTTGGGTAAAATTACTGATGTTATTACAAAGTAGAATTGGTGGCACAAAAAATAAGCCATGATATGGATTTTTAGGTGCAAAATTGAAAGCAATATGGAGGTAAGGAGGAAAAAACAAAAGTGGAAAAACCCAGGGTCATTAAAGGGGTTATCCACCATAAGGTGATTTTAGTACGTACCTGGCAGACAGTAATAGACATGCTTAGGAAGGATCTGCGCTTGTCTTGGGGATAAATAGCTATGTTGTGAGATTACCATAACACTGTGTCTAGCTTTTTGTGAACTAGTATTTCATGTTTGACTTTTCGCTTTTTGACTACAACTCCACCCTATCCATTTTCCTCCCTCCCACACATCAGCCACCCCACCCATTGAAACATAAATGAGCTGCAGACCTGTGGTTTTCAATCAGGGTGCCTACAGCTGTTGTATTAGTTGCAGATTGATCCCTCCACCCATTGAAGCAGACAGGCTCCCTGTCATCAGCTGACTAGTGAGTCAGGTCTCAGCCGCATTGCAAGCTGGGAAAAATCTGAGACAACAGTCATTTTGTATGCTTGTAAAAATAAATATTGGGATGAAAATCGCAGAAGAATTGTGAGAAAACCGTTACACACAGGAACACTGTATTATGAACTGCACTAACTTTACAGCCCCTGTAGCATAGTCAAATAAAAAAAAATCCTGGAATACCCCTTTAAGGGGTTAAAACCCAGTATATAACATTTTATACAGCTAATTCTTTTTAATAGTCTGTTCAGATGACTCTCATTTGCTTACAATGCTTCTCAAAAACAAATGCAGTACAAAGATAGATCATTGATCCCAGTGCCGTCATGACTTCACCAATCTATGTTCAGAACAACAGGGAATTGCTTTAACTTGAAGGTGCATCATTTGGTCCAGTAAAGTGGACCAGAAAAGACTTGCATCTGATTCTTCTTGGTTTCACTGCAGTAACATATGAATAATACATTATTTTCATGATCTCTCTGTAAGTATTGTTTAACCCTTAGGAACTGATTTTAAAATGTTTGTGAAACATATTGAGAGTCATGACACTGAGACGCCACAGTGTTTGGCCTGGATGTAGTGTGTCAAGTGATATTTAATAAATACTGGATTTGTTTGCTTGCTGGACAGGGGACTAATGTTCACATGGGAGCCTGGGAGAAGAGATAATCAGGGGCGAGGTACTGAAGCGTGATCATAGGACAGGCAAAACTAGAAGTGTGGGAAAAACAGCACAGGCATGACTGACACAGTGAGGATATCGACAGGACAGTTCCTGGGTTGTTTATCAGGCTGTCACTTTAGAATTGATAACAGTCTTTGTGCCACTGCTTCTAATTGACAAACACATTTCTGATTTGTCATGTAAAGCATTGAATAACTACACAGAGGTAGGCAGAAGACTAACAGCCAATAAATAAAAAAGGGAAAGTTGATTACTTTTTTTTTTTAATTAAATATATTGGTAACAAAAAAAATACTGTAAGAACGTGACATGACAAGTATGTTGACACTAACTGGGTATGACATTGAATAGCCATGTTTTGAGGGATTTAAAGAATATTAAGACCAAGTATTGTTGATATTTTGTACTTATCTATTCGCTGTTACATGCACTTCATGGAATTTATGAACTGAGGTTTTTATATCTGGTAAAGTTGACTACTCAATCATTTTTTTTGCTCAGGAAATCCCCTAACATATCCATAACCTTGTTTTAATTCAGCAAATGTACATTTCAGCAATTACTAAAGTTCCTAAAGCACATTAGACAATGGTCAGCTCAACCCATTGATTCCACCAGAACCAACAGTCAATCTAATGTGTATTGGGCCCCTTGACTCTCCACAGATAATACTAGGATAGAGAAGAATCGGGCAAAATAAGTCCATAAGCCCTTACTAAGCCTTTAGAAACATTTTGCTAGGACAGCACAAGGTATCTTAGATCAACATGGATGTCATACTGTACAGCAATGATCCCCAATTTGTGGCTTTCCAACTGTTAGAAAACTAAAACCCTTAGCTTGTTCCAACAAGAACAGATTAGCGCCCCATACTGTACATTATTATACACCTACAACTGTGCAAACGCACACAAAAAAACCCTCCAAAGTAGAAAATAGAATTAATAAGTAAATCTTTATTGGTATACAAAAAAACATTAAAAGCACATATAAGGGATCACACAAAGAATGGAGAAAATACACATATACACATATACACAGACATATTGCGATAAAAGTCCTATTACGATGATCAGCTGTATGTCTGTTTAAAATATAAAGCTACAAGGTAGAGAGAAAATTAGCATAAGGTGCCATAATAAAGTATAAGTATATACTCCTTTAAGGACCAAACAGCTCCCAAAATATGGTACAGGAGAAACCAAAGAAGCTTAAGTGAAGATAAAGTGCATTAGTGCAATAAAGTAACAGGTTTGCTGGTTTGCATAAGCAACCTAGATAGAGTGCAAGTAGAAAAAGATGTAGCAACAGACTCATACAGTTATCAAAACTCACCCCAGTTCCACATCAGACCTCCAACGCTTTTCGCCGAGAGAGACTTTGTCCAGGAGTCTCCAGGTATCCCATACTGTACATTGTTACAAGCTGCAGTGAAAATCAAGAGGTCCAGTTCTGGAACCATAATGATCTGCTAAAGCGACTGTGGGCGTTCAAATAATATTTATCTTGCTGAGATATTGTGCTCACAGAGATATTGTGCTCACTGTAAAAATCCTGTTTTTTCCATGGTTACATTGACAACACTGATTTAACAACAAGGTGGGAATACACCCTACATGTGTTGTTGTCATTGATGGTTTTAATTTTTCTTCTCAAACATTAGTGGAAGGTTCATATCGATAAAAGACTTGCCTAGGGTAAAAACTTTTTGGTGTTTACTTGGGATCATAAAAAAATATCATTCCACTGCTGCCGCATGTTTCTTTTACTCAAATATTAAATTAAATTATTTAATGAATACATATGTGGTAGCCCTTGGGGGGATATAATACAGTAGGGGTGTTGCTTCGGTATTTGAGGGGTTAATTTAACCCCTGTCACTCGTGACGCCAGGGTGAGGGTTAATACGCTGAGGTAAATCTTCGCCCTATCGCCACCCTTCCCAGAAACGATAGGTGCGTCCTTAAATGAATGAAGGTCCACAATAGGGATGAACTTGAACGTGCATAAACTTTACTGAAGTACTTGCAGTACATCCAATTAACAGCAACAGTCTTAGTAATACAGTCTCTATACAGCTCAGCAATGATTGACAGATGCTAATGGACCATTGACTTATCCAAGGATTAATAGAATTAGGATTTGTGCAGAGATCCATGCGGATTTAGGGGTCTGTTTAGGTCCGGTGATCTTGCGAAGTTAACAGGGATTGAGATAACTCACAGTTTTGTATGAATGGCCGTTGCCGCAAGGCTTGGGCCTAGTCACTGCGAAAGATAGCTGCGCAGATCCGTCCTCATCAGCAGCGCAGGAACAAGAGCACGATTAATGTCCGCCGATCCCTTATATGGGCAGGGCCGTTTTGGATTGGTCCGTGTCAGCTGTCACTCACCGTTGCAAGGCATGGTGGGTGAACACGTCACTGGGACCTCCTAAGGTCCTAAAGCAAAACCATAGAGTTTTACACTTGATCACATGACCCGCAGGTCCTGTTACGCTACAAACTGGTAGACAATTCAATATATACACTTGTTATACTTATAATTGTATAAATATCAGATAGAACTACTATACATTTAGTGGCTAAGTGAGAGGTGACAAGGGGAAGACTAGAAAAGAGGGACCCCGACGTCCTAGGGACTCTGACCATGGGGACCTCTACATAGGTAACGTATAAAATACTGTACCGGGACACCACACATACATAGATACAGCATATATCATTGAATGAACAAACGTTTCACATTTTTGCAAACATTTTACTATATACTTTTAAAGAAATATAACTCTGTTACAATGTAAAGTCGTTAGTATACAGCCTGTATATGTCACGATTCGGCTGGCAGGAGGTGGATCCTCTGTGCCAGAGAGGGATTGGCGTGGACCGTGCCGGCGGACCGGTTCTAAGTTACTACTGGTATTCACCAGAGCCCGCCGCAAAGCGGGATGGTCTTGCAGCGGCGGTAGTAACCAGGTCGTATCCACTAGCAACGGCTCAACCTCTCTGACTGCTGAAGATAGGCACGGTACAAGGGAGTAGACAAGAGCAAGGTCGGACGTAGCAGAAGGTCGGGGCAGGCAGCAAGGATCGTAGTCAGGGGCAACGGCAGGAGGTCTGGAACACAGGCTAGGAACACACAAGGAACGCTTTCACTGGCACAATGGCAACAAGATCCGGCGAGGGAGTGCAGGGGAAGTTAGGTATACATAGGGAGTGCACAGGTGAACACACTAATTAGAACAACTGCGCCAATCAGTGGCGCAGTGGCCCTTTAAATCGCAGAGACCCGGCGCGCGCGCGCCCTGGGGAGCGGGGCCGCGCGCGCCGGGACAGGACCGACGGAAAGCGAGTCAGGTACGGGAGCCGGGGTGCGCATCGCGAGCGGGCGCCACCCGCATCGCGAATCGCATCCCGGCTGGAGGCGGTATCGCAGCGCACCCGGTCAGTGGATCTGACCGGGGCGCTGCAGTAGCGAGGATGTTGCGAGCGCTCCGGGGAGGAGCAGGGACCCGGAGCGCTCGGCGTAACAGTACCCCCCCCTTGGGTCTCCCCCTCTTCTTGGAGCCTGAGAACCTGAGGACCAGACTTTTGTCTAGGATGTTGTCCTCAGGTTCCCAGGATCTCTCTTCAGGACCACAGCCCTCCCAATCAACCAAAAAACATTTTTTCCCTCTGACCGTCTTGGAGGCCAGTATTTCCTTCACGGAGAAGATGTCAGAAGAACCGGAAACAGGAGTGGGAGAAACAAGTTTGGGAGAGAAACGGTTGATGATGAGTGGTTTAAGGAGAGAGACATGAAAGGCATTAGGAATACGAAGAGAAGGAGGAAGAAGAAGTTTGTAAGAGACAGGATTAATTTGGCACAAGATTTTGAAAGGACCAAGATAGCGTGGTCCCAGTTTGTAGCTGGGGACACGGAAGCGGACATATTTAGCGGAGAGCCATACCTTGTCTCCGGGAGAAAAAATGGGGGGAGCTCTTCTTTTCTTATCGGCAAACTTTTTCATGCGAGATGAAGCCTGTAAAAGAGAATTTTGGGTCTCTTTCCATATGGTGGAAAGATCACGAGTCACTTCATCCACAGCGGGCAAACCAGAGGGCAAGGGATTAGGGAGGGGGGGAAGAGGGTGACGGCCGTACACCACGAAAAATGGGGATTTAGAAGAAGATTCAGAGACTCTGAAGTTGTACGAGAATTCGGCCCATGGTAGAAGATCTGCCCAGTCATCCTGGCGGGAGGAAACAAAATGCCGTAAATAGTCACCCAGGACCTGGTTAATTCTTTCTACTTGCCCATTGGATTGAGGATGATAAGCAGAAGAGAAGTTTAATTTAATCTTGAGTTGTTTACAGAGAGCCCTCCAGAATTTTGACACGAATTGGACGCCTCTATCCGAGACGATCTGCGTGGGCAAACCGTGAAGACGAATAAAATGTGCCATCTTGGAAAATCGATCAACGACCACCCAAACAACAGTGTTGCCACGGGATGGGGGTAAGTCTGTAATAAAGTCCATACCAATCAGAGACCAAGGCTGTTCGGGGACAGGCAGAGGATGAAGGAGACCAGCAGGCTTCTGGCGAGGAATCTTATCCCGGGCACAGACAGTACAGGCCCGCACAAAATCAACAACATCCGTCTCCAGAGTCGGCCACCAATAGAAACGAGAGATGAGTTGCAAGGACTTTTTGATGCCCGCATGGCCAGCGAGGTGGGAGGAGTGACCCCATTTGAGAATCCCGAGACGTTGGCGTGGAGAAACGAAGGTCTTCCCTGGAGGAGTTTGCCTGATGGAGGCTGGAGAAGTGGAGATCAGACAGTCAGGAGGAATGATGTGTTGCGGAGAGACCTCTACTTCCGAGGCATCCGAGGAACGAGAGAGAGTATCGGCCCTAATGTTCTTGTCGGCAGGGCGAAAATGAATTTCAAAGTTAAAACGGGCAAAGAACAAAGACCACCTGGCCTGGCGAGGATTCAGCCGTTGGGCAGACTGGAGATAGGAGAGATTCTTGTGATCGGTGTAAATGATAACTGGAAATTTTGATCCCTCCAGCAGATGCCTCCATTCCTCAAGTGCCAATTTAATGGCCAGTAGTTCTCGATCCCCGATGGAGTAGTTCCTCTCCGCCGGAGAGAAGGTCCTAGAAAAAAAAACACAAGTAACAGCATGCCCGGAAGAATTTTTTTGTAGAAGGACCGCTCCAGCTCCCACTGAGGAGGCATCAACCTCCAATAGGAAGGGTTTAGATGGGTCAGGTCTGGAGAGCACGGGAGCAGAAGAAAAGGCAGACTTGAGCCGTTTAAATGCGTCTTCCGCTTGAGGAGACCAGGACTTAGGATTGGCATTCTTCTTGGTTAAAGCCACGATAGGAGCCACAATAGTGGAAAAATGTGGAATAAATTGTCTGTAATAATTGGCGAACCCCAAAAAACGTTGGATAGCACGGAGTCCGGAGGGGCGTGGCCAATCTAAGATGGCAGAGAGTTTATCTGGGTCCATTTGTAGTCCCTGGCCAGAGACCAAGTATCCTAGGAAAGGAAGAGATTGACATTCAAACAGACATTTCTCCATTTTGGCATAAAGTTGATTGTCTCGAAGTCTCTGAAGAACCATGCGGACATGCTGGCGGTGTTCTTCTAAGTTGGCAGAAAAAATCAGAATATCGTCCAGATACACAACAACACAGGAATATAAGAGATCACGAAAAATTTCATTAACAAAGTCTTGGAAGACGGCAGGGGCGTTGCACAGGCCAAAGGGCATGACCAGATACTCAAAGTGTCCATCTCTGGTGTTAAATGCAGTTTTCCATTCGTCCCCCTCCCTGATGCGGATGAGATTATAAGCACCTCTTAAGTCCAGTTTGGTAAAGATGTGGGCACCTTGAAGGCGATCAAAGAGTTCTGAGATAAGAGGTAGGGGGTAGCGGTTCTTTACCGTGATTTTATTAAGTCCGCGGTAATCAATGCAAGGACGTAGGGAGCCATCTTTTTTGGACACAAAGAAAAATCCAGCTCCGGCAGGAGAGGAGGATTTGCGGATAAACCCCTTTTTTAAATTTTCCTGGATGTATTCAGACATAGCAAGAGTCTCTGGGGCGGACAGAGGATAAATTCTGCCCCGGGGTGGAGTAGTGCCCGGGAGGAGGTCAATAGGACAGTCATAAGGCCTGTGAGGAGGTAAAGTCTCAGCTTGTTTTTTGCAAAATACGTCAGCATAGTCCATGTAAGCCTTAGGGAGACCGGTTACAGGGGGAACCACAGGGTCACGGCAGGGAGTACTGGGAACCGGTTTAAGACAGTCCTTGAAACAAGAAGTACCCCAGCTCTTGATTTCTCCTATGGACCAATCAAGGGTTGGGGAATGGCGTTGAAGCCACGGTAGTCCAAGGAGAATTTCGGAAGTGCAATTGGAGAGGACCAAAAACTAAATTTTTTCGTGATGAGGTCCGATGCACATTAGGAGGGGCTCCGTGCGGTAACGTACGGTACAGTCCAATCTTTCATTGTTAACACAATTGATGTAGAGGGGTCTGGCGAGACTGGTCACCGGGATGTTGAACCTGTTGATGAGAGAGGCCAAAATAAAATTTCCTGCAGATCCGGAATCCAAGAAGGCCATAGTAGAGAAGGAGAAGGTAGAGGCAGATATCCGCACAGGCACAGTAAGGCGTGGAGAAGCAGAGTTGACATCAAGAACTGTCACACCTTTGTGCGGAGTCAGCGTACGTCTTTCCAGGCGGGGAGGACGGATAGGACAATCCTTCAGGAAGTGTTCGGTACCGGCACAGTACAGGCAAAGATTCTCCATGCGGCGTCGTGTCCTCTCTTGAGGTGTCAAGCGAGACCGGTCAACTTGCATAGCCTCCACGGCGGGAGGCACAGGAACGGATTGCAGAGGACCAGAGGAGAGAGGAGCCGGGGAGAAAAAACGCCTCGTGCGAACAAAGTCCATATCCTGGCGGAGCTCCTGACGCCTTTCGGAAAAACGCATGTCAATGCGAGTGGCTAGATGAATGAGTTCATGCAGGTTAGCAGGAATTTCTCGTGCGGCCAGAACATCTTTAATGTTGCTGGATAGGCCTTTTTTAAAGGTCGCGCAGAGGGCCTCATTATTCCAGGATAATTCGGAAGCAAGAGTACGGAATTGGATGGCGTACTCGCCAACGGAAGAATTACCCTGGACCAGGTTCAGCAGGGCAGTCTCAGCAGAAGAGGCTCGGGCAGGTTCCTCAAAGACACTTCGAATTTCCGAGAAGAAGGAGTGTACAGAGGCAGTGACGGGGTCATTGCGGTCCCAGAGCGGTGTGGCCCATGACAGAGCTTTCCCAGACAGAAGGCTGACTACGAAAGCCACCTTAGACCTTTCAGTAGGAAACTGGTCCGACATCATCTCCAAGTGCAGGGAACATTGTGAAAGAAAGCCACGGCAAAACTTAGAGTCCCCATCAAATTTATCCGGCAAGGATAGTCGTAGGCCGGAAGCGGCCACTCGCTGCAGAGGAGGTGCAGGAGCTGGCGGAGGAGATGATTGCTGAAGCTGTGGTAGTAGCTGCTGTAGCATCACGGTCAGTTGAGACAGCTGGTGGCCTTGTTGCGCTATCTGTTGCGACTGCTGGGCGACCACCGTGGTGAGGTCGGCGACAACTGGCAGTGGAACTTCAGCGGGATCCATGGCCGGATCTACTGTCACGATTCGGCTGGCAGGAGGTGGATCCTCTGTGCCAGAGAGGGATTGGCGTGGACCGTGCTAGTGGACCGGTTCTAAGTTACTACTAGTATTCACCAGAGCCCGCCGCAAAGCGGGATGGTCTTGCAGCGGCGGTAGTAACCAGGTCGTATCCACTAGCAACGGCTCAACCTCTCTGACTGCTGAAGATAGGCGCGGTACAAGGGAGTAGACAAGAGCAAGGTCGGACGTAGCAGAAGGTCGGGGCAGGCAGCAAGGATCGTAGTCAGGGGCAACGGCAGGAGGTCTGGAACACAGGCTAGGAACACACAAGGAACGCTTTCACTGGCACAATGGCAACAAGATCCGGCGAGGGAGTGCAGGGGAAGTGAGGTATACATAGGGAGTGCACAGGTGAACACACTAATTAGAACAACTGCGCCAATCAGTGGCGCAGTGGCCCTTTAAATCGCAGAGACCCGGCGCACGCGCGCCCTAGGGAGCGGGGCCGCGCGCGCCGGGACAGGACCGACGGAGAGCGAGTCAGGTACGGGAGCCGGGGTGCGCATCGCGAGCAGGCGCCACCCGCATCGCGAATCGCATCCCGGCTGGAGGCGGTATCGCAGCGCACCCGGTCAGTGGATCTGACCGGGGCGCTGCAGTAGCGAGGATGTTGCGAGCGCTCCGGGGAGGAGCGGGGACCCGGAGCGCTCGGCGTAACAGTATACAATTCATTTCCAGCACTGCCTTAAGCCTCCTGGGTATGGAGTTCACCAGAGCTTTACAGGTTGCCTCTGGAGTCCTCTTCCACTCCTCCATGACACCATCACAGAGTTGGTGGATGTTAAAAACCTTGTTCTCCCTCACTTTCCATTTTAGGATGCCTCACAGATGCTCAAAAGGGTTTAGGTCTGGAGACATGTTTGGCCATTCCATCACCTATACTCTCAGCTTCTTTAGCAAAGCAGTGGTTATCTTGGAGATGTGTTTGGGGCCTTTATCATCTTGGAATACTGCCCTTTGGCCCAATCTGAGGGTATTGGGATCTTGCTCTGCTTCAGTATGTCAAAGTAAATTTTGGCATTCATGGTTCCCTCAATAAACTGTAGCTTCCCAGAGCTAGCAGCACTAATGCAGCCCCAGGCCATGACACTCCCAACACCTTGCTTGACTTAAAGCAAGACTAACTTGTCTTTGTACCCCTCACCTAGTTGCCACCCCACATGATTGACACCATCTGAACCAAATACATTCATCTTGCTCTTATCGGACCACATGACAGGTTCCAGTAATCCATGTCCTTAGTCTGCATGCCTTCAGCAAACTGTTTTCAGGCTTTCTTGTGCATCATCTTCAGAAGAGGCTTCCTTCATGGATAACAGCCATGCAGACAAATTTGTTGCAGTGTGCGGCATATAGTCTAAGCACTAACAAGCTAAACCCCAGTCCTTCAACCTCTGCAGTAATGCTGGCAGCACTCATACGTCTATTTCCCAAAGACAACCTCTGGATATGACACTGAGCATGTGCAATCAACATCTTTCGTCGACCATGGCGAGGTCAGTTCTGAGTGGAAGCTGTCCTGTGAAACCGTTTGGTCTTTCCCACTGTGCTGCAGCTCAGTTTCAGGATCTCGGCAACCTTTTTAGGCAACTTTTACACTGCCGTTGTGACACGGCAGTGCACCAGCAATTGCAAGGACAGGAGAATAGCGGGAGAAAAATTAGTGCATGCGCCATCTTTTTCTCCCGCTGTACTCTTGTAAAACAATGGACCCCATTATAATCAGTGGGAACCAACCATTGTGTTGTAGAGCAACAATTCTTTTTTTGCAGATCCTCTTTGGCATAATGGAAACCATAATGGGGGATTTGACTTTTTAAAAGAGATTAATCTTCCCAAATTATCTGATATAGATCGATAATCTCTAGATAAAATGTTGACTATAGAAGAACTGGAAAAAGCTGTTAGTTTAGCCCCCAATAATAGGGCCCCAGGGTAGATGGATTACCAGTAGAAATCTACAAGAGATATGGTGATGTCCTCCGTCCAAAACTCTTAGAGCTGTTTAATAATTCATTAGAATTGGGGATTCTACCACCCTCAATGCGAGAAGCAATTATAGTAGTAATAACAAAAAAGGGGAAAGACCCTCAACTTCCCGGATCATATAGACCCATTTCACTGTTGGGTAGTGATGCAAAATTGCTAGCCAAAATATTGGTAACTAGGCTAAATAAGATAATTACAAATTTGATACATACTGATCAAACCAGTTTTAATCCATCAGGATCCACCTCAATTAATATCCACTGTCTTTTTTTGAGCTTACAGGTTCCTCCGGATTCTCCCAAAGATAGGGCCATATTCTCTTTGGACGTACAAAAAGCATTTGACTCTGGGAAATGGCCCTATCTTTGGGCGACTCTAGAGGAATTTGGTTTTGGCCCAAGGTTCATCTCATGGGTACAATTACTGTATAAAGAACCAAAGAGTGAATGGGGGTATATCGAAGAACTTCCCACTCTTTTATTTCACGAGGCAAGGATGCCCCTTATCTTCTCTGCTATTTGCAATTGTAATAGAACCTCTTGCTGAGCACATCAGATCTGCACTGGAGATAAGGGGCTTCCAATATAGAACTTATACCAACAAGGTCACATTATACACAGATGATGCTTTATTGTTTTTGAATTACACTGGTCCCTCCCTTAAAGCTGCAATAAACCTCCATATGAGATATGGGAAATTATCTGGTATAGGTATAAACTGGGAAAAATCCTTCTTAATTCTGTTGGATCGGGTTTCAACTGATGTTTATGTAGATGAGAATTTAGCTATAAAATTTGTTACCCAGATTAAATATCTTGGAATTGAGATATCCCCAAACATACAGGAATATGAAGAACTATATTTATCTCCATTGTTAAAAGATTTAAGAATAAGTGCTTGGCTTGGCGCAAATGACCTATATCTGTAGTAGGGAGGGTAAACCTTATTAAAATCATATACATGCCCCAACTCTTGTATTTAATACATAATTTTCCCAAACGGCTACCATTCAGTCTCTTCCAAAAAATAAATAAACAATTCAGAGAGCTGATCTGGAATGGCAAGAAACCAAAATTAAAACTTGAAAACCTACAATGCCCCAGAGAGGAGGGCAGCCTTGCATTACCAAACCCATGGTTTTATTTTCTGGCCTCACAATGTCAATATTTAGCGGGAAGGGATAATCCACACCAGAGTAACAGCTTAAATTTAATTATGTATAGTTATTTACTATATCTAAAGGTAACTTGGTGATGTCATTGGAAAAAAATCAGCCCTACCAATGTTTCATTTAATACACAAAGTCTGGAATAAAGTTAAACAGATAAGAGAGGTACGGAGGATTAATGATTATACCCCATTATGGGATAACCATGTTTTAAACTTTTAACAGAAAAACAAAAAAAACTCAATGGGTTTGATAAATAGAAAAAAGCAGGAGCATTATGGATGGAAAATCTATATAAGGGCGATAACTTTGGCTCAGAATAAATTTATGATATTAGAGATAATAAATTATCTTATATTGGAATTAATATTAAGAGAGCAAAATAAAACAGGTAGTATATCTAAAATATATAAGCTGTTGCTTGATACATTTTCTGATGGATATTCATTCAATACCAGCATTTACAAAATGGCAGATAGAGGCGGAAGTTGATGGTGCACAGTGGAAGTCAATCCTGGGATCCATCCCCAATCAAGCTTTGGGAGAGGGGGCCAGAATATTGCAAATATATATTTTTTACTGAGTGTATCAGACCCCCGCCTTCCTTTTTAAGATCAGACATAGAAAGGACTTATTGTCCGGAAAGATGCGGATCTTAGCCATATGTTGTGGGAATGTTAGTATATAAAAGATTATTGGTTTTGTATATTGAATTATATTGGGGATATGTTTAGGACAAAAAAAATTTGGGAGCTGAAGATATGTATACTGGGATATGTAAAGGCACTAGCTATAGAGGAAAGTTCAAAAATTGCAGTGGGGCAGTTGATTTATAGTGCAAGGAAACTAATAGCCCAACATTGGAAAGATCCTAAACCCCTAAGGATGGATCAATTTATACAAAAAGGGTGATACGCTAGTGGTATGGGAAAGAGCAATATATCGTAAAAGAAATAATGAAACCAAGTTTAACCAGTCATTCAGCCAACATATGGTCTCCTCATACTGATGCCACCCACAGGCTCTGTCATTGTTTGCCATGCGACATGTCACTCTATATGTTCTCCTCAAGCTATATGGTCTCCTCTTGCTTCAGCCAACTCCAGGCTGTGCCATTCAGACACCATATAATCTCCCAATGCTGCCACAACCTCCAGTCTGTGCCATTCAGACACTATATGGTCTCCTCATGCTTCTGCCAACTCCAGGCTTTACCATTCAGATACTATATGGACTCCTTGTTAGATTTGGTTCTTTGTACCCAAACGCCGGGGCCCGGGACACTAAAACTTGGGAGTTAAAATTTCTATTTCAAAATCTTAAATTTAAATGTTAAAATCTTAAATTTCGATGGTCTACTCATGCTTCTGTTAACTCCATTTTGTGCCATTCAGACACTATAAGGTCTCCTCATGCTTCAGCCACCTCCAGGCTGTGCCATTCAGACACTATATGGTCTCCTCATGCTTCAGCCACCTCCAGGCTGTGCCATTCAGACACTATATGGTCTCCCCATGCTGCCACAAACTCCAGGCAGTCATTCAGCCACTATATGGTCTCCTCAAACTGATGCCACCTCCAGACTCTGTCATTGTGCTGCCATGTGACATGTGAATCCTTGTTAGATTTGTTCCTTTGTACCCGCATGCCGGGGCCGGGACACTAAAACTTGGGTGTTAAAATTTCAATTTCAAAATCCTCAATTTCAATTTCAATATCTTAAATTTCAATTTCAAAATCTTAAATTTCAATGGTCTCCTCATACTTCTGCCAACTCTATAAAGTGTCTGAGTGGCACAGCCCGGAGTTTGCTGAAGCATGAGGACACCATATAGTGTCTGAATGGCACAGCCTGGTCTCCTCACGCTTCAGCCACCTCCAGGCTGTGTCATTCAGCCACTATATGGTCTCCTGATGCTTCAGCCACCTCCAGGCTGTGCAATTCTGCCACTATATGGTCTCTTCATGCTTCAGCCAACTCCAGGCTGTGCCAATCTGCCACTATATAGTCTCCTCATGCTTCAGCCACCTCCAGGCTGTGCAATTCAGCCACTATAGGGTCTCCTCATGATTCAGCCAACTCCAGGTTGTGTCATTCAGCCAATATATGTTTTACTGATGCTGCTGGGCCTGGGCCTAAAATGTTTTATGGTAGCACTAGCTACCATAAATCTTCAATTTAAATTTCAAAATTCATCTTTTAATCTTAGGGGTTATGAAGCCCTTGTGTCTACTCATGCTTCTGCCAGCTCCAGGCTGTGTCATTCAGCAACTATATGGTCTCCTCATGCTGCCAACACCTCCACGCTGTGTCATTCAGCCCTCTATAAGGTCTCCTCATGCTTCAGCCACATCCAAGCTGTGTCATTCAGCCACTATATGGTCTCCTCATGCTGCTAACACCTCAACACTGTATCATTTAACCACTATATGGTCTCCTCATGCTGCCAACACCTCCACGCTGTGTCATTCAGCCACTATATCGTCTGCTCATACTGATGCCACCTCCAGGCTCTGTCATTGTGCCGCTCTGCAGCAGTGATTCTAATAGCGATGCCAGTAATCTGTATGTCATACTGAATAACAGTATTATGTCACTACTAGAGATGAGCGAATCAAAGTTGACTAACTCGAATTCGTTACGAATTCATGAAAAATTCGATTTGCAACGAATGCGAATATCGCCGCGATTCGATCGCGCGAATGGCTTCATTAAACACCATTTTACAGCATTCCAGGCTATTGGAGACCTAAGATGGTGGATCCACATGTGAGTACATGGGGCAGGGGATTATGGGAGGGCGGGAAACAGCAGCGGGAATGAAGGTAGGCGGGCTGACCCTGAATCACATGTGAGATGCAGCCTATCAGTGTTCACTGACCCCTGTGATGTCACAGCCCCTATATAATCGGCGGCCATCTTGCCTCTCTTAATTTCCTCTATGCACTCAGATAGAGAGGACAGGACTGCGTGTGTGTGAATAGCTTATACAGCAGCGTTACACTGCAACTGCTAGTCACATCAGCATTAGGGAAAGACAGGAATGCAGAGTGCTTTGCTGTTAACACTGAGAAGGATCATTGATAGCTAAACCTCCTATTCACGTTATTGAGCATTGCAGCAGAGAGGGGCAGATAGCTGTCAGCTGCCTCATACAGATCTCCAAGCTGCCTGAACTTTCTGAAGCATCTTATCTCCTCATTTTTCAGCCCAATTGAGTTAATTTTTTTTGCTCCACAAATCTTCTGCTGCTCAGAATTGTGTGACATAGTGCAATTTAGGGTTTAATCCCTGGATTTTTTTTTTTTTTTTTGTGGTGTTGCACTGTTGGGCCCTGCTGCTGCTCAGAAATACGTGATTGTTCAGTGGACTATAGTGCATTTGTACCATTTTGTACCTGTTAATCTGTTAAGGGGCTACATACTGTGCAAGTCCAAACAATAGTATACACCGGCTGTTTTTAAAAAAAAAAAAAAATTCTGCATATAGTTACGCATATTACTGCCCTCATCAGTGCTTACCGCATAGGTACATCCAAGTATTGTACCATTTAGTACCTGTAAAGCTGTCAAGGTGCTCCATACCGTCAAAGTCCAAACAATAGTATCCAGCAGCTGGTGTTTTACAAAAATACAGATGTTTTTTCTGCTAATAGTTAGGCATATTACTGCCCTCATCAGTGCATACCGCAAAGGTACATCCAAGTATTGTACCATTTAGTACCTGTTAATCTGTCAAGGTGCTCCAAACCGTCAAAGTCCAAACAATAGTATCCACCAGCTGGTGTTTTGCAAAAATATAGATTTTTTTCTGCGTATAATTAGGCATATTACTGCCCTCATCAGTGCATACCGCATAGGTACATCCAAGTATTGAACCATTTATTACCTGTTAATCTGTCAAGGTGCTCCAAACCGTAAAAGTCCAAACAATAGTATTCACCGGCTGGTGTATTACAAAAATACTGAGTTTTTTCTGCATATAGTTACGCATATTACTGCCCTCATCAGTGAATACCGCATAGGTACATCCAAGTATTGTACCATTTAGTACCTGTTAAGCTGTCAAGGTTCTCCATACCGTCAAAGTCCAAACAATAGTATCCACCGGCTGGTGTTTTACAAAAATACAGATGTTTTTTCTGCTAATAGTTAGGCATATTACTGCCCTCATCAGTGCATACCGCATACGTACATCCAAGTATTGTACCATTTAGTAACTGTTAATCTGTAAAGGTGCTCCAAACCGTCAAAGTCCAAACAATAGTATCCACCGGCTGGTGTTTTACAAAAATACAGATTTTTTTCTGCTAGTGCTCTCAACAGTGCATACCGCATAGGTACATCCAAGTATTGTACCATTTACTACCTGTTAATCTGTCAAGGTGCTCCAAACCGTCAAAGTCCAAACAATAGTATTCACCGTCTGGTGTTTTACAAAAATACTGAGTTTTTTCTGCGTATAGTTAGGCATATTACTGCCCTCATCAGTGCATACCGCATAGGTACATCCAAGTATTGTACCATTTAGTACCTGTTAAGCTGTCAAGGTGCTCCATACCGTCAAAGTCCAAACAATAGTATCCACCGGCTGGTGTTTTACAAAAATACAGATTTTTTTCTGCTAATAGTTAGGCATATTACTGCCCTCATCAGTGCATACCGCATAGGTACATCCAAGTATTGTACCACCTAGTACCTGTTAAGCTGTCAAGGTGCTCCATACAGTCAAAGTCCAAACAATAGTATTCACCGGCTGTTGTTTTACAAAAATACAGATTTTTTTCTGCGTATAGTTAGGAATATTTCTGCCCTCATCAGTGCATACCGCATAGGTACATTCAAGTATTGTACCATTTAGTACCTGTTAAGCTGTCAAGGTGCTCCATACCGTCAAAGTCCAAACAATAGTATTCACCGGCTGGTGTTTTACAAAAATACAGAGTTTTTTCTGCGTATATTTAGGCATATTACTGCCCTCATCAGGGCATACCGCATACGTACATCCAAGTATTGTACCACTTAGTACCTGTTAAGCTGTCAAGGTGCTCCAAACCGTCGAAGTCCAAACAATAGCATTCACCGGCCGGTGTTTTACAAAAATACAGAGTTTTTTCTGCGTATAGTTACGCATATTACTGCCCTCATCAGTGCATACCGCATCGGTATATCCAAGTATTGTACCATCTAGTACCTGTTAATCTGTCAAGGGCCTACATACTGTGAAAGGACAGCCGTAAGTAATCACCTGCTGCTGTTCTAGACAAATACTATTTAAAGAGTAGTGTAGCGTATTGTAATACCCTCATAAACGCACTAAGTATGTCAGGCAAAGAAGTGCCAGGACGTGCACAGAGGAGTGGCAGAGGCCTAAATACTTTAGGCAGAGTTGGCAGCAGACTTGGGGCGAGGGGCAGCAGGAGTCGCAGCGAGAGGCCTGAGCTCCCGTTATTAACCAGCGGTCGTGTCTCCACCAGCAACCCATCTGCCGTCGTCGATTGGTTAACACGCTGATCCACATCATCACAAGTGACATCTGACACCCCCAGTCAACAGTCGGTGGGTTCCTCAGACACAACCCTCAGTTGGCATGGTATGGGAGCAGTCCCTGTCCTCCCATAGCATTTGTCCTATGCCGTTCCCTCTCCTAAAGAAGTATCTTATGCTGTGGGTTCAGCTCCACTATTTACCGAGGATGATCTAATAGAGGACAGTCAGCAGCTATTGGACAGCCAAGAAGGGGAGGAGACATGCGCTGCTTGCTCCGCTAGGCGGCCAAGTAGTAATGTGGAAAGAGACGTGGGTAGCGGTGTTGCAAGGGTTCAGGGTCCTGAAACAGACACTGTTGGGGAACCTGAGGAGAACATCAGTGACGTGCACACACCTGTGGATGATAATGAAGCCGATCCCAATTGGGAGCCGGGTGCAGAAGGGGCTTCATCATCATCAGGAGAAGAGAGTTGCAGGTTGCCCTTGAGGCAGCAAGGCGGTAGCACGATTGGCAGTCAGCGTGGTGGCAGTAGTGGAAATTCAGGAGCCAAACGTGCCCAGGGGAGACCACCTGCTTTGCGGCAGCCTACCTTTCTGGGAGGTAGTTGAACAGGGGTTCCTGGAGACGGCGCCAGTAGCAGTCAATTAGTGCGGACTGCGGGTGGGAAAATCAGCTACTCAGCGATGTGGAAGTTTTTCATAAGGCATCCGGAGGAGGTTCACGTAGCCACATGCATGATCTGTCGGCAGAAAGTGAAGCATGGCCAGGGTCCCAATGTCGGCACCACGGCCCTGCGTCAACACATGCTTCCCCACCATAAAGTGGCCTGGGAGAACAGTGGCTCCAATATAGTGGTCCAGCCTGCTGCATCACCCAGTGGCCATCCGCTCCCTCCTTCATCCAGCCAAGGCTCCACCATCTCAACCGAAGGGATCTGTGTGTCAAACCCTCCTTCTGTCGCTCCTGCTTCTCCCACTTTTAGTCAACCATTCCACCAACAATCCATCGGCGAAGCCATGTCCAAGAGACAACAGTATGCGCCCACTCATCCAACGGTGCAGAAGTTGAATGGGTTCCTGTCCAAGTTGCTGGTGTTGCAGTCCCTCCCTTTTCAAGTGGTGGACTCTGCACCTTTCAGAGAATTGATGGCTTGTGCCGAGCCGAGGTGGAGAGTCCCAAGCCGTCATTTCTTTGCAAAGAAGGCAGTACCAGCCCTGCATAAGTTGGTACAAGAGAAGTTGGGCCAGTCCTTGAGCCTGTCGGTGTGTTCAAAAGTGCACGGCAGCGCCGTCGTGTGGAGCTGTAACTACGGGCAGGGACAATACTTGTCTTTTACGGCCCACTGGGTAAATGTGGTTCCTGCACAGCCACAACAGCAACTTGGACAGGTCACACCGCTTCCTCCTCCACGCTCTCGCTCCCAGGCAGTAAGTCCTGTTACAGTGTGCGACGCTGCCTCCTCATCCTCCACCGTGTCCTCGGCCTCCACTGCACGTCCAAATCTCGGTGGCCCTTCATCGTACCATGTGTGTAGGGCACAGCGGTGTCAAGCTGTTCTTCACATGATTTGCCTTGGCGAACTGAGTCACACAGGGGAGGAACTGCTAAAGTTCATTCGTAAAGAAATCCGAGTATGGCTTCTTCCACAAAATCTGGAAATGGGAATCATTGTGACCGACAACGGGAAGAACATTGTGTCCGCGCTTCGACAAGGAAGTGTGAAACATTCGCCCTGCATGGCACACGTGTTGAATCTGGTTGTCAAGCACTTCCTCAATTCTTCACCCCATTTTCAAAACATCCTGAAAATGGCAAGGAAACTGTGCATGCACTTCAGCCACTCGTACACCGCCAAGCACACCTACCTTGAGCTGCAGCGTCAGAACGGCATCCCACAACATAGTCTTATTTGTGACATTGCCACACGTTGGAATTCCACCCTCCATATGTTGGACAGACTATACGAACAAAGAAAAGCCATCACTGATTTCTTGATGATCCAAGCAGATAGGAGTACTCCCCTGTGTAACTTCAATGTGAACCAGTGGCAGCTCATACGTGACACCTGCCGTTTGCTGAGGCCCTTTGAGGTAGCCACATTATTTGTGAGTCGCCTGGATTATACCATGAACGACGTAATTCCACTCCTACATTTCCTCCAACAAATGATTGAAACCATGGCTGATCACGGCAAGAGAGACGTTGCGCCTACATCTCAAGGCTACATGAGCCCTGTGGGGGCTGAACTGGAGGAGGAGGATGATGAGGGGCAGAGCGGAGCACAGTTTAGGTTGGATGAGATGGCCGGTGTTTCTAGTCATCGGACAGAAGAGGAGGAGCAGGAGCAGCCAGAGGAGCTGGAGGGTTATGAGGAAGTTGAGACAGAGGACCCAGACACACCGTGGCAGAATGAAGTGGAGATGGAGGCAGGTAGTCCCTCCGAGTCACTGGAGCAAATGCACGATGCATGCTCAGTTGCTTGCGTAGTGACCCCCGAATTGTCAAAATTCATCAGCGGGATGACTTCTGGATCTTCATCTTATTAGACCCTCGCTACCGTCCCAAAATAGGGGCCTTTTTTACACCTACTGAGAGGGAGGACAAACTGACCTACTACAGAGAGATTCTACATAGTCAGTTGGCTGATGCCTATCGGCCACATGGTCCATCCACTCGCAGGTCTGAATCGGGGGGCCCTCTGCGCTCACCTTCCACTGCCATGGCTGCTGGGGAGGGGAGGGGTGGCAGGAGCAGTACCAGCTCAATCAGCAGCAGCCTGAGTCTACAGTCGCTGATGAGTAGCTTTCTTCACCCGCATAGTAAAGCAACTCATCAGCAGCAGGTAGACATGGAGCAGGACCTGAACCAGCAGGTGGTGGCATACCTTGACATGGCCATGCCAACAACCATTGAAGATCCGCTGGACTTCTGGGCAGCCAAACTGTATTTATGGCCACAACTAGCAGTTTGCCCTGGAAAAGCTGTCCTGCCCGTGTTTAGCGGGTGTTTAGTGCGGCCAGGCCATAGTCACCCCAAGGCGAACTCGTCTGTCCACTAAAAATGTGGAGAGACTGACGTTTGTCAAGATGAATCAGGGATGGATCAGCCAGGATTTCCAGCCACCAATGCCAGATGCCTCAGAGTAGATTGACCATGCTGCTTCACAACCCAATTATGGTTGGTTATGAAACCCTCTTGGGTTATCAATTATGGTTATGAAACCCTCTTGGGTACTGCGAATGACTGCTCCTGACTCATTCTGTGTCTTTCAGGAAATAATTGCCTCCCTGATGCCTCAGGCCTTGGGCCTTCAATTTTTGGATGTTTAGCAGTAGCTAAATATATGCTTAATGCAAATGTAAACATTAATCTTTAAATGTAAGGGGTTATGAAACCCTCTTGGGTACTGCGAATGCCTGCTCCTGACTCATTCTGTGTCTTTCAGGAACTACTTGCCTCCCTGCCCTCAGGCCTTGGGCCTTCAATTTTTGGATGTTTAGCAGTAGCTAAATACATGCTTAATGCAAATTTCAACATTGATCTTTAAATGTAAGGGGTTGGTTTTGAAACCCTCTTGGGTACTGCGAATGACTGCTCCTGACTCATTCTGTGTCTTTCAGGAACTACTTGCCTCCCTGAGGCCTCAGGCCTTGGGCTTTCAATTTTTGGATGTTTAGCAGTAGCTAAATACATGCTTAATGCAAATTTCAACATTGAGCTTTAAATGTAAGGGGTTGGTTATGAATCCCTCTTGGGTACTGTGAATGACTGCTCCTGACTCATTCTGTGTCTATCAGAAAATAATTGCCTCCCTGATGCCTCAGGCCTTCAATTTTTGGATGTTTAGCAGTAGCTAAATGCATGCTTAAAGCAAATTTCAATATTGATCTTTAAATGTAAGGGGATGGTTATGAAACCCTCTTGGGTACTGCGAATGACTGCTCCTGACTCATTCTGTGTCTTTCGGGAACTATTTGCCTCCCTGATGCCTCAGGCCTTGGGCCTTAAATTTTTGGTTGTTTAGCAGTAGCTAAATACATGCTTAATGCAAATTTCAACATTGAGCTTTAAACGTAAGGGGTTGGTTGTAAATCCCTTTTGGGTACTGCTCCTGACTCATTCTGTGTCTTTCAGGAAATAATTGCCTCCCTGATGCCTCAGGCCTTGGGCCTTCAATTTTTGGAAGTTTAGCAGTAGCTAATACATGCTTAATGCAAATTTCAACATTGATCTTTAAATTCTCGGCGCTCTGCTAGGGCCTTCTCCTACCCCACCGGGGCCGATCCGAGGACCTCACTAAACCATCCATTCGGTAGTAGAGACATGCGGTGTGTACAAAGGGCAGGGACTTAATGAACTCGAGCTTATGACCCGCGCTTAGTTGTGATTCTTCTTTCCTGGAAAATAATTGCAATCCCTGATCCCTATCGCGAACGGGGTTCAGCGGGTTACCCGCACCTGCCGGTGAAAGATAGACACATGCTGGTCCGTTCAGTGTAGTGCACATGCAGCCCCGGACATCTGAGGGCATAACACACCTGTTATTGTTCGATCTCGAGAGTGATCGTGCAATGTAAGGGGTTATTAAAGCCTCTTGGGTACTGCTGAGGCCTACTCCTGACTGCTCCTGTGTCTTTCAGGAACTACTTGACTTCATGATGCTTTTGGGCTTGGGCCTTTAATTTTAGGATATTTGAAATACATACATACATGCTTAATTTAAATTTCAACATTTATGGTGCAATGTATGGGGTTATTAAACACTCTTGGGTAGTGTTTTTTTTTTCAAATTTTCTGATAATTATCACAGTAATAAACTTGAATTTTCCCCAATAATATCCATTACACCATGGGATGAACTCTGCTTCTTTATTTCCTAAAAAATAATTTTATAGAAGAATGTCTTTTGGTGGTCCACCGTCCTGCATTATAGAGTCTTCTGGACTCTTGGATATGTGCTTGTTCTTAAACGAAGGTACAAAAAACAAAAATGGCCGGTCAGGGCTATGGAGACGTTGCGCCTACAACTTACGGTCACATGAGCCCTGTGGGTGCTTGTGAGATTAGGTCCTTTGTACCCACACGGCGGGGTCCGTGACACATATTTTGATTTAAATTTAAAAAAAAAAAATCACACATTTCAATGGTCTCCTCATGATGCAGCCAACTCTGGGCTGCGTCATTCTGGTAATATGTAGAGAGCACTCTCTGTCCTAAATTTTCGTTAACATTTTTTGTCAAAAATGTTAGGGATTTTTATTAGGGATTGTGAAGCTTTGGTGCTTACTCATGCATCAGCCAACTCCAGCCTGTGTCATTCAGGCAATATATGGTTTACTGATGGCGCTGCTGGGCCTGGGTCTGGGAATTTCAAATTTTCTCATAGGTAGCACCCGCTATCCAAAAGTCTTCTTCATAAATTTCTACAATTGTTGTGTTTTTTGGAGGGATTGTGAAGCCCTAGTGTGTACTCATGCATCAGCCAACTCCAGGCTGTGTCATTCAGGCAATATATAGGTAGCACCCGCTGTCCTAAACATTCTTAAAATTATTTTAAAAATGGTTGTTTTTTCTTTGGGATTCTGAAGCCCTGGTGTGTACTCAATGCTGCTTCCTGCTACACTCTGTCAGCCCGTTGGTCCTGCGACAGTGTGCTACTCCGCCTCCACATCCTCCACTGTGTCTTAAGCCTCCACTGCCCGGACAAGTCTCAGTGGCCCTTCAGCATACCATGTGTGCAGGTCACGGAGGTGTCACGCTGTTCTTCACATGGTTTGCCTTGGCGAGAAGTCTTGGAAACAATGGCCGATCAGGGCAATGGAGACGTTGCGCCTAAATCTCCCGGCCACATGAGCCCTGTGGGGCTTGTTGAATTTGGTCCTTCATACCCCCACGCTGGGGTCAGGGACACTCAAAGTTTGTTTTAATTTTCAAATTAAAAAATGATGGCGCTGCTGGGCCTGGGTCTGGTAATTTCAAATGTTCTCATAGGTAGCACCCACTATCCAAAATCTTTTTCAAAAAATTCTAAAATTGTGGTGTTTTTTGGGGGGGATTGTGAAGCCCTAGTGTGAACTCGTGCATCAGCCCACTCCAGGCTGTGTCATTCAGGCAATATATGGGTTACTGATGCCGCTCTGGGGCCTGGGTCTGGTAATTTCAAATTTTCTCATGGGTAGCACCCGCTATCCAAAATCTTTTTCAAAAATTTCTAAAATTGTGGTGTTTTTTGGGGGGGATTGTGAAGCCCTGGTGTGTACTCGTGCATCAGCCAACTCCAGGCTGTGTCATTCAGGCAATATATGCTTTACTGATGCCACTGTGGGGCCTGGGTCTGGTAATTTCTAATTTTCTCATAGGTAGCACCCGCTATCTGAAATCTTTTTCAAATATTTCTAAAATTGTGATGTTTTTTGGGGGGGATTGTGAAGTCCTGGTGTGTACTCGTGCATCAGCCAACTCCAGGCTGTGTCATTCAGGCAATATATGGGTTACTGATTCCGCTGTGGGGCCTGGGTCTGGTAATTTCAAATTTTCTCATAGGTAGCACCCGCTATCCAAAACTTTTTCAAAAATTTCTAAAATTGTGGTGTTTTTTTGGGGGGGATTGTGAAGTCCTAGTGTGTACTCGTGCATCAGCCAACTCCAGGCTGTGTCATTCAGCCAATATATGGGTTACTGATGCCGCTGTGTGGCCTGGGTCTGGTATTTTCAAATTTTCTCATAGGTAGCACCCGCTATCCCAAATCTTTTTCAAAAATTTCTAAAATTGTGGTGTTTTTTGGGGGGGATTGTGAAGCCCTGGTGTGTACTCGTACATCAGCCAACTCCAGGCTGTGTCATTCAGGCAATATATGGGTTACTGATGCCGCTATTGGGACTGGGTCTGGAAATTTCAAATTTTCTCATAGGTAGCACCCGCTATCCAAAATCTTCGGTTTAAATTTCTTAATTCATCTTTTAATCTTAGGGATTGTGAAGGCCTAGTGCCTACTCATGCTGCTGGCAACTCCGGGCTGTGCCATTCATCCACTATATGGTCACCTCATGCTGCCAACACCTCCACGCTGTGTCATTCAGCCACTATATGGTCTCTTCATGCTGACAACATGTCCATGCTGTGTCATTCAGCCTCTACATGGTGTCCTCATGCTGCCAACACCTCCACGCTGTGCCATTCAGCCACTATATGGTCTCCTCATGCTGCCAACCCCTCCACGCTGTGTCATACAGCCACTATATGGTGTCCTCATGCTTCAGCCTCATGCAAGCTGTGTCATTCAGCCACTATATGGTGTCCTCATGCTGCCAACACCTCCACACTGTGCCATTCAGCCACTATATGGTCTCCTCATGCTGCCAACACCTCCACGCTGTGCAATTCAGCCACTATATGGTCTCCTCATGCTTCCAACACCTCCACACTGTGTCATTCAGCCACTATATGGTGTCCTCATGCTTCAGCCTCATCCAAGCTGTGTCATTCAGCCACTATATGGTGTCCTCATGCTGCCAACACCTCCACGCTGTTCCATTCAGCCACTGTATGGTCTCCTCATGCATCCAACACCTCCACGCTGTGTCATTCAGCCACTATATGGTGTCCTCATGCTTCAGCCTCATCCAAGCTGTGTCATTCAGCCACTATATGGTGTCCTCATGCTGCCAACACCTCCACACTGTGCCATTCAGCCACTATATGGTGTCCTCATGCTGCCAACACCTCCACGCGGTGCCACTCAGCCACTATATGGTCTCCTCATGCTGCCAACACCTCCACGCTGTGTCATTCAGCCACTATAAGGTGTCCTCATGCTTCAGCCTCATCCAAGCTGTGTCATGCAGCCAACACCTCGACGCTGTGCCATTCAGCCACTACATGGTCTCCTCATGCTGCCAACACCTCCACGCTGTGTCATTCAGTCACTATATGGTCTCCTGACACTGATGCCACCGCAAGGCTCTGTAATTGTGCTGCTGTTACAGTGATTCTTAAAACGATGCCGGTAATCTGCATGCTATTCTGAATAACAGTATTATTTCACTAACCCAGCACACTCCATATGCGTTTTAGAACACAGCAAAGTGTTCTATACCCCTATAGAGGCTGTATGTAGGCTAGAAATAGCCTTTTTTAATATAGATTCACCGCAAAAAAATTTGGATCGAAACAAACTTTATCGGAAAATTCGGCGAATCGGCTGAATCGAATTTTTGAAAAGTTCGCTCATCTCTAGCACACTCCATATGCGTGTTGGAACAAAGCAAAGTGTTCTACACCCCTATTGAGGCTCTCTGTAGGCTAGAAATAGCCATTTTTAATATAGACAATAGATAATAGGACGGGCACCGCCCAATATCACCACTACTGGGTGAAAACTAGTTGCTATAATATATATGGAATACAATAAAAAAGGACAAGCTAGCAACCATACCAGGATGCACACCAAAAATATCAGACCATATGTATATATAAAGTATCTTCATTCACATATCTAGACCCATAAAAGAGAGTACACAGATATTTAAAACCATTTGAAATACAATATACACCAAGCGGAGGAATGTAATCCTACAATGCTCACCCAATGCTGGGTATAATCTTCTGGCAAAGAAGATTAAGGTTGTCCTGGCCAAAATGCAGATGAGATATAGCAAACAGAGGCACTGTAGTATGTAAAGAGACATTGATAGACCACACCTAGATAAGATAATGATATAATAACAATCCTAAAATCTTGCATGTAACAATTGCTGCCCCACAATCACAACAAATCCCTCTAAAGATAAGATGTCACATGTCACAAGTCAAATGTGCAAAAATGCAGATCACAATAAATGCCAGTCAATAAATGCCAGTTAATAACTTTATAGGATCTATCAAAATGCAATGTTAATGACCCTATACGGTGAACAGCGTAAACGTAAAAAATAAAAAAGTCCAAAATTGTTGCTGTTTGGTGAGATCACATTCACAAAAAAATTTAGAAAAAGTGATCAAATAGTCACATATACACAAAAGTGGTAATAAAAAAACTACAGGTCATGACACAAAAATTAACCCTCACACATCCCCTTATATAGAAAAATGAAAAAGTTATAGGTGGTCAAAATAGGGCGATTTTAAATATACAGATTAAAAAAAAAAGTTTGAGATTTTTTTAAAGCGGCACAATAATAGAAAAGCATACAATCATGGGTATCATTTTAATCATATTGACCTACAGATTAAATAAAACGTCATTTTTATTGTAAAGTGTACAGCGTGAAAACCTCCAAAATTAGCAAAATTGCGTTTTTTCACTTAAATTTCCTCACACAAATAATGATTTTTTGGGTTTGCCGTACCCAAAATTATGGTAAAATGAGAGGTGTCATTACAAAGTAAAAATGGTTGCGCAAAACACAAGCCCTCATATGGGTCTCTGGATGAATATATAAAAGAGTTATGGATTTTAAAGGGCAAGGAGGAAAAAATAAAACACAAAAACAAAATTGGCCTGGTCCTTAAGGCAAAAATGGGCTTAATCCTTAAGGGTTTAATGGTCGTGTGTTGAGTTATTTTTAGGACACAGCAACATTAAACACTGTTATACAGGCTGTGCACTCACTACTTTACATTGTAGCAGAGTGCAATATATATATATATATATATATATATATATATATATATATATATATATATAGTTATAAGTAGGTTCAAAGATTATTAGGTAGTCTTTTCCATTTTGTGTTTAAATAAGGGAAAAACATGAAAACTTTCTAATTTCTTTTAGTATGATAGTATTCTCTATTCTAGAGCAATTGTATGACAAATATAGTCTGCTCACTACTGCTTTATGAAGGTTTTTTCTTACTGATTCTGCAGCATATGAATATGCATTGGGTTATGATACTGCTCTTGCATATGAGGTATGTATAAACTTGTATTTTTATTATAGAGCTCTGACTATGTAAAGCCTTTTTAAGGAGCACCATCCTATCTATCTATCTATCTATCTATCTATCTACTGTATCTATCTATTTATCGTCTGTCTAGATATAGATGGATTTAGCAGTACTTTGACAGGGTCCATGTCATTGTATTATAACATTTTTCAGTCTTAGTTAGAATTCAGTTTGAACCTCCATGTTCCACGAATTCTTAGAATTTCCATTACGTCTTCTTGATCTGCATAGAAATCTACTACACCTTCGAGTTTCTATATGTCCAGGTTATCAAAATTGAATTACTAAAACTATGACACAGACAAAAGCATGTGGACATGAAAGAAGAGAAATAATGATTGTACGCTTGGTTTGGAAACATTGCGGCTCATTCATAGACACAATCTCTAGCTTGTAAAGAAATCATTACTACAAGCCCAGAGTGCAATACCTAACCTTGAATAAGTGTTTTCTGGTTGTCATCTAAAAATCTAAAGAAAATCCAGTAGAGAATACATGCAGGGGACATATATTATTTTCACAGCTTTTTATCTCACACGTGTGACTTTGCCTATCAAGAATTGCAGGCTCTTATTCTCACTGGTGGGACTCTGCTATCTCCCACTGCTGTATATATCATGCCAGAGAACTGTGTACCTTTTTTGCATTAATATAAATAGCTGTTTAGGATTGATTTCTGCACCCAATAGTCTCGCCTGACCTGTTCTTCATCTGCCTTATTTTGTATGTATTTCAGATCTGACTTATTTAGAGCCAAGATAGAGTAGCTTTACATATTAAGGGTGCATTTAGAAGGACATTTTCTATTCTAATGGGGGAGTAAAAGGCTCTTTGGGGCATTCCAAAAATGATGTCTATCTGATTTACATTTCCTGTGTTATCGAAGAGATCCATTGGAGGCTATAAATAATAATGATTGATATTTCCACTATAAAAGATCAATTTTCTTTCTTAACCAAAAACTTCACAAGAACATAGATCAGGCTGAGTGAAGAACATTTTTCTTTATTTTACGAGAATGTCTCAGGTATACACTAGTAATATCATACTGTAAGATTAGACGACATCATCAATTATATCAGTGGTATTACTCATGAACAAACAAAACCAGCAAAAGAAGAAATTCAGTCGGAAATCTGTTTAAGCCATGTCTCTTGAATTTCTTTACAGTCTTAATTGTGTTCTCTCTGTCTAATGCTGTTAACTGTTCATTGAAACTGAGTTGAATATCATTGAATTAATATGTACATATTTTCCATATAAGGTGTATACCAATGCATACATTACTATTTGTATTGCATTGTAAGGAATTGTTTGATTGACTAGTGTAAGATGCTTCTAACATAAGATGTTACTAATGTGCAATGAAGTCTGCATCACTGTGCTGAACGTAAAGAGATTTTTTAAATGTATTTTTATATTTTTTGTTTACTTTATTAGATTTAGATTTTTTCCAAGGTATATTGCTGATTACAGAATCATAGGATTTTTCATGGTTCAAGATAACAAACACCAAATCACCCCCTAAAAAGGACAAAAAATTACATTTGCATTACTATCATGTGTTTTCCAATGTATTTATTGACTAAAAAGACAAGGGAGAGCGCTCCATAGCGTAATACCGCAGGTGCAGGGTCCAGAAGGTAAAATAGGAAATACCCTTACCGAGTGCGGTTGTGTAAGCTCACACACAAGAGTGGTCAGCGTGGGTGAGAAACAAGGTCCAGCCTGCCGCCTTCCCATTCGAACAAGACAATGGCAAAGAAAGACTTTTGGAGGTGATGGGATTCAATGGCGCTGGTCAGGAGCAGACACGTCAGGTAGGTAAGAGAATGACTTAATTCAAGCAATGCAACGTGTTTCACCGCAGGTGCGGCTTCATCAGGCATCTGCGGTGAAACGCGTTGCATTGTTTGAATAAAGTCATTCTCTTACCTACCTGACGTGTCTGCTCCTGACCAGCACCATTGAATCCCATCACCTCCAGAAGTCTTTCTTTGCCAATTTATTTATTGAGGTATTTTTTTTTATATGCTGCAGTTTGAAGGGGTGGTGTTTATTTTTAGACACTTTATTAGTTAGCTCAAAGTTTATAAACGAGGTGGTTCTGTCCAAAGTGGACAATTCCTTTTAGTCAAGTTACTGTATATCTTTCAATCTATATCTTATATTAAGGTGTGTACCTTTCAGGGGCTAACAGGTCATTTGTTCTAGTTGTTGAGTGCCAGGGGAGCATCAATAAGGCACCTTGCTTTGACTTTGCTTACATTGGCTCAAAATATTTTTGTGTATTGTAATGTGTATTCAATAATCCTTACTAACATTACATATCTGACTCAAGTATAAAATCAAGGGAAAAAATGTCATGGCTTAAACAAAGAATTTCAGTGATTTATGATGTGTGTTACTGCAGCTCGACTCCAAATCCAAACAGACAAATCTGAGGTGTGGCATCTTGTTTCTACCATGCCAGCCTAAATGTCAGGCCCAGGAATGTGAAATGGCAATGACAAATATAATTACTGTATGTAGCATGTGTTATTGATAATACAACAATACTTTTTCTAAACAGCTTTTTTTTATTTTTTTTATAGTGTTGAGATGTGCAGTGCAAGATATGGCAAGAGCGGTCAAAATTTTTATCTCCACTCCGGTTATTTCTGCCAAAATAATAGGGCACATGTACGACTAGCCCTACTATAAAGGAGATCATCTTGTTGAACCCATTTATGAAGCGTCTTATGAAATTGATGTAATGTTGTTGCAGGTGGACACAAATGACCCTAGTGCTATAATGTTGCCTAGGTTGTTTTAAAAACAACATATTTTGTAAATCTCTAAATGACTTTTAAATGTCATAGGCGATTAAATGCTAAGTGTATGTGTCATGCTCCTCATTAATCATATAAGGTTGTGACATGTGTAAAATGCAGGTTGTATGCAGGCTCTATAAACAGGGACATGACAATCTCATTGCTTCACGCATGTATGAGGAGCAAAAAAATTGATTTTGATGAATTATGCACCAAGAACTTATTACATGTTTTTTTTTAAATAGAAAAGTTCACAAGGATCAAAGAACCTGTAAAAGCAATTTAACATATATTTCTGTAGCAGTGAATTCACTTTAAATAGGGCAGAGGCAGAAAGCTTTAGAGGAAATAGGTATACCTTTTTAACCAACATGCCGGGAAAGAAATTGATTAAATCTCAGTAGGGAAAATCTTCATTTCCTCTTACTGTATCTCTAAATTGTCCAGATACAGTAGTTAAATTCATTTCCTCTAGCAAACCAATCCAAAAGGATGCTGAGCTCGAACTCCCTCAGATCTCAGGTAACCCCGAGACGGTGCACGGAGGAGACTAATTAGCACAGGAAAATGTGAAGAGGCTCAAGACCACTGATTATCTGGTCTCCGAGAAGCATGAAATGAGGTGGGAGAAGAGGGGGCTGGGATTGTTATTACTGACCAAAATAAACAAACTGGGGGGCCACACAAACATGCAGGAGAATGACATTTCAATTATTGTATTTTCCTTGATGTTGATAACTTGGAAACAAGCGGAGTCAATAATGCATTGGCTTAGTCTTGAGACAAGTTTAACATAATGCTTTTTATAGTGGCAATTTGCAGAGGGCTATTAATGAGGTTTTTATTAAATAAAGTTTATTCTAGTATTAGAGGTATAATCACTCATGATTTCTCTTGTACTGAGAACATTTATTGTATACTACTAGTTGGTACAAATGTGTCATGGCCAAACAGGTGCTTGACTCATACAGTACAGTTATCAGTGCTCTGTCTTGAAACAAGTAAACCAGTTGTATCCACCCATAACTTTCTTTCTTTAGTTTAGTTAGAAGGAATGTGTCATTAGAAAATGACCTATCATTTTCCATTTTACTATATGTTTTAAAATTGGCATGAAAGCCTTCAGTTTTTAGCCTGGCAACTTTGAAACAGATTCTAAAAAAGAACAATGAAAAAAATCTAGGTGACACTTTCACTTTAAGGGCAGGGTCACAAGGGGCACATCCCCTGGGTATTTCATACTGCAGATGAGCCGATGGCAGTCACAGAGGGACTGCAGAGAGAGCTCCCGCCTGTGGTCACAGAGCACTGTGTACTCGCTCCTAGTGGCAGATTTCTACAGTGGGAAATCCGCCAATAAGATCAGGCACACAGAGATAGCCAACCACAACCTAAGCATAAGCTTGCTCTGCAGCCCATGTGACCCTGCCCTAAGAGTCGCACTTTCTCATTAAACCAATTTCACACAATGGGGGAGAATTATGAAAACCTGTGTAGAGAAAGAGTGGTCTAGTTGCCCACAGAAACCAATCTGATTACTTATTTTATTTTTCAGAGGCCTTCTAAAAATGAAAGAATCTATCTGATTGGTTGTTATGGGCAACTGCACCACTCTTTCTCTACACACATTTTGATAAATCTCCCCCAATATCACAACACTCCATATATTCAGAACGCTCCATATATTCATTTACATAACAATCTGGACAATCATTTACATAACAAAATGGAGCTGTTGCCCATAGCAACTAGATTCCAACTTTCATTTTTAAAAAGTCCTCTGGTATTTAAAGCTGAAATCTGATTGGTTGATATGGGCAACTTATCCACTGGCCCTTTACGTGGTTTTGATAAATCTTCCCTAGAGTGTATACATTTTGTGACAAAATTATTATATAAGTCTTGACCATTGAGTTTACAGATTTAAAGGGGTACTCCACTGGAAAACATTTTATTTTAAATCGACTGGTGTCAGAAAGTTAAATAGATTTGTAGATTATAACAACAAAGGCACGTACGTGCACTCACCGCTCAGCGGAGACCGCTTGGCTTGAAGGTCCGGTCTACGGAAGGCTGGGTCACAGCATCGGTGCAGGTAGGCCGGAAGAAGCACGCATACATGTGTGAAACAGCCGGCGTAGCCTCTGAGCGCCCACTTACCTGCACCGATGCTGAGACCCAGCCTTCCGTAGACCGGACCTTCAAGCCGAGCTGTCTCCGCTGAGCAGTGAGAGCACATACGTGCCTTTGTTGTTATATTTATTGATACTTCATCTTCTTCGTATGTGCACCTTGCAGGAGACCTTACAGGGGGCACTGATGTTATCCTACAGTCGTACTACAGGTGCAGCAACACTTTAGAGTGCCCTCTCCGCTTCTGGTATTTTGTTTTATAAGATTTGTAAATTACTTCTATTTAAAAATATTAATCCTTCCAGTACTTATGAGCTGCCTTATGGTCAACAGGAAGTTCTTTTCTTTTTGAATTTCCTTTCTGTCTGACCACAGTGCTCTCTGCTGACACCTCTGTCCATTTTAAGAACTGTCCACAGGAGGAGTGGTTTGCTGTGGGTTTGCTCTGGACAGTTCTTAAAATGGACAGAGTTGTCAGCAGAGAGCACTCTGGTCAGACAGAAAGGAAATTCAAAAAGAAAAGAACTTCCTGTGGATCATATAGCAGCTAATAAGTACTGGAAGGATTACAATTTTTAAATAGAAGTAATTTACAAATCTGTTTAACTTTCTGGCACCAATTGATAAAAAAAAAAAATGTATATAAAGAAAAAAGTTTTCCAGCAGAGTACCCCTTTAATGCACTAAAGGTTGACAGTAAGGCTATGTTCACATGATGGAACTTCTGTGCAGAATTCTAATTAATTGATTTCAATGGGATTCTGCTGCACTGTGCATATGGTTGTGATCCTGATTCTGGAGTCCACAGAAAGAATAGACATGTCTTTTCTTTCTGCAGAGTCTGCAAGGAAATGAATTGCCATCTATGAGACGATGCATATCCGAGCAGTCACAGCACTGAAATGTTCTGCTGGTACTCTGCTGTCTGTGTAGTGTCCGCTCAGAAGTTCTCCGTTTGGACATTCTCCCATGTGAACATAGCCTTAAGCTTCCCATTTAATGACTGCAATCAGAGATATTGAAACCTCCAAAGAATTGATAAAGGAAGTATGCTGGAAATTGTGTCACTTTACCCTACACAACAATTGTATATTGTGTTCTGAAATTGTAATATCCCCTTAAGGATTGTTAAAACCCCTTAAGGACCAAGCGTTTTTCCATTTTTGCACTTTAGTTTTTTCCTCCTTACCTTTTAAAAATCATAACCCTTTCAATTTTGCACCAAAAAATCCATAGTATGGCTTATTTTTTTGCGCCACCAAGTCTACTTTGTATTGACATCAGTCATTTTACCCAAAAATCGACGGCCAACAACCATTGAAGATCCGCTGGACTTCTGGGCAGCCAAACTTGATTTATGGCCACAACTAGCAGAGTTTGCCCTGGAAAAGCTTTCCTGCCCCGCCAGTAGTGTGCCATCAGAGCGGGTGTTTAGTGCAGCCGGGCCATAGTCCCCCCAAGGCGAACTCGTCTGTCCACTAAAAATGTGGAGAGACTGACGTTTGTCAAGAGGAATCAGGGATGGATCAGTCAGGATTTCCAGCCACCAATGCCAGATGCCTCAGAGTAGATTGACCATGCTGCTACACCAACATTTCCCAATTATGGTTGGTTATGAAACCCTCTTGGGTTATCAATTAGGGTTATGAAACCCTCTTTGGTACTGCGATTGCCTGCTCCTGGCTCATCCTGTGTCTTTCAGGAACTACTTGCCTCACTGATGCTTCTGGCCTTGGGCCTTTAATTTTTGGATGTTTAGCATTAGCTAAATATATGCTTAACCCCTTAAGGACGCAGCCCTTTTTCACCTTAAGGACTGAGCCCTTTTTCGCAATTCTGACCACCGTCACTTTACGAATTAATAACGCTAAAACGCTTTTACCGAATATTCTGATTGTGAGATAGTTTTTTTTGTAACATATTCTACTTTATTTTGGTGGTAAATTTTCGGCATTACTTGCATCCTTTTTTGGTGACAAATCCCAAAATTTCATGAAAATGTTGAAAATTTAGCATTTTTCTAACTTTGAAGCTCTCTACTTGTGAGGAAAATGGATATTCCCAATAAATGTTATTTTTCTTCACAAATACAATATGTCCACTTTATGTTGGCATCATAAAATGGACATATTTTTGCTTTTTGAAAAAATTAGAGGGCTTCAAAGTAGAGCAGCAATTTTAAAAAATTTCATGAAAATTGCTAAATCTGAAGGGACAGATGTTACAGAACTAAAACTCCCAGCATGCCTGGGCAGTCGAGGGATGCTGAGAGTTGTAGTTTGGCAACAGCTGGAGGGCTACCGTTTGGGCACCACTGTAACAGTAGTCTCCAAACTGTGAACCTGCTGGGAGTTGCAGTTTGGCCTTTCTAGTGGTTGCCACAGTAAAGATCATTTTACTTTCCATTTCAATCCCCCCCCCCCCCCCCCCACTGTCGATTCCCTACCTGAGCATGGATCCAGCAGGCTCCAGCGAAGATCCCACGTCCCCAGGCATCTTCTCCTGCAGGTACAGCCTCCATCTTCTTCCCAGATCCCCTCGACATCCAGGGGCGGGCAGAACAGGGGGTTGCCATGGCAACCCCCTATCCTGCGCTGCCATTGGTCAGAACTCCGTTCTGACTAATGGCAGGGGATAGGAGGAGATCGCAGCTCTGCGACCTCACTCCTATCCCTTAGGCTGATCGGGGCTGTTGCTGACAACTCCGATCAGCCCTATTTTCCGGGTGATCGGGTCACCAGAGACCCGATCAGCCCAGAATTGGAGAAAATCGCATGTCTGAATTGACATGCGATTTTCTCCGATCGCCGACATGGGGGGGTCTCAGAACCCTCGTGGGCGATGTGCCGGGGTGCCTGCTGAATGATTTCAGCAGGCATCCAGTGCCGGTCCCCAACCGGCTAGCAGTGGGGACCGGATTTCCAACGGGCGTATGGATACGCCCTGTGTCCTTAAGGACTCGGAATGCAGGGCGTATCCATACGCCCTGTGTCCTGAAGAGGTTAATGCAAATGTCAACATTTATCTTTAAATGTAAGGGGTTATAAAACCCTCTTGGGTACTGCGAATGCCTGCTCCATACTCATTCTGTGTCTTTCAGGAACTACTTGCCTCACTGCCCTCAGGCCTTAGGCCTTTAATATTTGGATGTTTAGCAGTAGCTAAATACATGCTTAATGCTAATTTCAACATTCATCTTTAAATGTAAGGGTTTGGTTATGAAACCCTCTTGGGTACTGCGATTGCCCTGGCCCTGCCCTTGCTCCTGGCTCATCCTGTGTCTTTCAGGAACTACTTGCCTTACTGATGCTTCTGGCCTTGAGCCTTTAATTTTTGGATGTTTAGCAGTAGCTAAATATATGCTTAATGCAAATGTCAACATTGATCTTTAAATGTAAGGGGTTATAAAACCCTCTTGGGTACTGCGAATGCCTGCTCCATACTCATTCTGTGTCTTTAATGAACTACTTGCCTCCCTGCCCTCAGGCCTTGGACCTTACATTTTTGGATGTTTAGCAGTAGCTAAATACATGCTTAATGCAAATTTCAACATTGATCTCTAAATGTAAGGGGTTGGTTATGAAACCCTCTTGGGTACTGCTCCTGACTGCTCCTGACTCATTCTGTGTCTTTCAGGAAATAATTGCCTCCCTGATGCCTCAGGCCTTGGGCCTTCAATTTTTGGAAGTTTAGCAGTAGCTAATACATGCTTAATGCAAATTTCAACTATGATCTTTAAATTCTCGGCGCTCTGCTAGGGCCTTCTCCTACCACGCCGGGGCCGATCCGAGAACCTCACTAAACCATCCAATCGGTAGTAGAGACATGCGGTGTGTACAAAGGGCAGGGACTTAATGAACCCGAGCTTATGACCGGCGCTTAGTTGTGATTCTTCTTTCCTGGAAAATAATTGCAATCCCTGATCCCTATCGCGAACGGGGTTCAACGGGTTACCCGCACCTGTTGGTGAAAGATAGACACCCGCTGGTCCTTTCAGTGTAGCGCGCGTGCAGCCCCGGACATCTGAGGGCATAACACACCTGTTATTGCTCGATCTCGCGAGTGATCGTGCAATGTAAGGGGTTATTAAAGCCTCTTGGGTACTGCTGATGCCTACTCCTGACTGCTCCTGTCTCTTTCAGGAACTACTTGACTTCATGATGCTTCTGGGCTTGGGCCTTTAATTTTTGTATTTTTGAAATACATACATATATGCTTAATTTAAATTTCTACATTTATGGTGCAATGTATAGGGTTATTAAACACTCTTGGGTAGTGTTTGTTTCAAATTTTCTGATAATTATCACAGTAATAAACTTGAATTTTCCACAATAATAACCATTACACCATTGAACGATTGTTGCGTGTGATTTTTTAAGCAAAATTTTCAACAAAAAAAATATGCAGAGGGATGAATTCTGCTTCTTTATTTCATAAAAAATTATTTTATAGAAGAATGTCTTTTGGTGGTCCACTGTCCTGCATTATAGAGTCTTCGGGACTCTTGGATATGTGCTTGTTCTTAAACAAATGTGCAAAAACCAAAAAGGGCCGGTCAGGGCTATGGAGACGTTGCGCCTACATCTTATGGCCACATGAGCCCTGTGGGTGCTTGTGAGATTAGGTCCTTTGTACCCACACGGCGGGGTCCGGGACACAAATTTTGATTTAAAATTCAAATAAAAAAATCACACATTTCAATGGTCTCCTCATGCTGCAGCCAACTCCAGGCTGCGTCATTCTGGTAATATAAAGAGAGCACTCGCTGTCCTAAATTTTCATTAACATTTTTCGTCAAAAATGTTTGTCTTTTTTATTAGGGATTGTGAAGCTTTGGTGCGTACTTATGCATCAGCCAGCTCCAGCCTGTGTCATTCAGGCAATATATGGTTTACTGTTGGCGCTGCTGGGCCTGGGTCTGGGAATTTCAAATTTTCTCATAGGTAGCACCCGCTATCCAAAAGTCTTCTTCATAAATTTCTACAATTGTTGTATTTTTTTGGAGGGATTGTGAAGCCCTAGTGTGTACTCATGCATCAGCCAACTCCAGGCTGTGTCATTCAGGCAATATATAGGTAGCACCCGCTGTCCTAAACATTCTTAAAATTATTTTAAAAATGGTTGTTTTTTCTTTGGGATTCTGAAGCCCTGGTGTGTACTCAATGCTGCTTCCTGCAACACTCTGTCAGCCCGTTGGTCCTGCAACAGTGTGCTACTCCGCCTCCACATCCTCCACTGTGTCTTAAGCCTCCACTGCCCGGACAAGTCTCAGTGGCCCTTCAGCAAATCATGTGTGCAGGTCACAGCGGTGTCACGTTGTTCTTCACATGTTTTGCCTTGGGGAGAAGTCTTGGAAACAATGGCCGGTCAGGGCAATGGAGACGTTGCACCTAAATCTCACGGCCACATGAGCCCTGTGGGGGCTTGTTGGATTTGGTCCTTCGTACCCAAACGCTAGGGTCCGGGACACGCAAAGGTTGTTTTACATTTCAAATAAAAAAATGATGGCGCTGCTGTGCCTGGGTCTGGGAATTTCTTATTTTCTCATGGGTAGCACCCGCTATCCAAATCTTTTCCAAAAAATTCTAAAATTGTGGTGTTTTTTGGGGGGGATTGTGAAGCCCTGGTGTGAACTCGTGCATCAGCCAACTCCAGGCTGTGTCATTCAGGCAATATATGGGTTACTGATGCCGCTGTGTGACCTGGGTCTGGTAATTTCAAATTTTCTCATGGGTAGCACCCGCTATCCGAAATCTTTTTCAAAAATTTCTAAAATTGTGTTGTTTCTTTTTTTTTTGGGGGGGGGGGATTGTGAAGCCCTTCTGTGTACTCGTGAATCAGCCAACTCCAGGCTGTGTCATTCAGGCAATATATGCTTTACTTATGTTGCTGTGCGGGCTTGTTGGATTTGGTCCTTCGTACCACACGGTCCGGTACACTCAAAGTTTGTTTTAATTTTCAAATAAAAAAAATTATGGCGCTGCTGGGCCTGGGTCTGGTAATTTCAAATTTTGTCATAGGTAGCACCCACTATCCAAAATCTTTTTGAAAAATTTCTAAAATTGTGGTGTTTTTTTGGGGGGGATTGTGAAGCCCTGGTGTGTACTCGTGCATCAGCCAACTCCAGGCTGTGTCATTCAGGCAATATATGGGTTACTGATGCCGCTGTGGGGCCTGGGAATTTCAAATTTTCTCATAGGTAGCACCCACTATCCAAAATCTTCGGTTTAAATTTCTTAATTCATCTTTTAATCTTAGGAATTGTGAAGGCCTAGTGCCTACTCATGCTGCTGGCAACTCCGGGCTGTGCCATTCATCCACTATATGGTCTCCTCATGCTGCCAACACCTCCATGCTGTGTCATTCAGCCACTGTATGGTCTCCTCATGCTGCCAACATGTCCGCACTGTGTCATTCAGCCACTATATGGTCTCCTGACACTGATGCCACCACCAGGCTCTTTAATTGTGCTGCTGTGCGGCAGTGATTCTAAAAACGATGCCGGTAATCTGCATGTTATTCTGAAGAACAGTATTATTTCACTACCCCAGCACACTCCATATGCGTTTTAGAACACAGCAAAGTCTTCTATACACCTATAGAGGCTGTATGTAGACTAGAAATAGCCTTTTTTAATATAGATTTGCCGCAAAAAATTCGTAAAGAAACAAACTTTATCGGAAAATTCGGTGAATCAGCCAAATCGAATTTTTGAAAAGTTCGCTCATCTCTAATTATAAACAGCACATGGTACGTAGGGGGACCTGTCACTGAATTTACATTTGGGGCCCAAAGGCTTCAAGTAACTCCTCTTGTAGACAGAGGGATTGTGCTCCAGACTGGCTCCAGAAAGTTAGACAGATTTGTAAATTACTTCTACTAAAAAATCTTAATCCTTTCAGTACTTATGAGCTGCTGAAGTTGAATTGTTCTTTTCTGTCTAAGTGCTCTCTGATGACACGTGTCTCGGGAGTTGTCCATAGAAGAAGCAAATTCCCATAGAAACTGCACAGAGCAGAATAGGTTTGCTATGGGAATTTACTTCTACACTGGACAGCTCCCGAGACACGTGTCATCAGAGAGCACTTAGACAGAAAAGCTAAGAATATCTATTCTTAGCTGCTGAAGAAAGGACTGAGACAGTCCTGAAACGTGTCCAGCGTCCCTTCAACACCTATTGAGACCACCAGTATATTTGCCCTGCTTAAGTCAATAGCAGTCCGATACCGGACAATAAACTGTCAATCACCCGACACCCGGTGAAGGAGACATCCGCGCCTCGCTGCCACGAGGACGCCACCGGCACATGTACGTGCGCATCCGCAGAACCGCTGCGACAACACCACCCGCAACCCACCATCTACCAACATCACCACTGTGGGAGACGGCCGAGTCTCCGGTGATGCTGCCGCTTACCAAGACAGCTACTCAGTGCTAACACACTGTGGGATTACACAGCACAACAGGAGGAGATCGCAGCATCCCCGTGAAGTTCAGCGCATCAGTGTCCGGGAGCGGTGAGATACAAAGTATCATACAAATATGCATGCATATTAACAGTGACTGCACACTAGCTGTTTATGTTGAATATTGTCTACAAATAGCAAGTTTCTCTTCTACTTAAACGTTGAAGTGCTCAAATAGCTGGACTCATCTGAACGGTTGCTACGGGTTACTAACCTTATGGTTGCCATTGGTTACCACAATACCAGAATCGGTCTATATGAGCAGAACTTTTTTATGAGAGGAGATTATTTACCATAGAGGATGGACTAAGACTCTCCCACCCAGATCCCTCTCTATACATGTTTATGGTGGTCTCTATATTTTATATTTTTTATAAGTTTTTACAAGTATATTTTTATATTTTATATACTGTACTATACATATGCTATAGTTCTTAATAGTTGGTGCTGCGCCTACACAAGGGCCCTGTGAGACGCAGTTGCTGCTATTTACATTTTATCTAATATTCAATTGTCACATTATATATAATCAATAAATTTAAATATTACTTGAAACACAACCTGTCCAGTTGTCTCAAACCCTGAGCCCTAATATATATATTTCTACAGACAAACTACAATCTGACACCTTGGTTATAAGTGTCTAATTAGGTAGCCCGGGTTTATTTGGTGCGTAGTCAGACAAGAGCCTCTCCAACTCTTCTATATAATTTACAAATCTGTTTAACTTTCTGGAGCCAGTTGATCTAAAAAAAAAAGTTTTTTCCTGGAATACCCCTTTAATCTTACATGATTTGTGTCACATTTATAAGATTGGGATTGGGTGTGGATTGGGTATAAAACACTTTTGGCCTAAAGGCACCGAAAAGTTTGGTTCTCAATTCTAGCTTTAAAGTAAGCCGGTATAATTGGTCCAAACACACATTGCAGTTTTCAGATTTTACCCTGAAAATTAACAAGTCACTAGTAAAGTTAATAAAAATTGGCATTTGCCATGATAACATTTTAGAATCACTAGAATCACTATTACCCCTAAGCCTCCCACTGTCTTCACATGTGCCCCAAATTTAGGGCTAAGTATAGCTCCCACAATCCAGAAGCCCAATATTCAGCATGAGACTGATTATTTATTTTTATATTTATACATAGTTAAATGGCCACTGTCACCAAACTTTTGTTTTGATATGTTGTAGTACTTATGTACTACAACATATCTCTAATAGAAATCTATAAAAAAAAAAAATCAGTAAAATAGTTTATTTTAATGTTGAAATCCGTCCACTAGAGGTCTCCCTCCTAGTGGCCGGCTGCAGGCTGGCGTGACGTCACGCTTGAATTCGGACCGATGCCGGCCGGGCAATCGGTCCTGATTCATTCAGCCTGCACTTGCTCCCTGCCTCTCAATCAGACAGGCGGGAGCGAGCACTGAGAGTGCATTGGCTCCCCGGCTTCACACGCTGGCCCCGCCTCCTGGCATATATGCGTTGCTGCTGCTGCTGCTCTGCACTCAAGTATGGCTGGGGGGGGAGTGGTGTTCGGGGTAGCGCCGCGACAACTATTGATTTCAACAGAGTGGGGGGGAGCGGGGTTCGGGATAGCGCCGTGGCCCTTACAAAACTATTGATTTCAACAGAGGGGGGGGGGAGCGGGGTTCGGTCAGCGCCATGGCCCATACAAAACTATTGATTTCAACAGAGGGGGGGAGAGAGCAGGGTTCGGGGTAGCGCTGCGGTGCTAACAAAGTTATTGTTTTCAATACAGGGTGCCTCCAGTTGTTTCACCACTACAACTACCAGCAAGCTCTGACAGCCAGTAGATGTCAGGGCAAGCTGGGAGTTGTAGTGGTGAAACAGCTGGAGACACCCTGTACAGGTGAACTAAGGGCGAAAGTGTCGGCCCCAGCAGGCATCAGTGACGTCGTGCCTGCTGGGGAAGTCTGCCTGGTAGTGAGCACACTACCAGGCAGACAAAATGCCATGTAATATGCAGGGACAGAAAAAAAAAAGGATGGTGGGAGCTACCCTTTAAATATTAATTGATTCTTCAGGTGCAGCAGGTGTGTTAGTTGTAAAATTACAGAAAGACATCAATTACATAGTTTACATGTCCTCACAACTTTTTTTCTCCGCTTTGCATACAGTCAGACAGAATTGGTGGGCATGCCGAGTATGACCAGTGCAGAAACTAGAAAAATATGTAAATTTACATATTTGGCTTGTACAGGTCTAAATATTGAGATGGAAACATTTGGTTTTGCATTGTCAATATTTTTAATATATTTATGGTATTTAATGAACAACATCACAATTTGCTAAAAGCTAGCTCAAGAAGGTGTGCAAAATATTTTATGATTGACCTCAATCTGGCCCCTAGCCTATTCAATATTAGCTCCTCTTTTCAAGGTGTCTATGTGATATACCAATCTTCATCGGGAGATTTTCTCTGAGCATCTAGTGGCTTCACTTGGGACCATGCATATGTAGGCAGAATCACTGGAATATAGCAATTACAGTCTAACAGCGGCACCTGACACATTGGACTTTGGATTAGTGAAAGGTATCACCAAACACCAACTTTTTGTGTTAAGTACAGGAACTACAGATTTACTCTAAAATATATTTTCAGTACATCAAACATGTAACCATGTAAGTAAAAAATTATAGCAATTATGGGCAGTGCTATCATGACCCAGCAATTTTTGGGCAGTGCTTCATGACCCAGCAATTTTTTTTCTGGTTCACATTTTTTTCCTCCTTGCCTTTTTATTTTTCAACTGACAAAGTTGTATTGGGGCTTATTTTCTGCGTGATGAAGTGGACTTTCCACAGATTAACTTTTTTTTTTTTTTATCATACAATGTATTACAAAGCCAGAAAAAAATTACATGCAGGGCAAAATTGAAAGAAATATGGAATTTGTAGGGCAATATTTTTTTTGGAGTTCAAATAACGGTAAATCTGACATTTCCTCTTTATTCTACGGGTCAGTACTATTTCAATGATTCCAAACTTGAGTAATTTTTGTTTAGTTTTATGGTAAAAAAAAATGTAAACCTTGAACAAAGATATAAAATCTTTGTTCATTACCATGTTCTCACCCCTATAACTTTTTTTTCCACCTACGGATGTGTGTTAGGGTTTGTTTTTTCACGCTATGAGCTGTCGTTTTTAATGGTACCCCTTTTGTGTAGTTCTGGCTTTTTGATTACTTATCATGATTTTTTGGGGATGTAATGTTACCAATAAGCAATTTGGGCGTTTTTGCGTTTACACCATTCAATGTGCAGGATCAGAAACATAATAATTTAACAGTTTGGAAAATTATGCACGTGGCAATACCAAATATGTGTATTTTTTTTACAGTGTTTTATTTAAAAAATGGGAAAAGAGGGGTGATTTGAATTTTTATTGGGGGAGGGATTTTTTAAAAACTTTTTTTAAACTTTTTTGTACACATTTTTGGGGCCCCCTAGGGGCCAATCATAAGCCATCATCAAATGGCATACATAGATCAATGTAATGCTATTTCATTACATTGATCCATGAAATCTGTGCTCAATTGCTAAGGGCTGCCAAAGGGAGCCCTAAGTAATCTCAGAGTCAGGGAAGACACTAAGGACAAGGTAAGGCCTCAGGCTTTTCTGGCCATTACATCGCAGGGGGGGCTATGCAACCACTAGAATCCAGGGAATAGCTGCATTTAATGTTTAAATGCCATGATGCATTTAATGTTTAAATTACATGATGCCATCATGTCCACCCACCTAACCCATGATGTACATGTATGCCATGGGTCAGGAAGGGGTTGGGCAGGGCTATATGCCCTCTGTGTTCTAGATAAAGCTCACATTATATTAAATACTGAAACTAGACAATTACTATTGCATCTGTTATGAACTGTGGATGTTTAAGGATTTCAGTACACCAGACACATTACCAGGTCACAAAACTATTGTAGCAACTAAGTATGGCCTTATATCCTAACTTGTCAGACAGAGGTCGACAGACGTGGATTGTATATGTGAGCTACTATTTCATATAAAACAACTAGAGAGTGTTAAAGCCAAGTTGTTCCATTGGTACAATAATGCTTTTTTAAGTCACATTCCTCACACATCTACTATTTGCAGCATCAACGTACATTACCTTGCTTATTTGCACCTTGATTTGTATCTTTTATCTTGTTTGTATTTAAGTAATGTGCTTTAGGGTAGTCAGTCCCTTTATGTGTGATTAGTGTATACGAGGCCCCTGTAGCTATAAGAGTGTTTGAGTGCTTCTATGTATATTTTATGGTACATATAATAAATCTTATTGCTTTGTAATTTTATATTATCCCTTTGTGGTCTTCTTGAGGATAAATACATCTTTACTGGTTCTACTACAGTTTTCAGTTATGCCACATTTATCAAGCAGTCTCAGGAAATCTGGCATTCCTTGTAAGAATAAGACAGTTTTCCCCCTCTGTGGAGTATAACAATTACCACCTAATTAGCACCTTTTCCATTCATATGCAAGTACTATGCATAGGTATTCTATCACCTTTGCATTCATATATCTTTATTCTCTTTATTCAATCTATTTCAAGCAACTATTGTTTTGGGGTTTTACACTTACATTGTTATTTTCAATAAATGTATTGAGAATGACGTGCACAAGATGATCATAATCATTTGCACTCCTATTCATTCACGTTTTATTTTTGCTTGTTTAGATTCTTTGAAAACGGAATAACCTTATGGAATTATAAAACAAAACATCCTTACTAAAACTACTATTGTGCATATGCACAAAAACAAGTGCAGTCAAAAATTTTATTTTACAAAATCAATCATTGTAGTCACTTCTTTCATTTTCTTTTCTTTGGAAATCCTGGAATTTGATTGGATGATATCAGCATCACTTAGTCATCATTGTTCTTTACATTTGTAGACCAAGAGAAAAGGAGAAAAGAAGACCATAGCACTCACCCTTTATGTCAACTAATGTACTGCTCCTTCAGCTCTTGCAGCTGTTTGCCTTTTACTTCTCCCGTGTGATGCAACTGCACTTCGGATGTTTCAAATAAAGTCCCTACACATTTGCTGACGGAAAGGGTGAGTGCTATGGTCTTTGTTTCTCTTTTTTTCTCGGACATTGATAGACTTATGTTTCGGAAGTGATGCATCCCCATGTTTAGCTATTGCACGGACATCTACATAGAGAATCCTTCAATACGGGATCCTGTTTTTTATACTTCAGTGCCGAGTGTCTCTCCCTTCCTTCTCATTTACATTTATAGCGAGTATTTTTTCAGCCCACAATATCATCTAGTACATGCATAAGTTAAATGCAGCGAATGCCTATGCACAAGTGTCATAACAAAGCACCTGACAGGTGTGATATAACCATGAGACTTCTACGATGTGTTTTTTATTTAGAAATGCAACATAACATATCACATTCCCTTGCAGAGTTCGCAGGCACCTTTGGCTCCTCGATTTAACACACCATGGCTCCCATGACAACTACAAGTTGCCACTTTAAACAGGTACAATGTTCCTTATGGCAGCCACACTTTCTCCAGGCAATCACCTTCATACCATCATGATAGCTCAAATGCCCTTAATGCCCATATGCCAACCACAATACAGTTTTATGGCCTTAAATTTGCATTAAAAAAATCAGTATTTTTACTATTAGATTTTTACTACTAAATTCAATGGGAAAACTATTCTTGGTTCATTTCAAACTTAATTGTGCAGCTGTAATTGAGGAAATTTTGAAAATTATGTGCCAGGCCCTATTTTCGTCCTTTTATGTGCCAAGATACTGCAGTATTTTGGTACTTAGCTAGGGGGTTGGGACATATTTTGGGCTGTGTAAGGACTAAAATTTGTTCCATCTGAAAGCAGCAGTTTTTTTGGCTATAGCTTTTGGTAACGCCCAAACTTTTTTTGAAAATATTTTACAGCTGAAATACTGTTCAAAAAGTAATCTTAACCCCTTAATGACCAAGCCCATTTTCACCTCAAGGACCAGGCCAATTTTATTTTTGCGTTTTTGTTTTTTCCGCCTCGCCTTCTAAAATCCATAACTCCTTTATATTTCCATGTACAGATCCATATAAGGGCTTGTTTTTTGCGTGACCAATTGTACATTGTAATGAAACCTCTCATTTTACCATAAAATGTACGGCAAACCCCCCCAAAAAATTTTAGGGAGGAAATTTAAATGAAAACCAAAATTTTGCACATTTTGGAGGGTTTTGTTTTCACACTGTACACTTTACGGTAAAATTGATAGGTGTTCTTTATTTTGTGGGTCAATACGATTAAAATGATACTCATGGCTAGATACTTTTATATTTTTGTACCGCTTAAAAAAAATCTAAAACTTTTTGTTCAAAATCAGTAATCTAAAATCGGCCTATTTTGACCACCTATAACTTTTTCATTTTTCCGTATATAGGGCGGTATGAGGGCTCATTCTTTGCGCCATCATCTGTAATTTTTTTTAGATACCACATTTGCATATATAAAACTTTTAGATAATTTTTTATAAATTTTTTTTAAATAAAATGTGACAAAAAAAGCAGGATTTGTGGACTTTTAAAATTTTTTACGTTTACGCCATTCACCGTACGGGATCATTAACATTATATTTTGATAGTTAGGACATTTACGCATGCGACGATACCAAATATGTTTATTTTAAAAAAATTACGCTTTTTGGGGGTAAAATGGGAAAAACTGACAATTTTCATTTTTATTGGGGGAGGGGATTTTTCACTTTTTTAACTTTTTATTTTTACATTTTTCAACTTTTTTTTAGCACATTTTATGTCCCCATAGGGGACTATCTATAGCAATCGTTTGATTGCTAATACTGTGCAGTGCTATGCATAGGACACAGCACTGCTCAGTATTATCGGTGATCTTCTGCTCTGGTCTGCTTGATCGCAGACCAGAGCAGAAGACCCCAGGAGACAGCCGGAGCTAGGTAAGGGGACTTCCGGCTGTCATGCTGGATTATCGGATCCCCGCGGCAGCGCTGCGGGCAATCCGATCATCCAATCAGAGTGCCGCAATGCCGCAGATGCCGTGATCTGTATTGATCACGGCATCGGAGGGGTTAATGGCAGACATCCGCATGATCGCGGATGTCGGCCATTACCAGCGGGTCCCCGGCTGCTGCTAGCAGCCGGAACCTGCCATGTATGATGCGAGCACCCTTCCGATGCTCGCGGGCATACACAAGACGTAAATGTACGTCCTGGTGCGGGAAGTCCCGCCAAACCAGGACGTACATTTTCATCCGTGGTCGTTAAGGGGTTAAAGTTGATGGTGTTTTTTGCTTAAATGAAAAAATAAAATGTTTTATGAACTGTAAAATATGGTCCAAAACACATTGGGGTAGATTTATCAAAACTTGTCCAGAGGCTGAGTTGCCCATAACAACCAATCAGATCGCTTCTTTTATTTTTCAGTGGCAATTTCAAAAATGAAAGAAGCGATCTGATTGGTTGCTATGGGCAACTCAGCAACTTTTCCTCTGGACAGGTTTTGATAAATTTCCCCCATTGTGCAATTTGCAATTTAGCAATTTTAATTTAATATACAATTCAAAAGGAATATGTCACATTGTAAGTTTATATTCTGTCTTCTGTACATGTTTATGGATGCAGCTAAGTTAAAGGAGTACTACAGGGCCGGAACACTTATCCCCTATCCAAAGAATAGGGAATAAATATCTAATCATGTGCCCCCCCCCCCTCTCCTGCACAGAGTTCTGTCAGGAACAGGATGTGTCAATCCCCAGCACAGAGCAGCATTGGACACGCTAACTTCATGTATCTCTATGGGAGAGCCGGAGATACAGCGTTCAGATATCTTCCACTCTTCCATAGAGATACATGGAGGGGGAGTCACGGCCTCAGCTTCATGCAGGGTGGACATGTCCCATTCTTGGCGACTGCCGGGGAGCCGTGCAGAAGATCACGGGGGGTTTCATCGGTCATGATCAGACAATTATTCTCTATCCTTTGGATAGGGGATAAATGTTTATGCACTGGAGTACTCCTTTAACTATTGAAAAATTAGAAATGATCACTACAAAATATGAAGTCTCAGCCAGGATGCTGTCAGTAGCCAGGATGCTTTTAATTTACGCAGTAACATTTTAAACATTTTTTTTTTAAATAAAAGCCAATTTTCTTATACTAGATCCCATTTACACATACGTTATTTTGTATTTCTTTAATGATTCGACTACCCCTATAAATATATTCTTACCCCTATACCTTTAATTTTTTTAATGTATATTGGGCTTTATGATGGCTTTTTTTTTGTCGTGATCTGTCATTTTTATTGGTAATTCTTTTGCACGTATATAACTTTTTTGATCACTTTTTGCTTCCTTTTCTATGGGATGTGATGTGACAAAAAATGAGCAATTTTGGAATTTTGTATTTTTTTTTACATTAACGCTGTTCATACCGTACGGGATCATAAACATTATGTTTTAATAGTTCTGACATTTCCGCACCCAGCGATACTAAGTACAGCACAAAGATTTCAGAAAGAATAGGGTTAGGAAGGATCTACAGCTTAGAATATAAGCTTTATACAGATATGCATATACTTCTACCCATCCTACAGATTCATTGCTAATGTTCCCCCTACCTTTCCATTACTCACCTCCAAATCAAATTTCTCATCTTACCTCTTTCTCCTCTCTTTCCAATGTCTAAGCTAATTCATCCACCTCAGGAGAAGCTTCCTGTTTATCATATGCTGCAGAACCTCACAATACACAATGCAGCTACTGGAGAAACGCTTTGAAAGAAAGAGAGAGAACACGGATTCATATAAAATCACTGAAATGGAAGTGTGTTCAACCCCCCGGTAATCAGGGTGTACAGGTACGCCCTGCATCCTTAACCGGTAAAATAATTGTCCATTTTTTGATTTATGTCCTTTTTAGGTCCCACAAACTATACTTATATTTTTATAGGAGTGGAAGCTGTTTTCTATAACAAAGCTGCAAATCCCCTGCCTAGCTATTAAGTGACATTAAATAAACCTGCCACCACTAGAGGGAGTTTGAGAGTTTAATGCATACTATTCCCTTACTCAAAGTATGAAAGTATACTGCCAGCTTCAATGCTTCCTCCAGTGTTGGTGAAATTTTTGCATATGACTCTATAAGGGGGATATTTGAAGCTATGATAAGAAAGAAAGCTGTTATCATAGTAAATCTGTATTAGGAAATTAACCACTTGAGGATTCAGCCATTTTAGCATTAAAGGAGTAGTCCAGTGGTGACTCAGTGGTGAGCAACTTATCCCCTAACCTAAGGATAGGGGATAAGTTGCAGATCGCGGGGGTCCGGCTCTGCCATAGAGATGTATTGAGGGGGCGTGTCGGCCGCCGCTTCGTGCGGGGGTCGACACCCGCTATCTGGGCCGAGAGCCGGGGACCTGTACAGATAGATCATAAGGGGGCCCCAGCGGTCGGACCCCCCCCCCCCCCCCCTGCGATCTCAAACTTATCCCCTATCCTTAGGATAGGGGATACGTTTTTCACCACTGGACTATCCCTTTAAGGACCCGGCCAATTTTCCATTTTTGCACTTTGGTTTTTTCCTCCTCCCTTCTAAAAATCATAACACTTTCAATGTTGCACCTGCAGACCCATAAAAGGGCTTGTTTTTTGTGTCACCAATTGTACTTTGTAAAGACATCAGTTATGTATTAAACCCAAATCTGCACAAAAACAAAAGAAAATTATTTGTGGGGTGAAATAAAAATAAACGCCATTTTGTAAATTTTTGGGGTTTCTGTTTCTACGTAGTGCACTTTTCGGTAAAAATGACACCTTATCTTTATTCTGTATATCCATACAGTTACAAGGATACCCAATTTATGTAGGTTTTATTTTACTACCTAAAAAAAATAATATTACACGCACCAAAATTAAGTATGTTTAAAATTGTCATATTTGGACCCCTGTAATTTTTTTATTTTCTTGTATAAGGGGCTATATGAGGGCTAATTTTTAGCATTGTGATCTGTAAGTTTTGTTGGTATCCTTTTTATTTTGATGGGACTTTTTGATTGCTCTTTATTAATTTTTTATGGTATAGGAAGTGATCAAAAATTAGCAATTTTGGACTTTGGTATTTTTTTTACGTGTACGCCATCGACCGTGCAGATAACCTAACCTTATATTTTAAATATTTCAGACATTTACGCACGCGGCAGTATCACATATGATTATTTTAATTTTTAATTACCTTATTTTATTTAAAAATTGGGAAAAGAGAGGGGATTCAAATTTTTATTAGGAAGGGGTTAATTCACTTTTATTAACTTTATTTTTTACACTTTTTTTCTTTTTGCAGTCCCCATAGGGGGCAATACCATGCAATCCTTTGATTGCATATACTGTTCAATGCTATGCCATAGCATAGCATTGATCAGTGTTATCGGTGTTCTGCTGCTCCAGCCTGCTGAAGCTTCCTGGAGCAGCAGAGGACCGATCGGATGGCATAGAGGCAGGTAAGGGTACTACCGCCGTCCTCTCAGCTGATTTGGACATTCCAATTTTACCGCAATGGTCCTGATAAGGTCCGCTGAGCTGCCGGGTTCATTAACCCCGCATTTTAGACACCGCAATCAACTTTGATCGTGGCATCTAAAGGGTTAATGCTAGACGTTGGCCCAATCATCGATGCCCGACATTAACCGTGGGTTCTGGCTGTCCCGGTAATGGGACCAGGGCATACAGGTACGCCTTTGGTCCTTAAGCATCAAAGACCAAGGGCACCCTTGATCCTTAACCACTTAAGGACCCAGGGCGTACCCGTATGTCCTGAGTCTGCTCCCGTTCTATAACGCTGGGCCACGGCGGGGTCATAGCGGGTCAGGCCCAGCCTCCAACAACGGCCGAGACCCGTGGCTAATAGCACAGGGCACTGATCGCTTTAGATGCGGCGTTCAAAGTTGATTGCCATGTCTAAAGTTAAAACTAAACTAAATCTGGTTAGCTCAGGGGGCTGTTCGGGACCGCCGTGGTGAAATCGCGGCATCCCAAACAGCTGTAGGACACGAGGAGGGTCCCCTTCCTGCCTCCTGGTGTCCGATCGCTGAATGACTGCTCAGTGCTTGAGATTCAGGCATGAGCAGTCAAGCGGCAAAATCATCGATCAATGGTTTCCTATGAGAAACCATTTATCAATGTAAAAGATCAGTGTGTGCAGTGTCTTTTTTGTAGTGTGCAGCAGCTGATAAGTACTGGAAGGATTAAAGGGGTACTCCGAAGGAAAACAATTTTCTTCATATCAACTGGCTCCAGAAAGTTAAACAGATTTGTAAATTACTTCTATTAAAAGATTGTAATCCTTCCAGTACTTATCAGCTGCTGTATACTACAGAAGAGGTTGAGTGTTCTTTTCTGTATGATCACAGTGCTCTCTGCTGACACCTCTGTATGTGTAAGGAGCTGTCCAGGGCAGGAGAGGTTTGCTATGGAGATTTTCTCCTACTCTGGACAGTTCTTGACACAGACAGTGGTGTCAGCAGAGAGCACTGTGGTCAGACAGAAAATAACTATTCAACTTCCACTGTAGAATACAGCAGCTGATAAGTACTGTAAGGGTTAAGATTTTTTAATAGAAGTAATTTACAAATCTGTTTAACTTTCTGAAACCAGTTGATTTGATAAAAAAAAAAAAAGAAAAAAGAAAATTGTTTTCCACCAGAGCACCCTTTAAGACTTTTAAATAGAAGTAATTTACAAATCTGTTTAACTTTCTGACACCAGTTAATATGATTTTTTTTCCTCTGGAGTACCCCTCAAACAAAGTCAATGACTATCCCTGGTATGTTTATAAATAGACAAATAAGTGACAACACATGAAATTCTCATCATTAATGTTCCTCATAGTGAGCACATGTATAACATTCTTTGTTTCTCTAGAACTGTAATTTTCTGTATAGGACCTGCACAATGGCAACATACATAGGGAATATTTTGCAAATGAATCAATATAAACAAGCTCAAAATGTCTCATTGATTTGAAGGATCCATAAAAGACGCAGAATAAAATAAATGAGTAAATGCTAGTATAATATAGTAATGCAATTGAGATTTTTCTTTTTACTTTTTGCCTAAACAAATATTGATAAATTGATTTTTAAAATGTGTTAAAACATAAATTGCGGTGAGTGTTTGCATTTAGACTTTTCGTGTGAATAGTGTTTACTCTTGATACAACAATAATGGCAAGGGTTTTGTTGATTTTTTTTTTTTGTAATTCTCTGTGTATTGAAAAGTTTAACAACTATAAACATTTAAAGTTTTCATTCTGTAACATTTTAATAGGCTTTAAAGGCCCCCAGATAAGACTTAGGCTGCTTTCACACTATAAAGTTCTTCCGTTTTAAAGAGCCATTACAATGTTCCGGTATGAAAACCCTTAAAAGCGTCCGTTAAACGTCTGTTACAAAATCCCATATGGCCGTTACAAAATCCCATTAAAGTCTATAGGATTTTTACATTATCCGTTTTAACCCGTCAGAGCCCGTTATTAATAACGGACGTTGTTTGTGATGGGAGAAAAAACGGTACATGCACTATTTTTCGTTTTTAATAATGGGCTATGACAGGTTAAAACGGATAATGTAAATTGAAATAGAGAAAATAGACATGGCCGCACATCCACAACAAGCACAATGATCTAATGCTTCTCAGCAACAATTATTAAACTAACAGGTCGTTAGTGTACTTTAGGATCATGAAGTGCAAGCCCACTAGCCACGTCAAGGCCACCTGTAAGTAGTGGGTCCCTAACGTCCCTAGCATAAAATGGCGTTCACCACCGCCGCAACACCAGTGCCCACAAGGTGGAACGAACAACTGGCAGAGCAGCCCCAATGCCACTCAAACCAGTCCCAGGGCAACGCAACATGTTTAATATGTTTTTATATTGGGCAGGCTATTAAACTGTATGGCTCTACATAAAATATACAGATGTAGCCAGTGTCTTGACAGTACTCCATTGAACAAACCTGATTCAAACACATTGAACAAACCTGATTTTAACATTTGTCATAAACCATCATGTTCAATGTATTGTTATTCTTATATTTCTATAATTAGTTAAGTGGTCACTCACCATGGCTATTAGTGCGGCTGTGTGAAGAAACAACACTTTGTACAATTTAGCTTTGTAACAGCTATTTAGCCTTTATAAAAGAGACACATTTACTCAGAAAACAAGAGAGCTCCTCATGTTGAGATGAGTCTGCCTATCATTTATCCAGTTTCCCAAACCTATCACTTCTCCCACACAATGTCACGCTTAGGTGCATGGGAACCAGGTACAGTACTGCATAAAGTGACAGCTAGCTATTCTTTATTTCTTCAGCAAAGTGATTTAGTGTTCTTATGTTGTCTTACAGTTGTGGTGTTTGTACATTTACTGTATGCATATCTAGTACACACTGGACCAGCCAAAGAAGGGAGCGCATGTTACAAACAGAACAGGCTTAAAGGTTTATCAATTTAGAGATTTGTTCCTTTATAAGTAATTTTTTTGGTATTTTTCTTTGTATCTTTAGGAAAGTTTCAAGGAGTACTACGGGATGTTAAAATGTCCATTCATACTGCCGGCAGTAAAAAAAATAGAGGTACATACCTTCCGTTGCTCCCCCGGTGCCAACGACACTACACTGCCTCTCAGCCCCTATCACCGGCCGAGGCGGGACTTCGCTACGGCTGGTGATTGGCTGAGTGCAATATGACTCACCGACCACCGGCAACCAGGAAGAGGATTGCGGCGAAGGCCGGAGCGGGTTATCAGAGACACCGAGGGAGCGACGGAAGGTATTTACCTCTTTATATTTTTACTACCGGCAGTATGAATGACAATTTTAATATCCCGGAGTACTCTTTTAAGGTGTTCAGGTGTATCTGCCTATCTATTTTTCTTTCTATCTATCTATTTTTCTGTCTATCTATCTATCTCATATGTATGTATGTATGTATGTATGTACTTGTAGCTAATTTATGGAAGCACAGAATATATTTTATTTATATTGGAACATAATATTTTTATGTATTCTGGTACTATGTATAGATCCTTAATGGTAGCGCAGTATAGTTAAATAATAGTGGCACAGTATATAGTTCATTAATGGTGGCACAGTATATAGGGAATTAATAGATGAATGGTGATGCAGGATATAGTTAAATAATAGTGGCACAGTATATAGGGAATTAATAGATGAATGGTGGCACAGTATATAGTAAAATAATAGTGGCACAGTATATAGTTAAATAATAGTGGCACAGTATATAGTTAATTAATGGTGGCACAGTATGTAGGGAATTAATAGATGAATGGTGGCATGGTATAGTTAAATAATAGTGGCACAGTATATAGTTAATTGTGGCACAGTATATAGGGAATTAATAGATGAATGGTGGCATGGTATAGTTAAATAATAGTGGCACAGTATATAGGGAATTAATAGATGAATTGTGGCACAGTATATAGGGAATTAATAGATGAATGGTGGCACAGTATATAGTTTATTAAGGGGGTTACGGTATGTAATTAAAGAGAAACTGACCATTTCTAGGTATTGCACCACATTTCTAGTATGCAAAGTCAGTCTTGTGTGCAATGGAGGCGGAGCTTCCTTGCCTCCATCCTGTATGCTGTGCTATGCCTGGCCGTCTTTGTATATTTATAATTATTCTTTTTGCCAACTTGTATATTGTAGCATGTAAGCATATATTAGTGTGGTGTCCATCTCTTCAGTGTAAGAACCAGAGCTGTGTGGAGATTCCTGCATAAGGTGGGTGCTGGGTGATGGGTGCTGGGTGATTGGTGCTGGGTGTTTGGTGATGGGTTCTGTCACATAGAGGTCAGGCCGGGGGCATATAGGGGAGATTTATTAAAAACTTTGCAGAGGAAAAGCCTTTTGCAAAATGACAGCAGCGATCTGATTGGTTGCTATGGATAACTGCACCGCACAGGTTTTGATAAATCTCCTCTATAATACAGTATATTATAGTGCAGCTGTCACATGTTTTCTGTAAATAAGACTGACAGCACAGCCAAAGTGTATATACACATGGCAGACCTCAGAGAAACTGTTCTTGACTTTATTTTACAAAAACACCAACTTTTATGGGGGATAGCAATGTCGAGGAGGCCTGGTGGGAGGTCCACTGTGACCCTGGGCTGCAGCACATTAAGTCTGGCAGACGTTTTTTAAATGATGAGAAGTGCCCTCTTTTTTTACTTGAGCCCCTGCCCTCCAAAATGTCTGTGCACGTCCCTGTAGTGGGGTGCTATTGTTACAATGGACACTTTCTAGCATGTAGCACAAATTAAAAGACAGTTGTCTGACACTATGGTTTATTAAAACTTAATAGAGACCCGCTAAGTAAGATCCAGGAACTCACAAAGAGAATCATAACAACAGCCAAACAAAAGGATCTCTTAAGATGGAAAATTGGAAATGTATCTGATTCAGAGGTTTACAAGGAAACTCGTCCTAAATTGTCCAAAAAAATCCACAAGGATTTACAAAACCCTCCTGGGAGACCTATTGTCTCTGGAAGGAATTTAGTTTTTTTCTCCCATAGCAAAATATCTAGGTAAGATCTTAAAGGGGTACTCCGCCCATATACATCTTATCCCCTATCCAAAGGATAGGGGATAAGATGTCAGATCGCCGTGGTCCCACTGCTGGGGACCCCAGGGATCGCCACTGCTGCACTGCGATATCATTGCTGCACAGAGCGAGTTCTCTCTGTGCGTAATGACGGGCGATAAAGGGGATGGAGCAGCGTGACGTCATGGCTCCGCCCCTCGTGACATCACGGCCCGTCCCCTTATTGCAGGTCTATGGCAGGGGGCGTGACGACCGCCACGCCCCCTCCCATAGACTTGTATTGAGGGGGCGGGCCGTGACGTCACGAGAGGCAGAGCCGTGACGTAACGATGCTCTGGCCCCTGTATTGCCCATCATTATGTACAGAGCGAACTCGCTCTGTGCAGTAATGATAGCGTGGTGCCGCATCAGCGATCCCGGGGCTCCCCAGCAGCGGGACTACGGCGATCTGACATCTTATCCCCTATCCTTTGGATAGGGGATAAGATGTCCAGGGGCGGAGTACCCCTTTAAGATCATATGCAACTGCTACACAGCATATATGTGATTTAATTGATTTCATTAACAAAATAGAGGACATATTTGTACTGGTCCTTTTGTCCTCCTGCAGTCTTTTTTGACATTGTCAGTTTATATACCTTTATCAACCATAATAAGAGAATTCAAGGGAAGTTGGAAAATTGTTTGTTGAGATCTAATCTATCAGTGAAGGCTTGTTCCTTTGCTCTGGACTTGTTGGGGGAGGGGGGGGGGGTAACCCTGAGGCAAAATGATATACTGTTTGTGGACGACTTATATGTCTAGAACAGAGGAACAGACATGGAGTCAAATTTGACACCAATGTATATCAACATTTATATGACATAATTTGAATATGTATATGCCCTTTATGCCTACCTCCTTTTGGTTCCAGTATGTAAAAACATGGTTCATTATATAGACCATACTTTTTTATATATGGAATAGTAAGTAGAGATGGGCGAATAGAAGATGACGAAGTTGAATTTGTTCCAAATTTCATGAAAAATTTGATTCTGAATGAATCCGAATTTCCTTGTGCTTTGTGGTAATGAATCGCTTCATTCCCTGCATTATATGCGGGCTGGGGGGGCTAAAATGTCGGCTACACATGTGAGGACATGGGGCAAGGAAGTCTGGGAAGGTGGGTAGGTGGGATCACCTGAGTCAAATAGCAGCAGCCATCAGGCTAGAGGTCGTCGACCAGCAACCCAGCAGCCATCATTGATTGGTTAACTCGTTCATCCATTTCATACCAAGTGACATCCGACATCCCCAGTCAACAGTCGGTGGGTTCCTCAGACTCAACCCTCAGTTGGCATGACCCGGAGGCAGTCCCTGTCCTCCAACTGCCTCTGTCCTATTCTGTTTCCTCACGTAGAGAAGTATTGTATGCTGTTGGCTCAGCTCCCCTATACAGCAAGGACGATCAACTAGAGGACAGTCAGCAGCTACTGCCCAGCCAAGATGTGGAGAAGACATCCAACACTTCCTCTGCTAGGCGGGCATGTAGTGGGGAGGAGAGTGGCATGGAAGGGGGTGTTGTGAGCGTTCAGGCTCCTGAAACAGACACCGTTGAGGAACTTGAGGATGACATCAGTGACATGCAGACACAACTCGATGATGATGAAGCCAATAGCACTTGGGAGCTGGGTACAGAAGGGGCTTCATCATCATCAGGAGAAGAGGGTGGCAGGTTGCCCATGAGGCAGCCGCTGAGGCAGCAAGGTGGTATCATGGTTGGGAGTCAGCAAGTTGGCAGCAGTGGGAAATCTGGAGCCAAATGTGCCACCTCTTTTCATGCTGCTGCCACCTCCAGGCTCTGTCATTGTGCTGCTCTGTGGCCTACATAGGCTGCCACCACCTCCAGGCTGTGTCATTGTGCCACCATGTGATCTCCTCATGCTGCTGACACATTAAACTTTTTAATCTCTTCAAAATCTTCAATTGACGTTTAAAAAATCTCTTTAATCTCTTCAATTGTGAGGCATTATGGTCTCGTCAGGCTGCTGCCATATCCAGGCTCCAAGGAAACGGGTTGGAGCGATAAAAATAAACCATAACATGGCACATGTGTTTAATCTGGTTGTGAAGTGGTTCCTTAAGTCTTCCACCCATCTGCAAGACATCCTTAAAATGGCCAGGAAACTTTGCATACACGTCAGCCACTGGTACACCGCAAAGACCACCCTTTAGCTGCTCATCGTCATATATTAGCTTTGGAATTACCACAAGAATCCAAGGAAATAGGTTGGAGCAATAAAAATAAACCATAACTGATTAAATGACACATTCGCAGTTTCATATGCAGTTTCACAGTACCAGCCGTGTTTACTTACAAGGGCATGGCTTAATATTTTAGACAAGCATATGATACTGGCAGGATCTACCCAGTAGCCCTCTCGGGTCAGGCCTGCACCACTGAGAGGGAGGACAATTTGACACACTAAACAGGCTGCCACCACCTCCAGACTGGGTCATTGTTCCACCACATGATCTGATGCTGCTGGTGGCACATTAAACTTGTTAATCTATTTAAACTCTTCAATTGACATCTCAAAACTCTCTTTAATCTTTTCAATTGTGATGCCCTATGGTCTCCCGACCCTGCTGCCACATCCAGACTCTGTCATTGTGCCGCTCTGCAGCAGTGATTCTAATAGCGACACCTGTTAATATTTCACTACCCCAGCAAACTCTATGTGTGGTAGTGAAATATTAATGTCTATGTCTATTCACCGCAAATATATTCGGATCTAATTTTGGGGGGAAATTCGGCAAATTGGCCAAATCAAATTTTTGAAAAATTCACCCATCTCTAATGGTAACCTTAACCAACTGCAAACTTTTTGATGAAGTTAAATGGGGTATATTTTGAGCTCCAATTTATAATGGTGGTTTCCGAGACTTATTTAAAATTTATAGATACTATGGTTTAGGTTTATGGTCTAGGTTTACCACAGATTTATTTATCACAAATGTGGAGTCAGATGCTATGTGTTTTAAAAGATAGTCCTGACCTTGAAAAATCAGATGAGGGACTACAAGAGGTTGGCTACATTTTAACAGAGGGGTATCTGCATAGATTATTATGATGACATATAGGAAGATTGGATACAATTTATAGAGAAACCTAAAGGTATTCCCAAGGCTAAGGAATCAACTTAAAGGGTTCTTTAGTTTTCTCATACAATAGTAATAGTTGAGCCATTGCCAACACCAACATATTATTTGATGCTAGTAGTCAATTTCAGTAGCCAGTGTGGGATTTTAGAAGCTTCCCATTATGGCCTACAAGAGGAGAAAAAATAAAAAGATCTTCTGGCCAAATCAGATGTAGATGCTTTTAAACAGAATTTGAGTTAATCATCCAAAGCAAAACAAAGGATCGTTTTCTTTGTCTTTCTTTGTGCAACAGCATGTTAAAGTAAGATATTTTTTTATCACCCACATACAAGGTGTCACCACCAAATAAGAGGCAGATACATGGGTAGGTTAAGTTCTGTAATATATCTGTTGCAATGTCCTTGTGGTTTATGTGGGAAAAACAACTAACTAATGTAGAATACACCTTCATGTGCAAGAAATCTGGAATGTATTCATTTGGAATCATCCACATTGGCCCTCATTTACTATTGCAAACCCGACATGTTTTGTCGGGTTGTGCGCCAGATTCTGTCGCATTGGGCCAGAAATTCTATCTGGGCCAGATTTTGCGCCAGAATTTCCACCAGAATTGAAAGAACCCTGACTAACTCTCCATTTTGCTAAGAAAACCCGGCATGACCACCAGGGAAATGGGGAGTGGTCTCAGAAAAGGGGCATGTTCCCAACATTTTCCCAAAAACCCAACATATTTACTAAGGATTCCACATACAATGGCCCTCATTTACTATTCTAAACCCGACCTCTTTTGTCGGGTTTTTTTGGCGCATCTTTGTCTGCGCCATGTCGCAGACATCGTGCGCCAGTCTGCGACACTATGCGACATTTTTTCCCGACGGACCCGATGTGGATTCTCCCAAACCCGAAAAAGGGGCGTTACCCGACATTTCTGAGCTTTCCCACGTATTTATTAAGGTTTCCAACCCGAATTTGTTGAATTGTTGTGGATTTTTTCCCGACAGCTCAGAGGAGTTGGAAACCAAAACCTACAAAACCCACGTGCGACAAACAGGATGCGACATAATAATAAATACCAGGGGAAAAAAGCAGTTGGGTAAGAAAGCAACATAGACTTACAACCCGATTTTCTTAGTAAATGAGGGCCAATGTGGTGGATTTGAGCTGAGGAAAACCCTACAAATCAGAGCATGTGTAAAAAAAGCAAAGTGTAGGGAAACCTTAGTAAATGCCGTGGAAAATAAATTGTAGGGAATTAAAACCCACAAAGAAACCTACACTCCACTCTTAGTAAATAACGGCCAATGTTCAACAAGACTTTCAGGGTGGAGTGCAAATGCAATTGATTTGATGTCTGCGCTGCAGCTTATACTAACAACTTATCATTGATGTGCAGAAAAAGATCTATCTACAAGGTGAAGATGAGCTTTATATTACTTTAAATTTATAAAGATAACTTTGATAAATTGCAGTGAGCACTTTCTTAACCCCATGTGCAGGGCCGGACTGGGGATAAAAACCAGCCCTGGAAATTACTGCATACCAGCCCCACTTGTCAATGGCCGCAGCCACAATGTAAATGACAGAAGGAATGGACCCATTTATTACTCTTAACCCCTTAAGGACCAAGCGTTTTTCTGTTTTTGCACTTTCGTTTTTTCCTCCTTACCTTCTTTAAAAAAAATCATAATTCTTTCAATTTTGCACCTAAAAATCCATACAATGGCAAAAAATCATTGTGCGTTAAAATTGAAAAAAAAAGCCATTTCGTAAATTTTAGGGACTTCCGTTTCTACGCAGTACATTTTTCGGTAAAAATGAGACATTATCTTTATTCTGTAGGTCCATGCAGTTAAAATGATCCCCTACTTGTATAGGTTTGATTTTGTATTACTTCTGAAAAAAATCATAACTACATGCAGGAAAATGTATATGTTTAAAATTGTCATCTTCTGACCCCTATAACTTTTTTCATTTTTATGGGTATGGGGTGGTATGAGGGCTCATTTTTTGTGCCGTGATCTGATGTTTTTATTGGTACCACTTTTTGTTTTCATCAAACTTTTTATAAATTTTTTTATGGTTTAAAAAGAGACCAAAAATTTGCTATTTTTTGTGAACAACACTCCATACAATGGTTGAATAACACTTATACCAGAAAAGAACAATACCACTATACCATGAATGAAAAACAACAGCATGCCAGAACAGAACAATACCGCCATACAATGAATGAATAACACCGCCATACCAGAACAGAACAATACTGCCATACAACGACTGGATAACACCGCCATATGAGAACAATACCGCCATACAATGACTGAATAAAACCGCCATACCAGAACAGAGCAATACCCCATACAATAAATGAATATTACCGCCATACCAGAACAGAACAATACCACCATAAAAAATATATATATATATATTCACAACAATGGGGCAGCATTCCAGTGCAAAAAAACGTGAATTTATTTTCTCATGTCACACGAAAAACAGCAATGTTTCAGCTCCTCAATGGAACCTTTTTCAATCATGCTTAACCTCTTAAGGACCCAGGACGTACGGGTACGTCCTGGGTCCCGGACCAGCGATATAACGCGGGGTCACACGGTGACCCTCGCAGCATATCGCGGCGGGCCCGGCGTCATTGTGAAGCCGGGACCCGCCTCTAATAGCGCGCGGCACTGATCACGGTGCCGCGCGCTATTAACCCTTTAGCCGCTCGGCTAAAAACTAAAGTGAAAGTTGCCGGTTAGCTCAGGGAGCTGTTTGGGATTGCCGCGGTATAACCGCGGCATCCCGAACAGCTGTAGCACAGGAGGAAGGTCTCTTACCTTCCTTCCTGCAGTCCGATCGCCGATTAAATGCTTCAAGCCTGAGATCCAGGCTTGAGCGTTCAATCGCCGAAAACACTGATTGATCTATTCCTATGAAGATGGATCAATCAGTGTTAAAGATCAGTTAATGCAATGTTATAGCCCCCTATAGGAGCTATAATATTGCATAAGAAAAGTGTAAAAAAAATCATTAACCCTTTCAATTATCCCTTCCACTAATAAAAGTTTGAATCACCCGGCATTTCCAAGAATAAAAAAAACACAGTGTAAATAAAAATAAAAACAAACATATGTGGTATCGCCGCGTGTGGAAATGTCCGAATTATAAAAATATACCGCTTTTTAAACCGCACGTTCAATGGCGTACGCGCAAAAAAAATCCAAATTCCAAAATAGCACATTTTTGATCACTGATACCACCAAAAATTTCATAAAAAGTGATCAAAAAGTCTGATCAGAACAAAAATGGTACCGCTAAAAACTTCACTGGAGAGTTCAGCTGTCCCAGGAGCGCCATCAATAACACAGTTTGTGACTGGGGTCCTGCGCGCCGTGTTATCAGAAGCAAGCAGGCCAGGGGGGTGGGGCCTCCTAGGATTTTCGCACTGAAGCACCAGTCACCCGGCCAGCCACACGCAATAACAGGAAAATGTCCTTACTCCGACGCTGCTCTGAGTAAGGGCTGCACGGTGCAGCACACAGCGCCCCAGCCTTTCAAGCAGCAAGTGATTTTCCGGCCCTCCTCAGTGGCAGGCCTGCGCAGTGACGCCAGCCCCATCATTACGCGTCCACCGTAACTCTAAGGAAGCCGCACTGCTCGTCATCTGGGGGAGGGGCCTCTGGCCGGAAGACCGAGATGTGCAAAATTATGTAAACAGCCGGGTAAGCGAGCAGGGTCGGCGCATTGCATCAAAGCCGGAGGCAGAGCAGCTTTTTCTGCCTCCAGCTCCTACACAGGCCCCAAGTTACTTACTAGGCACTGCTGGCTGGCCCATGAGGGGAGCAGCCTACCAAGGAATTTTCCCGGTATCTTGGTAGGCCAGTCCGGCCCTGCCCATGAAGATGCAGTGATTTTTTTTTTGCATTTTATTAATTCCTCTTTCCTCACTTTTTTTTCTTGTATATGAAGTGACCAAAAATCAGCAATATTGGAATATTTTGCAACAACCATCAGCTTCAGATAAAGTACAGTTTGCGTTTATACCCTTTCAGCTATCCAATGGTATCTGCAGCTCTTAGCAGCAAATACAAGACAGATTTCCTTTGAACGATGTCCTTTGGTTTTCAAAACAACCTGAAAAAGATTATTTACAACCTGAAAGAGTATATTTCCCCTAGAATTACCCTTTAATAGACATGACAAAAATTGGCATGCTTGACAAAAAAGTGTGTCCTACTTGTAAGTAATATTCACTTTATTGTGTTATTGTTTATATTTGCATTGTTTATACATAAGTAATTTATATTGATGCTTGTATTGCTCTATATGCCCTATCTGCAATATTTGTTCTTTTAAGCATCATTAAGACAATGTTATTTAGTTTGTTAAAAAAAAGTCTTCCAGCCCAAGGGCTTCTCTTAATAAATGTATAATTTTCTTAAATGTACCCATATACTTCTGATATAGCAAAGTAACACAGTCATAGTTTTCTTTTCCACAAAAAAAAGGTCAATTTTTTTGAGTTTCCACATAAACCGATGTTTTACTTTACTTGTGAATAGTGCTCTAGACTTGAGGAAAAGATGTATTGATTAAACAGGCTTCCTTTGGCACTGTTTGATGGAACAAGGCTGAGATACTCTGTTTCAATGAGTCTGTGTGTTAGATTCCTCAATTTCACACATGCTTACTTCTGAGTGAGTTTCAAATAAAGGGATTAAGGCAAGAGGAAGTGCAGGGGAAATGGGATGTTAGACACCTTGTTAAACGTGCTGTCAGGGTTTGTGGAGCGTTCATTCTAACTCTATTCCATTCTACATAGCAGCCAAGACATTACTTTAGAATTCAGGGAAGGAGGAAAGGACTTTTCCAATCTTATAACAGGTGACCTGTGTGCAGTGTTGTATTCGCTGCTTCTGAATAATGAAAATATTGATCTTTTTTGTTTTATATTATCAATATTATGCATTGTCAGATACCAAGGATGTGATTGAAGATTGAAGACATGTAGGCTTACACGGAGCAGGTGTCTACTTAGAAAATGATTGATCAGTATGATTTACTTCTGATCTCTGCTCACACACTGAGGAACTAGATCATGGTTAGTAAATGATCAGCGGGATACATGTGGATGAATATCAGAGACATTAGCATATATGCATATCTGTATTTGTACTACCATTGTAAATAAATGAAAGAAGCTCACAGGTAAGTTTAGAAAAGTTACAGAATAGTATGGTGCTGCATGCTGGCCAGACAAAATAGAATAAAAGTGTTATCCAGGATAAAAACAAAACATAGGCCCAGATTTATCAAACTGTGTAAGAGAAAACGTGCAGCAACCAATCACAGCTCTGCTTTCACTTTACCAGAGCTGGTTAGCTGAGCTGTGATTGGCTGCTGTGAAAAAAAATTACTCTCCTTTTTTCTCTTACACAGTTTGATAAATCTGGGCCAAAGTTTATCTCATAGATGATAAACAGCTCCACCCTTGTCCTCAGGTTGTGTGTGGTATTACAACTTAACACTAACAATTTGGACAAATGGGTGGAGGGTTGAATTTAGAATTACTCTTTACAATTGATCACTAGAAGTGATCACTGAAACCCTAAATTTACCACCCACTAAATTAATTATATCCCTAAAAAATAACTTTTATTTTGCCAACATTTAAAATTTCCAGTGTCCTGTCTCCAGTATTTGTAGTGCAGAAAGCCGCATGTATCCACATGCTATTTATTGTGTCTAATTGCCTCAGGCTGCAGTCCGGAGGACAATATGAACTGGGACAACACTGCTATTAAAAACGTATACACATTACCCCCTCTCCCCCCCCCCCCCCCCCCGACGTTTCACCACAAAACAGTGGCTTTATCAAGGGCTATGGGGTAAATGAATGAATAAATTGTGTGCAATAAATTTACCCATATATACTACTTGTGGCAGCGCGATTCATCTCCCTTTCTTGGATCTCATTTTATCTATATTTGCGCCTGGACGCTGGGAGCCACAGCAGCCGTGATTACAGCATTCCTGATCAAGCGCAGAGTGTTGTGCCTCCATTCGCACAACTCGCATAGGTGAGTGCGTTTTGATTGGGCTCTTCACTATCTCATCCATCAGGTTCCATCCAGGGGCGCGCACCCGGTTCTCTTTTGTATTATCTAAAGGTAAAATAGTGCAGAGCTTTTTTTTCCCCATCAAATATGACAGAACTAGCAACAGCGATTTTGATTCAGATATCAACAGAGCTTAAAAGATAGGAAAAAGAAACTTGCAGTATTTTGCCCTTCTTGATGCTCCCTGATGCATTGAGATTAAAGCTACAGGGGTTTTATACCTACAGTTTACTCTATTTCTTTCTCTCTAATTAAAATTAACAATAATGATTGACAATGTTTTTGCCAATTGTTTATTTTTATAATTTTTTATTTTGTATAAATTAAAATACCAATATAACTGAGCGGCATGTGTGAAAGGCATTCCTCACAGCGGCGGTAGCTTTATGATTTGCAGTCGCTTGCCATGGGAAGAAGCTTTTCACTTTAATCACTTCATGCCTGCATGCTCAGGTGGACAGATATACTTATTATTATCTCACTCACTCACTTAAACCTATCCTTATATGTCTTTATGTTTTCTTTTCTGAAATAAAAATATGAGCCTAGAATAAAGACATAGGATTTTTTTTTGTATGACAATCTCTAGGGATTTTTTACCAACTGAAAAATTAAATAACATTTCAATGATATTGATAAAGGTTAAAAAGTCAGTTTCTAAGTTACATGTTGTAAATCCAATTGGGGAGATTTATCAAAACCTGTCGAGAGGAAAAGTTGCCCAGTTGCCCATAGCAACCAATCAGCTTGCTTCTTTCATTTTTGAAAAGGCTTCTGCAAAATGAAAGAAGCAATCTGATTGGTTGCTATGGGCAACTGGGCAACTTTTCCTTTGCACAGGTTTTGATAGATCTCCCCCAATGTCTGTATTCCTCTACAATCTTGCTAACACTAAGCAGTATCCTGACAAAAAAAAGCTCTGTATTTGAGGGTCTTTATGTTAGAAATACCCCACAATGGTCCCCATTATGAAAACTGCACCCCACAAAGTATTGACATTCAGAAAGTTTGTTAACCCTTTAGGTGTTTCACAGGAATAGCAGAAAAATGGAGGAGAAAATTCAAAGTCTTCATTTTTTAAACTAACATGTTGTAAACCCATTTTTGTCATGTTTACAAGAGGTAAAAGGAGAAAAAGTCCCCGCAATGTGTAACCCAATTTCTTTTGAGTAAGAAAATACTCTGGGCTTTTGGAGAGCGAATTTTGCTGAAATGGTTTTTGGGGGGCATGTCGCATTTAGGAAACCCCCATGGTGCTAGAACAACAAAAAACACTTAACACCCTACAAATGTTTGACAAATTTTAGCTAAAATTGGATGTGAAAATAAAAAAAAAAACATTTTCACCTAAATGCTGGTGTTAGCCAAAATGTTTCAATTTCACAAGGGGTAATAGGAGAAAATATCCCCCAAAATTTGTAACCCCACTTCTCTCGAGTAAGGAAATACCTCATATGTGGATGTAAAGTGCTCTGCGGGTGCACTTCAGGACTCAGAATCGAAGGAGCGCCATTGGACTTTTGGAGAACGAATTTTCGCTGAAATGGTTTTTGGGGGGCATGTCACATTTAGGAAGCCCCCATGGTGCCAGAACAGAAAAAAAAACCACATGGCACACTATTTTGGAAACTACACCCCTCAAGGAACGTAACAAGGGGTATAGTGATCCTTAACACGCTACAGGTGATTGACAAATTTTTGTTAAAGTTGGATGTGAAAATGAAAAATTTGATTTTTTTCACTAAAATGCTGGTGTTTACCGAAATTTTTCATTTTCACAAGGGGTAATAGGAGAAATAGCCCCCCAAAATTTGTAACAACATTTCTTCTGAGTAAGGAAATACCCCATATGTGGATGTAAAGTGCTCTGCAGGTGCACTACAGGGCTCAGAAGAGAAGGAGCAACATTGGGCTTTTGGAGAGACAAGTTGGTTGGAATGGAAGTTGGGGGCCATGTGCGTTTACAAACCCCTATGGTGCCAAAACAGTGGACCCCATATGTGACCCCAATTTGGAAACTACACCCCTCACAGAATGTAATAAGGGGTGCAGTGAGCATTAACACCCACTGGCATTTGACAGATCTTGAACAGTGGGCTGTGCAAATAAAAAATTCCTTTTTTCATTTTCATGGACCACTGTTCAAAAAATCTCTCAGACACCTGAGGGGTATAAATGCTCACTGCACCCCTTATTACATTCCATGAGAGATGTAGTTTCCAAACTGGGGTCACATGTGGGGGGGGGTCACTCTTATGGCAGAATGGGGGCTTTGTAAATGCACATGGCTTTCAATTCCAGCCAAATTCTCTCTCTCCAAAAGCCCAATGGCACTCCTTCTCTTCTGAGCATTGTAGTTCGCCCGCAAAACACTTTCCATCCACATATGGGGTATTTATATACTCAGAAGAAATGGTGCTACCAATTCTAGGGGGGTTTTTTCCTATTACCCCTTGTGAAAATGAAAAATTTGGGGTAACACCAGCATTTTTGTGAAGAAAAACAAATTTTTCATTTTCACGTCCAACTTTAACGGAAATTCGTCAAACACCTGTGGGGTGTTAAGGCTCACTATACCCCTTGTTATCTTCTGTGAGGGGTTTAGTTTCCAAAATGGGGTCACATGTAGGTGTTTTTCTTTTTTTTTCTTTTCATCTATGTCAGAACCGCTGTAACTATCAGCGACCCCTGTGCAAATCACAAATTTAGGCCTCAAATGTACCAGAGCATTTTACATCCACATATGGGATATTTCTGTACTCAAGAGAAATTGCATTACTTATTTTGAGGGTCTTTCTCCTTTTATCACTTGTAGAAATTAAAAATATGGGACAACACCAGCATGTAAGTGCTCCAATCTTTCACATAATGTTGGTATTTTCACACCAAAATGCATAATGTATTGACCAAAATTTAGCAATAACAATATGACATTCATATGTGTGTGACCATCTCTAATCTTAATTTTAAAACCTGCAACATTTTTCTTAAATTACAATAAAAATAAAGTGTGTGCCACAAAAAAACCTAAATAATCACTTGCACAAGTAAAAGTATCCCAAAGTTATCACCACATAAAGTGACTCAGATGTCAAATTTGAAAAATTAGGTTGTGTCCTGAAGTTCCAAATAGACCTTGTTCTTAAGGGATTGGTGTCTCCTAAGATAATATAGACATGGCAGAAACCATAAAACATCTGACGAAAAGCTGCATCCCATCAGAATGTATTGTTTTATGTTTTTTTTTATTTCTTTGTGTAAGATTGATTTGATAAAAAATTTCATTTTGCAATGTGATGCATTGAAGGGACAGTGTTTCTCATTCTGGCAAACCAAATTCTTCCTGGGAAAGCTCTGCTGAAACTGGTCGGAGATCAGTATTTTGACATGTACTTTCACTAGGCACTGACCCAAAGAGGGGAAGCAGTGAGGCATTTCCTCAACAACACAGTGCTTGAAAAGTAATAAATTACACTGATATATTGCTGTATAGACATAGTCAACATTAAAAGTTAATGCTGTGACTCCCCTTTTTATTACTGTGAATTCAGCGTGAACTATTATAAGATATCTTAGAATTATTTACATTGATCACTAATGTGTACAATACAGTTTATGATGAACTTATGCAAATCCACAAGTCTCTAAGTCTGTGCACCACTACGTTATCTCTTTCATCTCACACCTGTTCACTTTAACCCCTTAAGGACTCAGCGTTTTTCCGTTTTTGCATTTTCATTTTTTCCTCATCACCTTCTAAAAATCATAACGCTTTCAATTTTGCACCTAAAAATCCATATTATGGCTTATTTTTTTGTGCCACCAATTCTTCTTTGCAGTGACATTAGTCATTTTACCAAAAAATCCACGGCGAAGCTGAAAAAAAATCATTGTGCGACAAAATTGAAGAAAAAATTTCATTTTGTAAATTTTGGAGGCTTCCGTTTCTACGGAGTGCATTTCTTGGTCAAAATTACACTTTATCGTTATTCTGTAGGTCCATACAGTTAAAATGATACCCTACTTATATAGGTTTCATTTTGTCGCACTTCTGAAAAAAATCATAACTATATGCAGGAAAATGTATACGTTTAAAATTGTCATCTTCTGACCCCTGTGACTTTTTTATTTTTCCGCTTATGGGCTGGTATGAGGGCTAATTTTTTGCACCGTTTTCTGCAGTTTTTATCGGTACCATTTTTGTGTTTATCGGACTTTTTGATAAAAAAAGGGACCAAAAACACGCTGTTTTGGACTTTGGAATTTTTGGGCGCGTACGCCATTGACCATGCGGTTTAATTAATTATATAATTTTATAGTTCGGACATTTACACATGCGGCGATACCACATATGTTAATTTTTATTTTTATTTACACAGTTTTTTTTATGGGAAAAGGGGGGTGATTCAAACTTTTATTAGGGAAGGGGTTAAATGACCTTTGTTAACTTTTTTTTTCACTTTTGTTTTTTTGCAGTGCTATAGCTCCCATAGGGAGCTATAGCACTGCACAGACTGATCTCTTATGCTGATCCCTGCAAAGCCATAGCTTTGCACGGATCAGCGAGATAGGGTCTCGATTGCTCAAGCCTGTAGCTCAGGCGCGGCGAGAGGTAAGGAGACCTCCGCCTGCATCCCAGCTGATCGGAACATCGTGATTTTATCGCGTCCTGATCAGCCCGACTGAGCTGCCGGGAAGCGTTTACTTTTGTTTTCAGACGCGGCGATCAACTTTGATCGCCGAGTCTGAAGGGTTAACAGAGCGCGGCACAACGATCGGTTCCGCACACTGTTAGCCCAGGGTCCCGGCTATCGTTAGCAGCCGGGACCGACCCGGTGTGATGCGGGGTCACGTCGTGACCCCGTTTTTCACACCGGGACCAGGCTCAGGGTGTACAGGTACGCCCTGAGTCCGTAAGAGGTTAATATTAGCTTACACCTCCTTTTATGCCGACCTGATTAGAACACTGCTCTTGTACATCAAACACTGTGTACAATAACATATCAATCATGCCCCCTCCCGTAGGCTTGCATTGAGGGGCGGAGCTTAATGTCACACGTGGGCGGGGGCGTGACATCACACGCCGCTGGCCCTGCGGTCGACTGTAATCAGTTCCGGAGCAAACACACTCCGGGGACTGATTACAAACGGGGTGCCGCGTGCATGATCACGGGCGTCCCCAGCTGCGGGATTCCCGCGATCAGACATCTTATCCCCTATCCTTTGGATAGGGGATAAGATGTGTAAGCACCTGAGTACCCCTTTAAAGGCTAACACCTTATAGTCCTAAAAGATTAAAGGGGTTATCCCCCATAAGGTGATTTTAGTAGTGCTTACCTGCCAGAACTGAGTATTTTCTGTTGAGTTTCATTCTCTAAACTACTTATCCCATAGTTCCATAGTTTGTAAGTACAAGGTCACTTTCATCCCTCCCACACATCAGCCACCCCACCCATTGAAACCCACCTGTGATCCCTTCAATGCAATATACCAGTGTTTCCTAATCAGGGTGCCTACTGTACAGCTGTTGCAAAACGATCTCTCTACCACCCAGCGGTCGTTCCACCCATTGAAGCAGGACAGGCTCCCTCTGATCCCCTGACCAGTGATATCAGGTCTCAACGCACTGCAACCTAGGAAATCCCGAGACATAAGTAATTTTGTATGCTGTTAAAAATAAATAGTGGGACAATAATTACAGAAGAATTGTGAGACCACCATCACACACAGGTACAGACACTATATTATGAACTACACTAACTTTACAGCCCCTGTTGCATAGTCAAATAAAAAAAGATCCTGGAATACCCCTTTAAGCCTCTTTAAGAAATATAATTGGAAAGTGCTTGCAGTATAGACTGTTTTATTCCACAGAGTCCTTTTTCTTTATATCTCATAAACCAAGTAGAACACCTCTTCCAAAGCTCTGAATTGTATACAGCTGTTTTATCACGTGTCCCTCCTTCTGTAAAGCTTCCCCAAAATGATAATAACATCATAGCCAAGGTTAATGTTATAATACAGTAACAAAAAAAGAGGTAAACATGTACAAGGAACTATAGAAATAGTAGGAACAAATGGGGGACTTTACTAAACCCTCTTGGGCCTGTTTTGTGGTGTGTTGTGAAAAAAACCCACAATTGCAATGTTGGTTTATTATTTATTCTCTTACTGTTCACTCTCATTGAGGTCACTACATCAGGTCCAGACTGGGACCAAAAGTAGGCCCTGGCATTTTAGACCAAGCAGTTCATTTTTTTATGTGAGGGTCCAACTACTGGGACCTCCAATGATTATTTAAGTGGCTCTCCAGCTGTTGCAAAGCTACAACTCCGATCATGCCTGAAGAGCCTCAGGCATTGTGGGAGTTGTAGTTTTATAACAGCGTGAGAGTCACAGATTGGGGTACAGTTACATTCATTATCTCTGCAGAACTTACAAGTGACTTTTCTTCTTATACTATTGTTACTTGGTAAATGTAACACTTATTTAGAGGTATACAGTATTATCATGCATGGAAAATTTACATACATGTGTGTGTGTGTGTGTGTGTATATATATATATATATATATATATATATATATATATATATATATATATATATATATATATGACAAAAGGATAAGTTAGCCAGCACTATTGATTCCAAACTATTATATGGACCTGGCTTACAGGTGCAAGCTGATGGGCTAAATATACAGCAACAGGAGAATACAGCAGCACACTGCTAGCACAAAGATATAGATAAAACATGAGTATATAGATACAACATGAAAAGCTATACAGCTATGGTGTAATAAATAGAAATATAAAATTGTGAAGTTATGAAATAGTGAGGTACTTAGCTTGCAATTTGGCGGCCAAATAGCTTGGACCGTCCCACCGCGGTAAGGTGACCTCATTTGGGATAGACCCTACACTATGAAAATGCCTCTGTGTGATCAGTTCAGCAGGCATTGCAGGATATATATATATATATATATATATATATATATATATATATATATATATACCCTGTTCCAAATCATTTTGCAAATTCTATTTAAGTGTCACAAATATTAAATATTTAGTTTTTCAGTTTAACTCATGGATGGCATTGTGTCTCAGGCCTCTTTTGATATTTAGTGATAATTAGATTTCCAGGTGAGCCCAATTAAAGGATAAACTACTAAAGGTGGGTGTTCCATTAATTAGAGCATCATTTTTAAGCAATATGGGGAAGAAATAGGTTCTCTCTGCTGCCAAAAAGAGTGAAATAGTTCAATGCCTTGGACGAGGTATGAAAATATTAGATGTTTCACGAAAACGTAAGCGTGATCATCACACTATTAAGAGATTTGTGGCTGATTCAGAGCACAGACGGGTTCTTGCAGATAAAGGCACATTGAGGAAAATTTTTGCCAGATCCATGCATCAGATCAAGAGAGCAGCTGCTAAAATACCATTACATAGGAACAGACAGATATTTGAAGCTGCTGGTGCCTCTGGAGTCCTACGGACATCAAGGTGTAGAGTCCTCCGGAGTATTGCAACTGTGCATAAACCTTCTATTCGGCCACCACTAACCAATGCTCACAAGCAGAAATGGCTCCATTGGGCGGAAAAATACATGAAGACTAATTTTCAAACAGTTCTGTTCACTGATGAGTGCCGTGCAACCCTGGATGGTCCAGATGGATGGAGTAGAGGATGGTTGGTGGATGGCCAACTTGTTCCAACAAGGCTGCAACGTCAGCATGGCGGTGGTAGAGTCATGTTACTCTTATCTTCCTTGCTCCCACGCCCCACCAGTATGATGGAGCTCCTTTCCCCACTGTTTGGCCCTTCTGGGTTTGACAGCCACAGTGTCCTACTTCTGCCACTGATTGGCTAAGCAGGTGTGTGACATCACATTCCCAAATCCAGAAGTACAGGACTGCAAGGAACTGAGTTCCACGTCACCAGTGGCAGCACGGTATGAGGAAGGTAAAAGTTGGTTGTTTTTTTAATTACTCCCTCCCTGACCATTTAAAAAAAATACTCTTAATAATACAGCTAGTCCTTGAGTCAGCTAACTAACTTGGGATGAGGGAATCGAATCTGACAAATCTGAATTTGTTTATGAATTTCAGGAAAAATGTTCTTCACAATGAATCCAAATATCTCCGCGATTCGATCACACGAATCGCTTCATTAAACTCCATTTAGTGTGGTCCAGGCTTCAAGGCATCTAAGATGGTGGCTCCACATGTCAGGACATGGGGCAAGGAACTCTGGGAAGGTGGGAAGATGGGTAGGCGGAATGACCCTGAATCACATGCAGCATGCAGCCTATCAGCAGCCAGCCACCCCCTGTGATGTTACAGCCCTATATAATCAGCAGCCATCTTGAGTCACTTCAGCATTTTATTGCAGAGAGAGAGAGTGAGGGACAGAGAGCAGTGTGTGTTGCATTTTTACAGCACCTCAAGCCAAAATCCAGCATAGAAGCACTGATGGGGAAGGGAGAGAGATTGAGAGAGAAAGTGCAATTTTGGGTGTACTACACAGCGACTGTGTGCTGCAGCATAGGTGTGTACAATAACTGAAAAGCTACTAGTAGCCAGCCAGTTAGGGTGAGCAGAGCACTAAAAGTCATAATCACATGCTATTCGTGCCTAATACAGGTTGCGTACCTGAGCGTACTCTATTAAGTCTAACCTGTGCGTACATAGGTGGTGTACGATTTTCTTCCTGTTAAAGTCTTAAGGGCCTAGTTACTGTGAAAGGCCAGACAAAAGTACACACCTGCTGCTGTTCTAGACAAATACTGTTTTAAGTGTAGTGGAGCGTATTGTACTCCCCTCATAAGTGCATACCACGTAAATACATCTACGTGGTGTACCATTTTGTTCCTGTTATAGTCCTAAGGACCTAGTTACTGTGAAAGGCTAGTCAAAAGTACACACCTGCTGCTGTTCTAGACAAATACTGTTTTAAGCGTAGTGTAGCGTATTTTCCTCCCCTCATAAGTGCATACCACGTACGTACATCTACGTGGTGTACCATTTTGTTCATGTTAAAGTCTTAAGGGCCTAGTTACTGTGAAAGGCTAGCCAAAAGTACACACCTGCTGCTGTTCTAGACAAATACAGTTTTAAGCGTAGTGGAGCATATTGTACTCCCCTCATATATGCACTATGTATGTAAGGCAGAGAAGTGCCAGGACGTGCACAGAGGAGTGGCAGAGGCCTCAATTCATCAAGCGCAGGCAGAGGTCGTAGCAGACTAGGGGGGAGTGGCAGCAGGAGTTGCAGCGAGAAGCCTGAGCTCCCGGTATCAGCAACCCATGTGCTGGAATTTGACTGGTTAACTCGGTCATCCACAATAGCAGTCAGTCAGTGCGGACTGTTAGTGGGAAAATCAGCTACTCTGCGCTGTGGCAGTTTTTCATTTGCTAATAAGACAAATTACATTTTTAAAACATTCGAACGTCACTAGTCCTCATATGTTATCTCTGGAATTACCTCAAGAATCCAAAGACACAGGTTGGAGTGAGAAAATTAAAACCATACCTGATTAAATGAGACACTCAAAGTTTGATATGCAGTTTCGCAGTACCAGCTGTATTTCCTTACACATGCATGGCTTGATATTTTGGACAAGTATTTCATACTGCCAGGATCTACCCAGTAGCCCTTCCGGGTCAGGCCTGCCCCACTGAGAGGGAGTACAAACTGACACACTACTCTAAAATTGTGTTGCTCTGCGGCTTACATAGGCTGTCACCACCTCCAGACTGTGTCATTGTGCTGCCATATGGTCTCCTCATACTGCTCTTTCACAGAATATATATATTGTCTATTGACCAAAATTGTACCAAAGATTCATAGACTTATTAATTATAAAATATAACTTTTATTCCGTGCCCATAAAAGAAGGGGTACAAAAAATATATACTCAAGTAACTGTGTGAATGAGCCCCTCAGTGGCTCCTCTGATATGTCTGATCAAGCACATAACACAGTCCGTATCCATGCACACCAATCGACATATAAATAATGCCAAGAGATAAATCAAACCAAGAGATAAATCAAACCATAAGATATTATTAGGTAGTATAAAATGCACTATTGTACCCTCATACTGCTGCCATATCCAGGCTCTATCATAGTGCTGCCCTATGGTCTCCTCATGCTGCTGCAACCTCTAGGCTCTGTTATTCATTGTGCTGCCATGTGATCTACTTGTTATATTTATCTTGTAGTTTGACAGTATATTTTCAAAGTAAATGCTTTGGGCACCTGGGACACTCAGTCATGAGCATGGGGGGGGGGAGTTAAAGGCAGGGTTGGGACAAGCTGTAGCTGGCCTCGCAGCGGACCGCCAGCTCAATTTTAAGATACAAGTATGAGCTTTTTCACTGCAGCAACTTCTAGCAGTATGCGCTGACTCATCCAATGGCGCAGAAGCTGAATGTGCTCCTGTCCAAGTTGCTGGGGCTGCAGTCCCTCCCTTTTGAAGTTGACACTCAGTCATGAACATGGGGTTGCTCTGAGAGGCAGGGGCTGGGACAGGCAGTAGCTTGCCTAGCAGCAGACCGCCAGCTCAATTTTAAGATACAAGTACAAGCTTTTCACTGCAGCAACATACACACTGCAGCAATTATGCACTATTGGAGCTGGAATTACCATGGCTGCTGTTACCAGACTTGCCCTCCAATGGGTCCTCATAAAATGATTTAACCTTTTAAGGATGCCGGGCATATGCATACGCCCTGCATCCCGAGTCCGCCGAGCATACGCCCCTTTGAATTCCAGTCCCCGCCGCTAGACGGTTGGGGACCGGACCGGGATGCCTGCTGAAATCATTCAGCAGGCATCCCGGCACATCACCGAGGGGGGTCCTGAGACCCCCCCCCCCCCCCCCATGTCGGCAATCACAGAAAATCGCATGTCAATTCAGACACGCGATTTTCTGTCATTCCGGGCTGATTGGGTCTCTGGTGACCCGATCACCCGGAAAATAGGGATGATCGGAGCTGTCAGTGACAGCCCTGATCATCCTGAGGGATAGGAGCGAGGTGCTGCGATCTCCTCCTATCCCCTGCCATTGGTCAGAACTGATTCTGACCAATGGCAGGGCAGGACAGTGGGATGTTGAGGGGAACGTGGGGAGAAGATGGAGGCCGGTACCTGGAGCAGAAGATGCCTGGGGACCCCCGCTCGTCGCTGGAGACTGCTGGATCCTGGCTCAGGTAGGGAAACTATGGTGGTGGGGGGTAAATGAAAGTAAAGTGATCTTTACTGTGGCAATGACTAGGAAGGTCAAACTGCAACTCCCAGCATGCCCAGACAGCCAAAGGCTGTCTGGGAATGCTGGGAGTTGTAGTTTTGCAACATCTGGAGGGTCACAGTTTGGAGACCACTGTTACAGTGGTGCCCAAACGGTAGCCCTTCAGATGTTGCCAAACTACAACTCTCAGCATGCCTAGACTGCCAAGGCATGCTGGGAGTTGTAGTTCTGTAACATCTGTCCCTTCAGATTTGGCAATTTTCATGACATTTTTGAAAATTGCTGCTCTACTTTGAAGCCCTCTAATTTTTTCAAAAAGCAAAAATATGTAAATTGTATGATGTCAACATAAAGTGGACATATTGTATTTGTGAATAAAAATAAAATTAATTTGGAATATCCATTTTCCTTACAAGTAGAGAGCTTCAAAGTTTTCAAAATTTTCATGACATTTTGGGATTTTTCACCAAAAAAGGATGCAAGTAACGTTGAATATTTACCACCAAAATAAAGTAGAATATGTCACGAAAAAACAATCTCAGAAACAGAATATTCGGTAAAAGCGTTTTCGAGTTATTAATTCGTAAAGCGATGGTGGTCAGAATTGCAAAAAAGGGCTCAGTCCTTAAGGGGTTAAAGTTTGCTGTGTGGCAGTGATTCTAATAGCGACGCCTGTGATCTGCATGTCATACTGAATAACAGTATTATTTCACTAACAAAGCATACTCCTTATCTGTGTTATGACAAGGTAAAGTGTTTTACACCCCTATTGAGGCTCTCTGTAGCCCGGAAATAGCCATTTTTAAAAGCGATTCACTGCAAATAAATTCGGACCGAACCGTTTTTTGTTTTTTTTTTATTCGGCGAATTGGCCAAATCGAATTTTTCAAAAATTCGCTCATCTCTATTACTAACCTGCCATAAAGTTAAAGGGGTACTCCGGTGAAAACCTTTTTTCTTTTAAATCAACAGGTGCCAGAAAGTTAAACAGATTTGTAAATTACTTTACTATTAAAAAATGTTAATCCTTCTTGTACTTATTAGCTGCTGAATACTACAGAGGAAATTCTTTTCTTTTTGGAATTTTCTCGAGCACAGTGCTCTTTGCTGATGTCATTATAATAATAACTCTTTATTTATTGTTGTCCTTAGGGGGATTTGACCCCAAGGCCCTAGCACTGCAAGGCAGCAGTGCTAATCACTGAACCACCATGCTGCCCTTAGCATACATCTGCTATGCACGGTTGCTAAAATGGACAGAGATGTCAGAAGAGAGCACTGTGCTCGTGATGTCATCAGTGTTCCAAAAAGAAAGGAATTTCCTCTGTAGCATTCAGCAGCTAATAAGTACTGGAAGGATTAAGATTTTTTAATAGAAGTAATTTACAAATATTCAAAAGAAGAGTGTAATGTCCGGCACTGCTGCTGATATTCTCACGTTACTGGACTATGGGACGTATAAGAGTGTTCCCCGAAGTGTTGGTGGTGCTCTGACTATTAATAGTGAATCACAAATCTTGAAGCAAAGAGGAGTAGTGGAAAAAGTCGGCAGACTCACCATAAACTTCTTTTCCAGGGTAATTTCTTTATTGCATACTCACATATAAAAAAGCTGATACAAAAGGAGGGAGAGAAGGATCACTGTGGGGGGTATTCACTGTCTGGCGACAGAATCTGTTTCGCTCGGTGCTCGAGCTTCTTCTGGCCTGGACAACTAGGAATAGTGGGCTGGTTCTTATACAGGTGGGTTCACAGGTCTAATTTCTTAGTACCTCCCAACTGTAGTGACGTCAGGTGTGAAGGTGTTAGCTTAAAGACAAGCATCGATTACGCCTTCATTATACCTTCTGTCATAAGAAGGCAGCTTATCATAAAAACAATCAAAAGAAAATGTAATTTAAAAACAAGGTGCATAATCCACTTTGTCATTCAGGCCTAAAGGACCTGTTGCTGCGGTATGAATAATCCAATATGTTTCTCGCTGCAACAGGAGACGATCTAAATCAATACCTGGTCTATATTTAACTCTCTCCACTCCGGAAAAAGTAAGTACTTCTGGTTTTCCCCCGTGGACCTCTACTACATGGGATATTAAACGTGGGGCACCTTTAAGTGTGCGCAGTGAGTACATATGCTCACGTATTCTCGCGCATAACTGACGTATAGTTTTTCCAATGTAGTAGAAGCCACACGGGCAGTATATAACATATACTACATGTTTGGTGCGACATGTTATTAAATCTGTAACAGTGTGGGTTACTGGGCCCATGCGCATAGTTTTCAATTGTGCATTGAATTTACAGAAATTACAAGACTTACAAGCATAATTCCCCTTTGGTGTAGAACACTCTAACCATGTTATCTCTTTCTTAGGAGGTGTTTTTCGACTGTTGCAGCGAGAAACATATTGGATTATTCATACCGCAGCAACAGGTCCTTTAGGCCTGAATGACAAAGTGGATTATGCACCTTGTTTTTAAATGACATTTTCTTTTCTTTTGATTGTTTTTATGATAAGCTGCCTTCTTATGACAGAAGGTATAATGAAGGCGTAATCGATGCTTGTCTTTAAGCTAACGCCTTCACACCTGACGTCACTACAGTTGGGAGGTACTAAGAAATTAGACCTGTGAACCCACCTGTATAAGAACCAGCCCACTATTCCTAGTTGTCCAGGCCAGAAGAAGCTCGAGCACCGAGCGAAACAGATTCTGTCGCCAGACAGTGAATACCCCCCACAGTGATCCTTCTCTCCCTCCTTTTGTATCAGCTTTTTTATATGTGAGTATGCAATAAAGAAATTACCCTGGAAAAGAAGTTTATGGTGAGTCTGCCGACTTTTTCCACTACTCCTCTTTGCTTAATAATTTACAAATATGTTTAACTTTCTGGCACCAGTTGATTTAAAAGAAAAAAGGTTTTCACCGGAGTACCCCTTTAAGTATGCAGTCTCCTTAGAAAAATGTTCTTTCCCCTGTATATTAAAAGGGATTCAAACATGCAAATATCCCCTGACAACTGGAAAGAGTTATTTGGGCTGTCTTCTCACTTGTACAAATGTACTAAACAGCTAGAACGGACCTGTACCTCTAGTATTATACTCCAACACATCTGGCTATGATATTCTCTACTATTTCAGCACTATATTGGTGGTGTCTACAGTCTCCAGGGGACCTTAAATATATATTTGGATTGAGGCCTTATTAGGTTTTTCTGGAAACATGTGTTTGCACCTCTCACTGAGATACTTATGTTTCCTATAGTAAGTAAACCACAGCTTATGCTCTTACATATAGACCTGAAGGCTTTTCACCCTGATGATTAATTAGTTTTTCAGGTCTTAACTGCTGCCAAAATTGATCATTGCCAATTATTAAAAGCAAACCGTATCCCCTTCCCTTGCAACAAATGAAACTCAGTAAATTACAGTTACCTGATGGAAGGAACTACAGCATCAGTCACAGACCTACCTCGCTTCCATGAAAGATGGTATAAATTGACCAATTCCACATGTTGTACACAAGACCTTGTATAATGTAGAACATTTGCATACTATCATTGTCTTGCCTGGCAGGCTTTGTATCGCTCTGTTCGCGTTTTACTTCTTTCTGTTATACTGTTCAATACCTAATAGGCCTCTGTCCAATATGTTAAAACCTGGTCTTAGATTTACACTTGTATATTGTCTTATATGTCTTTGTAATTCATTTGCTTTTGACCTTACCATTTAAAGTTAATGTTCAAACTTAACTTTGCTTATACAGTAGACTGCAATGCAATTTAAGCAAGCAACTTTTACTGCCAGTCTATGACAGTCTGTAATAGTAGAGATCACATGGCAGCCCCCTTCCTATGTGGGAAAGAGGTTAGTGAAAGGACTACATTAGTTAACACATCCATGTCATGTAAGGAGAATATGGACATTTTGGTGCCATAAGAGGTAAGGAACAAGAGTGTCATAGAGCCAGGATGCCGCCATGAAATTTGTTTTGGCTGTTGGGAACATTATAGTCACATGACACTTATTGCAGAGGAGAGGGTGGGGAAGGTTGGTCTAGAAATCTGTTTCTCCTGGTAGGTTGTGCTGTCTTTAGCTCACATAACTGGACTGGGGAAAGAATGAACCCCTAGAGCAGTTCTGTGGAGGGAAATGGACTAGAGAAGAAGACACTGCTGCTGCTGCTGCTGCTAGATACTACTGTGGAGAACAGTAGAGATCTGGCTGAGGATACTGATGTTTTCAGACTGATGTTGTAAGAATCCAGATTTTGCTTCAAATAAATCTGTACTATCTCATAATGCACATTTCTTTTTCTACACTTTACCATAAATGAATTTATTTTTGTATAATTCTCGCTGATCAGATTGATGGTAAAGGTTTTTGATTTACTTGTCCTTCCTCAGACTATCTGGTTGCCAAGTAAAACTAACCCAAAGAAGAAAGCGCTTTACAGTGCTTAAAGGGAATGTTGGATCAGAAAATGATCGATTGTATAAAATAAACATTTTGGTTAAGAATTTTTGTTAATGTTTTTTCTAATTTACCATTTTACTGTCTGCATTATAAATTAATCCTAATATCTTCCAGTCCTCATTTTAACCATTAGGCCTTAAAGGGGTACTATGTCGCAAACATCCAAACATCTTATCCCCTACCCAAAGGATAGGGCATAAGATGTTAGATCGTGGGGGTCCCGCTGCTGCGATCTTCATGCCGGCAGCAGCATTATGAAAGGTGGCTGCTGGAAAGAGGTCTGTACAAATGGCACCAGTAGATAGATAACTATAGTTAATAAGCCTTCCCCTCCCTGTGGAATTGCCTATGTACAGGTCTTAGGGTTTCCGATTCATGTGTATGGGACAGCTCCTGTCTATTGTTACCTATGTCCATGGGGCTTTCAGTAAAGCATATTTCTAAATCCTGTTAAAACATCCCCATAATATTGTAAGAAAAAAAATAAAACATTTAATCAGAAAATAGAAACAGATTGTCAATAAAGAACATGATTTAGTATCTGACTCTAAAAGGAAAAATATCTAGACAACACAATTTCATTTCCCTGGTGGTGGTAATGTGGGGAAATTAAAATCTTGCTTATTATCCCCACCATGGACAACTGACTGCTTGTCACGATGCCGGCTGGCAGGAGGTGGATCCTCTGTGCCAGAGAGGGATTGGCGAGGACCGTGCTAGTGGACCGGTTCTAAGTCACTACTGGTTTTCACCAGAGCCCACCGCAAAGCGGGATGGTCTTGCTGCGGCGGTAGTGACCAGGTCGTATCCACTAGCAACGGCTCAACCTCTCTGACTGCTGAAGATAGGCGCGGTACAAGGGATTAGACAGAAGCAAGGTCGGACGTAGCAGAAGGTCGGGGGCAGGCGGCAAGGTTCGTAGTCAGGGTGAATAGCAGAAGTTCTGGTACACAGGCTTTGGACACACAAAACGCTTTCACTGGCACAAGGCAACAAGATCCGGCAAGGGAGTGCAAGGGAGGAGATCAGATATAGCCAGGGAGCAGGTGGAAGCCAATTAAGCTAATTGGGCCAGGCACCAATCATTGGTGCACTGGCCCTTTAAGTCTCAGGGAGCTGGCGCGCGCGCGCCCTAGAGAGCGGAGCCGCGCGCGCCAGCACATGACAGCAGGGGACGGGAACGGGTAAGTGACCTGGGATGCGATTCGCGAGCGGGCGCGTCCCGCTGTGCGAATCGCATCCCCGACGGCCATGACAGTGCAGCGCTCCCGGTCAGCGGGACCGACCGGGGCGCTGCGGAGAGAGAGACGCCGTACGCGCTCCGGGGAGGAGCGGGGACCCGGAGCGCTAGGCGTAACACTGCTGTTGTTTCCTACCTCTTGTAGTAGACAAAAGTGGAAAAGCAAAAATTTTACTTTTTCAAGCGCCCCGTCAAATCGTCAGTTCACAAGGCTTGGAAACTGGATTAGTAAAATGTAGTTTATTGGAAGCACATATGAACGCGTTTCTGGCCTGGAGTGGGCCCTTCGTCAGGACAGAGTGCTGATACAGAAGTTGCAAAGTACAGACAATATATACACACAAAGATTCCCTAAAAACAGGAGTTACATCAATTAGGATTAAGGTATTCGCAAACAACTGTTAAGCAAGTAACGTAAGCATTATAAAATTGACAATCCAGATAATTGTCAAAGCACTTTAAAAAATACCTTTATTACTGAAGGTCTTAGTATATGTAATGATTCGAATGGGTAGGGTAAAATATGAAATTATTATGTGAACTAAAAGAAAGCTATAGAGGAGAGCGTAAATCCTCATGTATTTAGTAAGGGAACGCAAGTGCTGGAGAGTTTCGGTGTAGCGAGCGTTATATTGTGAGAGCATAGTTCAAAAGAGGCAGAGAAAACATTGGTCTGTCAGCAGAAACAAAAGTAGTTGCATATATAAAATAACTGTAAATTATATACTGAACCGTTCATACAGCACTGCCAGCGGTGGCTGTAAATGCCGCTGTCAGCTCCGCTGTAAGTGCACAGATCAGGGGCGCTATGAGGCCATAGCAGAGGACAAGAGGGGCAGAGTTACATTCTTGATCCAAGATATTTGCGCTGTTGAGTGGCGCCGTGTTGACAGGCGCTATGGAGCAGAAGCACACGGATCAGGAGCACTACGAGGCCGTAGCGGAGACCCAAAAGGGCAGAGCTACATTCTTGCTCTGAGCTATTTCATCAGCGCCATCATCAGCGCTGTTGAGTGGCGCCTAGTTGACAGGCGCTAGGAGCAGTAGCTGGAAACATAAAAGACAGAGCTCGGTTAGATCTCCGAGATAAAGGTCTCCATAACAACTGGAAGGGTGTGTAAATGCATTTACTGTGTGAATTAAGATAAAAGGGGGAGCTTGGAGTGGTGACTATGTGTTATGTGTTATGGAGAAGAGACAGAGTAGGGTAGTGATAGACGAATATTTGATAACGGCAGATGCAGTCATGGCCGTAAATGTTGGCACCCCGGAAATTTTTCAAGAAAATTTAGTATTTCTCACAGAAAAGGATTGCAGTAACACATGTTTTGCTATACACATGTTTATTCCCTTTGTGTGTATTGGAACTAAACCAAAAAAGGGAGGAAAAAAAGCAAATTGGACATAATGTCACACCAAATTCCACTGATTAGCAGGACAAAATTATTGGCACCTTTTTTTGTTTCATTTTATGTACATTCTCATAGTTACATAGTAACTATTGCAAGAACTACCTCTCTGAGCAATAAAGATTGCATAAATCACGGACTTTATACATTCGACTACATTTAGCATGTGCACACCATTTGCACACAGTTTAATCAAAAAGGCTGCATAAAACTTTAAGATTGCATAATATGGACTTCCATATAAGTTTTATATCATATTATATATGTTTATATTATAATATGTACTTTATTGGATTTTAGTATATTTTTATCATTTATCTATTGCTGCAAGGGCCCTGAAGGCAAGTGCCATATACATTGTGTCAATAAATATATAGTTTTTACCTATACTGTATCCTACAATTTTGTATATCCAACTGTGAATACACTATTTAACTACTATATATGCTCCAATATATGAGCTTATAAGTGACCAGATTTGAGGAAAGTGTTCCCCCTTTTTTCTATACAATTGCTCCCCAGGTCGCAAAGGATACGTGACTTTATATACTAGTACGCATTTTTAAGTTTTCATCTTGCTCTTGTGGTTTTAGCTACCTCTCTTTCCTATTAATCCTCAGATTTCATGATGCCTTGAACACATTCAAGGCACCCAGTGCCAAAGGCAACAAAACAACCCCAAAACATAATTGAACCTCCACATATTTCACTGTAGGCACTGTGTTTTTTTCTTTGTAAGCCTCATTTCATTTTCGTTAAACAGTAGAATGATGTGCTTTACCAAAAAGCTCTATCTTGGTCTCATCTGTCCACAAGACGTTTTCCCAGAAGGATTTTGGCTTACTCAAATTCATTTTGGCAAAATGTAATCTTGCTTTTTTATGTCTCTGTGTCAGCAGTGGGGTCCTCCTGGATCTTCTACCATAGCATTTAATTTCATTTAAATGTCGACTGATAGTTCGTGCTGACACTGATGCTCCTTGAGCCTGCAGGACAGCTTGAATATCTTTGGAACTAGTTTGGGGCTGCTTATCCATCATCCGGACTAACCTGCGTGGACACCTTTAATCAATTTTTCTCTTCCGTCCACGCCCAGGGAGATTAGCTACAGTGCCATGGGTTGCAAACTTCCTGATAATATTGCGCACTGTGGACAAAGGCAAATCTAGATCTCTGGAGATGGACTTGTAACCTTGAGATTGTTGATATTTTTCCACAATTTAGGTTCTCAAGTCCTCAGACAGTTTTCTTCTCCTCTTTCATGCTAAGTGTGGCACACACAGACACACAATGCAAAGACTAAGTGAACTTCTTTCATTTTCTTTACCTAATCATATAGGTGAACAGGGGATATGACAGTACTAGGACCAAATAGTATAATAAATTGAAACAGTAGGTGGTTATTGATGGATATTCTGTCTAAAGAAGATTTGCATGATGTATACCATGCATGATTTAAAATTCCACATATATAATTTACATACGGTGCATTTCATACTTCACCAGGGGCACTTGTGTCTCTCCTTTTTTTTTTTGTCTTCCCCTGTACCTCTCCTTGTAAGCAGCTAATGGATGAAGGGTCCTTCTGCCCAAACTAGACAACTCAATCAACCAACAATTTACAAAGTCCATGGCTCACAGAGAAGAAGGGGGGACAAACAACAGGTTTGCTTGCACCACAAAACACCTGCACATGGTCTTAGAAGACAGATTTCCAATAATATTTGACAAAAAATAATGGGGGGGGATCTTTATGAAGCCAATTACCCTTTTTTCCTGTCTAAATTTGGTTCCAAATTTTAGCGCATTGAGTTTTTGCATCTTTTCTTTGTGCCTTTTCATTTATGCACATTCCTTTGGTTGGCTGTTGTATGTGTGTTTTCAGTCGGGTTTTTGCAGTAGTCAGGAATTTATGAAAATGCTACCTTTTAAAAAGGCGCAAAATTTGTCGCAAACCCTTTAAATGGTGCAAATCACCTCCATAAAAAAAGTGGCATAGAATACACACACATTACAAAAATTTGTTAAAATTACTATTACTATTAATATAAGCAGATCACCTTGTTATTTGATTATTATATATTATTATATATTACCTTGTTATTATATATATATATAGCAATAGTAGATCAAGGGGAGAACCGTGCACAAGGATTCGAGATCCGCCCGGGTGCAAGGCTTCAGGAACAGACCGATTCCCAAATAGTATCCAAAACCAAGTAGAAGCGGCACACCAGAATTCCAATAAAAGCGTGGGTTTATTCACACATCTGTGCAGAAAAGCTACGTTTTGGCTCGACAATAGAGCCTTTCTCAAGCATAACAAGCATTGTACAAGCTTGTATATATATGAGCCCTCCAATTGAATACACAAATGAGGGGGGTTTGCCCCAAACCAAAATCAAAACAATATCAGAAAATACTCAAAAAGACCACAATCGGTCACATATTCAAGTGTTATCGATATGATCATACAAAGTCATTTATAATGCAATCATGTTATACATACAATACAGTGATAAAGTAGTGTACCGTGCATATAAATCATCATAATTCATCTGGGGTCCGGTTCCAGAGGCGGCGTTCACCTGTTGACAGCAACGCAGGTATCCAATCAGCATCAACTTCCAGTCAGGCACAGGGTGTTTGTACACAAACCCAGTGCCCAGGTGCCGATTCACTGTATCCGGTCGCCGCCGGAAATCGTCACCAGTCACGAAGTAAGTGATACGAATATCAACAGAGGATGCCCATATTCCCATCAATCAACATTCCGTGCGCACGCGCACAGCGAAAACTGAGTTACAGACGCCATATTGAGTATTGGTAAACTTATGGGCAAGATATAGTACCCAGGATGACCATACTATAAACCAATTTCGGGCAAGATTAGTTATTAAATAAGTATATTCTATATTTAACTCAAAAGTATAGCACAATACATTGTATATGGTTTGCGGCCGTGGCTCATTTTGTAGGGGTCTGTCCTATGGACAGAAACCAGTCTTGCTGGCAGCATAATCTGACTTAATATTCGTACCAGGTCTGCAAACTGTTTTTAGGGACCACCACCGTGTTATGGTCCCAAAATCAGGACTCACTCACTTAATGTGGTTCCATTTCTCATTCGTCAGTGCTGCCCACTGGGACATGCATTACCCCCACTATGCGCTCCCTAATACAATGTAATCTATTCAAGCAATGTCTCATGCCCTCTTCTAGATAAGAAGCGCCTAGACGTAACTTGTGTAGACGTTACTCGTCTGGGGTAAGAGGAAATATGTTAAGACAACAACACATGAATCAAGAACAACATATTTCATATGCAAATATATTTATTAAAGTACAACATAAAATTTAAATAGCAACTGGTACGGGCCAGTAGTATTTACATATGTATAGAAAGATAGTGTAAATGGGATCATGGATGGCCAGGGGAAGACTAGTATGTCCCTATGTAATGGCCCTGCCTAGCGATACTGCAGGTCCCCTGTCCTTATGACCTGGGCCTACACTGGAACCTCCTAGTGACCCTAGGTTACATAGGGGACAATCAAACCATAGTACTGTTTCGCCAAGGAGCATGTGAGCTTGGCCATTATCCCATATGATCCATTTGATAGTGTACTATACAAGAATAGACATACATGTGGTAAAATACAGTACAATATCTAGACCCGAGGGTTGTATCCAGGGGTATATAGTAGTATTCACTTTACAGACCCACAGTTATATGTGTTGCATAATTGAAGGTACAATCATGCATTTGACGGAGATAGCATTAATCCAACATGTTTCGCTAATCCGTGTGGCTACAGGATTATAGTTAGCGAATACTGCAAACATAGGGTCATGAGAGACCACACATAAGGTAGCAATGCACCATCACATGTAAATGAAGAAATGTACAGTAGATATACTTATATGATGATATATTGAAAGTGACACACTGATCTGGACAGCTGCATACAGGTGGCAATCTAGAATAGAAGATACACAGGAAGGTGTTACATCTATCTACTTACTACATTTTGTAGGTATATGAGGGGACTGCTGAGAGGTAGAGATTACCTTAAATCGGAGTGCTTGATGACACCTGTTAATGTGATGAGAGGAGTCTCCACTCTGATATATAATAAGTAGAATGGGTCTAAAACAGTAACGGGGTGTATAGATTAATTGGATAGTTTAATTAATTGATTGTAGCTGAGAGGTGGGGGGGGGGGAAGGGGGAAGGGGAGGGGGATAGATGGGGTGGGTGGGATGGGAAGGGCGAGGGAGGGTTAGATGATAGTAGTAAGCATACATTACCTTTTGCATAGGTATACCCGGTTGACAGGGTTAGATGTCGAGGATGATCGTCAAACGTGAGCAACAAGGTGAGGGTGGGCGGGCTAGGGGTGGGGTATGATGACCCCTCTGGTGGGGGGGGGGGGGGGGGAGAGAGAGTTTGTATGACCCATTATGCGTGACAATACAGGTGGAGAGTATCTCATTGTAAGTAATTATAATGTTGCATATAATTATGTAGTTAGTAAATGGTGTCGCTGCCTGCGGGATGTGATGCTGGATTGGGGAGATATAGGGGGGAGGGGGATTATCTACCTTGGTTCGGGCCAGCATTGATAAAGCCGAGCGGTACCAAATAAGTGTAGGTGTGGGGGAAGAGTGTCCTCCATAGCTAGTAGGGTGTATAATTTACATGGTATTGGTAATGAGGCAGTACAGATCTGGAGGGGATATATATAGACTAATGGGGTGGCATACATGTTGGATGATGATATACATGTTGCATGGTGTGAATGGGGAGTGATAATGGGGCAGTACATATGTGGAGAGGACATGTGAAGATGTTAGCCGAATACATATACGTTGGTATATAGTGATATGTGGCAGAGGTAGCTGGGTATGTAGTATACCGGGGTCGCTAGAGGGTGAAGGAGGGCCTAGAAGAGATGAGTGAATTGTTAGTGGTAAGACTTACCTCGTCCCTTGGCGTCCGGGTCGAGCGGCTGTCCGTGCGTCAGTAATCGTACGCGGGCTGCGCCCCAGTAATCGTACGCGGGCTGCGCTGCGCCTAATTTCACACCGGAAGTCGTGCGCTCCAGAATGGAACGCAAGGCCGCGCGGGTGCACGGATCGTGACTGTTTGGATGATGTCACGTTATCCGAGCGCCTGCGTATAGGAGCTACCAGGAGAGGAGGCTGTAGAGAATGTGTATGGACATAATAAACACGTTTATTGAGCATGTCTATGTCTGTCTAAAGGGGGTAATGGGGAATGGTCTTGAAATGAAGTAAAAATAAGAGGGAATGGTAATGGAGTGTTATACCGTGGTATGAATGAGGGGTGTGGAATTAGGATAAATAGATAATGAAGGATGTATGAATGGGCATGTATGTACGGCCCTATTAAAATGATCTCCAGGTGTGTGGTTGGGTGTGCCCTGGTCTGTGTGATTGACCAGGATGTAAATATGTGTAATTATGTGTAGATGGCCACATAATTATCTATGAGAGGGGGTGTAATTAGATAGGGTGGCTTTCTATGTATATGTAAATACTACTGGCCCGTACCAGTTGCTATATGAATTTTATGTTGTACTTTAATAAATATATTTGCATAGGAAATATGTTGTTCTTGACTCTTCTAGATAAGGTCATTCCAAATACTACAACCAAGACTCCATAAGAGACTATATTCATGAAATAATGTAAGATATTAGACATCCTGTAGTACCCTATGAATTCAGCAAAATCCATACGATGGTCACAGGTGTAACGCCGACTTGTTTCCGGACCCAGATGGTGAGTATCTGGAAATACAGAAAGGCATAGTGTAAGTGACAAATATTAAAAATTATTTTAAATACAGCACAATTAAAATATATATATATATATATATATATATATATATATATGAAAGAGGAACATTGTTAGCTCTGCAATTTCATAGTCCCTAAAGAATTCATGAAACGTGTATCCATTTCTAAACAAAAGTTCCTAATTGAAGGCACGAACAGGAAAGTCAGTATTCAGGCCATTCGGGTGTAATGAATTTAATTTATCAATCCACATCACCTCTTTTTGTTTAAGAATTTTTTGTCTATTACCCCCTCTTCTGGGCATGTGGACATGTTCAATGATAGTGAACCTAAGCTGATTGACATTATGTCCATATTCTAGGAAGTGTCTCGGAATAGGTAATTCCGTCTTTTGAGTCCTGATAGAGGATTTATGGTTATTTAATCTAGTTTTACATGAGTTACTGGTTTCCCCTACATAAATTAAATTGCAGGGGCATGTGATCACATAGATCACATAATCCGTTTTGCAGGTAACATGATGCCTAATCCTGTATTTTTGTTTAGTCTGAGGATGGGTGAAAAAGTCACCCTTAATCATTAGACTACAGTTCTCACAACTGAGACATGGGTAAAACCCAGGTCTCAGTTGAGTGGCCAAGTCATATTTAACTGGAGAAATATCTGATTTCACAATCTTGTCTCTTAAACTAGCTGATCGTCTATATGAAAATAATGGTGGAGTCTGAAGTTCCGGTACATTTGTGTAAGAGTGTGATATTACTGACCAATGTTTGTGGATAATCTGCGCCAACTCTTCACTGTATCCATTGTACGTGGAGATGAAGGGTATCCTTTTAAGGTGATCTACCCTGGGTGTTGTTTGCAGTAGTGTAGACCTATCTATCCTTCTCACTTTCTCCTGTTGTTCCCTAATAAGTTTCTTAGGGTATCCTCTAGATATGAATTTATCTTTCATGTCCACTAATCTCTGTTCAAGATGTTCTGGGTCATCCACTATTCTTTTGACTCTTAAAAACTGACTGTATGGTAAGGAACGGACCATCCTTTTACACTTACTGCATTCACCGTATGGGATTATAACATCATATTTTGATAGTTCGGACATTTATGCACGCGGCAATACCAAATATGTTTATTTAAAAAAAATTAAGCTTTTTGGGGGTAAAATGGGAAAACCTTACAACTTTCACTTTTATTGGGGGAGGGGATTTTTCACTTTTTTTCACTTTTTATTTTTAAATGTTTCAACTTTTTTTTTTACACTTTTTATTTCCACATAGGGGACTATCTATAGCAATCATTTGATTGCTAATACTGTTCAGTGCTATGCATAGAACATAGCACTAATCAGTATTATCGGTGATCTTCTGCTCTGGTCTGCTCGATCTCAGACCAAAGCAGGAGACACTGGGAGACGGACAGAGGCAGGTGAGGGGACCTCCGTCCGCCATTAAAGATGATTGGATCGCAGCGCTGCGGGTGATTCCAATCATCTATTTTAACATGCTCATTGCCGCAGATGCAGTGATTTGTACTGATCACGGCATCTGAGGGGTTAATGGCGGACATCCGCATGATCGCGGATGTCCTCCATTACCGAAGGATCCCCGACTGCTGATAACAGCCGGAACCTGCCGTGAATGACACAAACACCACTCTGATGCTCGCGGTCATACACAGGACGTAAATGTACGTCCTGGTGTGCAAAGTACCGCCAAACCAGGACGTACATTTACGTCCGTGGTCGTTAAGGGATTAAAAGTCTGCATATTTGTAATGTAAATATATGAAATGTAAAATAAAGGAGATTCACAATAAAGCTACTAAACTGCCCTGCAGTACACACAAGGAATCCTCTCTCAAAGAGCTTCCTGTAACTATCACCTTAAAGGTGGGAAAAATCACACATATGACGACTTTTTCTGAATTTGCACCAGATTTATAGCCCTACTTGCGCCTTTTTGTAAATTTGGTGCAGTAAGTTAAAAAGCCACCCATGAAAAAATGGAGTAAAAAAACACATACCACAGCCATTATTCATAAATACCCCCCAATGTCCTGTGACTGGAAGCAGCTCTTTTCAGAAGAAAAGACAGGCTGAGATGAGACACTTGACAAGTGATGGGTGGAGAATCCTGTCACTCAGTGAACTTCTGTGCTGTGCAACTTAGTGACAGTTGATTTACCCTCATTCTGGCCAATCACAGTGAGTTATTTTTATGTTACAGCAATGGGAGCTATGTATTACAGATTAAAAAAAAAGACGAGGTGTCTGGGTGTCTGGCTCGTTTGGGATTTAGTATTTGCTGCTGTGATTGATGTTTTGATGTAACTTGCTTATTTGTCTGATGCTTCCTTTCACACTGTATATTTATTTATTCATGTCATGCTGCATTTCATCTGGACCACTGGTTACTCTATATTGAGTTTACAGTCATTCATGTCTTTATTCTTGGCATTAAAAGCCCTGTATTGCTGTACCCTAGGTATAGCCACATCATTTTTATTGTCTATTGTGAATACTATTTTAATATAGTGTTTTGTACAACAAAGATATGTATATTTTCATATATTGTTTTGTTGAGTGTTCTTTTTGCACTTATGCATGAAATCCATGTTGTCATCTGTGAGATAAACATGATGTGTGAACCCTAAATCTTTGACAAGGACATTAATAGTAATATTAGAAAGGCTGAGAGTCCAGCACTAGACATACCCAACAATATAACCCCATTTGCCTAAGCAAGGAAAAGTACTTTAAAGACTGTTTACACCCATGATGTATACATGAATGAAATCAAGTAACACTGTAATGGATTACGACACACTGAGGATGCTTACTGCATGAAGACTGACCCAGACCAAGTGGTTATTGCCTTTACATAGTGCAGCAATTGTCTGGTGATAAGCCCTTTCATCAGCCAACTGGCCTAGGCTACAACACAGGAATTTTATGGTTAGGTTGAAGGTCACTCTAAGTATGTAGCAAGAAAGATATAATATTTATAGAAACAAAAGTAAAAATATATTCTAAAAGATTGATTTAGAAAAACATACGGCTTCCAGATTACTCAAATATATGCGTATTGTGATAAATGCACAGCTAACCATTTATATAGAACTAAGGCAGTAAGCCCACGGTGCTTTCAAGCTAGATTGGTTTTACCAGGAGATTTCTCGAATAATTACTAGTGAAATACTGTACAGTCCAATAACAGGTCAACAGGTCATAAATATTAAAGACAAAGAATTTGTAATTTCTCCCTGTGCATACATTTTCATGATGGATTGTTTTACAATACAAAAAGATAGGTAATCTTTTTCTTTATTTCACTGCAGGATTTATATATTTTTCACCCTAGCACATAAATATCGTGCCATCCTGTTTTCATTTAAATATAGCAGAGCTGAAGCCTGAACTGCCTATGGCATTACATACTGCAGGAAGAAATGTAGAGTTTTATCAATTTTGGGCAGATCAGAACTGCAGGTAATATTGAAATAAGTTGATATTAGAAACATTGGAAATAAAGCAAAATAAATGTGTCAAGAACAATGTGGGTTCTTTCTGGTGTTACTTGTCCACAATGTTAGTGAAGCCAGTATATACAAAAGTGACAGTGTGGCCCAGATTTACTATGGCCAGCTTTGTAGCACACAACAACAATACATTTATTCTGCATAGTGCGCCAAAATTGATAACAAAATGCAGCTTGTTCAACAAGGGGGTGTGCTTTGTAAGAAGGGTGGTATGGTTCTAAATGCACCTCTATGTGCTCAGAATGCACATAGTGCACACTTTAAATTAAGCTAAGTAGTTGGTCTAAACTTAAACTTGGCAGTCTGGACTGGGATTCACACATAGCATGAAAAATATGTCCGTAAACTAGGTATAAAATACAGCTGTATTTTCCTTGTATTAATGTGCTTAGTGAAAGATTATGGAAAAGCGTCTGTCAGTGCACACACTGTTTAAAAAAAGGGCTTTAACAGACGCGTTTCCATAGACTGTCATGAAGCAAATTACAGCCTATTTTATTCTAGTTAGGCTAGGTTTACACAATGTTTTTTTCAGGCGTATTTCATTTGTAAAAATATGTCCGCAAAATCGTGGACAAATTGCATCTGCATTTTTAACATTAAAGGGGTTATCTGGAGGGAGGGTTTTCTTTTTGTTTTTATTTTAATACAATGCTCATTCTACTGTATATGAAAATTAAAAATGTATTCACCTTCAGCATGTCCTACTGCCACTCAATCACTGGCTGAGGTGGAATATTGCTGTGGCCAGTGATTGGCTAAATGACAGTATGACACACTGTCCTCGATGTCACTCTGGGCCCAAGTGTCACGCTGCAGCTTAGGAAGAGGATCACAACCGGGAAGCGGAGTAGGTCACCAGAGGCACCGCAGGGGCGGTGGAGGTTAGTAGAGGTATATATATATATATATATATATATATATATATATATATATATATATAGCCAGCACAACTACCTAATACATGGGTGCACGCTGCTGTGGCAAATACAGAGTATACAAAAAAGAAGGTTGCAGCAGCACTCTTGGTCAAAAAATGGAGGATCTTAGCACACTTTTTTTTATCAAAACGTGTCCCCCATTCACCACGCGGAGGTGGCCTCATTTCGGATGAGACCCTAACACTCATTTCACTCACCTCTGTTGGACATATGGCCTCTGACTGAGTGACATGCAGGATCCACTATCAATTTATAAAACGTTCTGTGAAAGAGGGAGGGGTGCACGTTTTGCAATGAAAATCCTGAGCAGAGCGGGGTGTGAGTGCCGATCACAGGGATCAGGACACACACATTGCTCTGCTAAGTGTCACCAGTGTCCTGTCCCCCTTCCCCGATGTCCCTTATGGGTCCCGAGCTCCCACAGCTGTGCCCTCCTGCATGCTTCACTTCTGAGTGAAACAAGTCCGGTAATTTTTTGTAATTTTTTTTAAATGAGCTGTTTAGTTGTACAACAGCCCACCCTAGTGTCCTAAACCTGCTACTACATCTTGTTTTTGGCAGGGCAGACACTAGGGGGAGCTGTTGAACAGAAGTAAAAAAATAAAATAAACATAAATATATATTACAAGCAGAGAGTTTCAAACATGGAGAAATGATTTTTTTTTTTTTTGACAATATTTTTTAGTTTTTCACAAAAATCGCTTCATGTATTAACAAAAATTTACCATATATATATATTTATATATATATATATATATATATATATATATATATGTATATATATATATATATATATATATATATATATATATATATATATATATAAACAATCTCTGAATCACTTTGCCAGGTAAAAGCAGTTCAAAGTTATTACCACTTAAAGAGACACAATGTCAGATTTGAAAAAACGGACTGTCATAAAGGCCAAAACTAGCCAAGTCATGAAGGGGATAAGGATGTGCTGACCAATTTTTGCTTTTTATGTTACACATGTGGAGGGAGTGGCTGCCTCCATCTTGGTTTGTGCACTCCACCCATTGTACTAGGTGAGGGATGTGGTAGACCTTACATGCCAATTGAGACTCAGTGCTGGCCTTGGAAAGGCATATTCATAGTGTAGGGTCTGTCCCAAATGAGATCACCGTATCACGGTGGGATGGTACACACTATTTGGCCAAATAGTAAGCTAAGAACCTCTATTTTTCACCATAGCAGTATTGCAAAGTAAAGCATGTCATATTTCACAGATAGCTTAGCGCTAGCAGTGTGCTGCTGTTATCCTCTTGTTTTAGGCAAAAACAGGAATGGGTTTAAAACACCAAAACAGCTGCACATCTTTCCGATATAGGTTTTCTCTGTGTTGGTTTCTGGTCTTGGCCAAAAATGCTGACTTAAAGTCTAACCTAAATACTTGCCCTTATTTACTCAGTAGTAATATAGAAAAAAAGGACCGCACGAGTGGCGCCTGGTGTATTACCCCAAGCAAGATGGAACAATGCTAGATGTCGGGGCTACCGACGCATCTAGTGGATGGTCACTCACCTCAAAACAATAGGACATGCGCCTATCACCCTAGTGTATAGCGTACCACAAGATCAGAACTGCTGCTGAAGCCGGGAGGTCATAGGAGACAGGTGGATTCCAGTCCCCAAAGAGTTGCAAGGAGGAAAGGAGGAAGAAGACCTATGAACCCAGGCGCTGCGGGTACTTGACCCAAGGAATGGATGGAAGCAGAGATGTACTATCACAGATCCCTCGGCAGGGACCGGTTTATTTATAAAAATAAAAAAATAAAAAATTAGCGAAGTACAGATTACATGTTTCAGGGGAGCCACCCATTTCTTCAGATCAGTATACAGACAATAGATGCATTCACACTATAAATAGGTACAAGATAGGGCGCCAAGTACATTGTGGGAGGAGCCAGGCAGAAACACATCACCTGGTGTAAAGTAAAAATACATAAAAACACATATCATTATAAAGAATACAATAAATAATAGCAATATATATATATATATATATATATATATATATATATATATATATATATATGTAATTCAGTTTCTGTAGTAGGTAATTGAAGCCTGGAAGTCTCTATTTCTTCTGCGCTGCATACAGCACTCAATGAGTCAAGTGTACATCATTGGGGGGTGCGGCGCACGTGTCTCCAAGGTGAATAATAAATAAACACAATATAAAAACAAAAAAATATTGAATAGTAGATGAAACAATATACAGTAAAAAATGTTGTATATATATATAAACAATATATATATATATATATATTGTTTACATATATACAACATTTTTTACTATATATTGTTTCATCTACTATTCAATATTTTTAGTTTTTATATTGTGTTTATTTATTATTAGTAACTATGATAAAAGCATGGATTACAGGGAACATTCAATAAGTTCATTTAAACCTGCTGGTATAAGTGTGCGGAGCTTATCTATCCAGTCATTTTCTCATTTCCTGAGAGTATTACACCTTTGGGGATCGTTTTTGGGGACTCTCTCAATTGGCGTGATGGTGACTCAACTGAAATTCTGGTTATGACATTCAGTTATGTGTCTGAAAACAGTATGCAACAGGAAACCATTGACAGTATTGCTCCTATGTTTATTAACAAGTTCACGTAGGCAACAAATGGTTCTCCTAATGTATTGGAGCCCACACGAGCATTCTAAGAGGTAAACTACATATTGGGAGGAACAGTTATTAGAGGATTTTATGCTGAAATGCTCCCTGATTTTGTGGGACATTAATTCTTTACGTTTGTTTGGTATATGGATGCAACATTTACACCTTTATAATCCCCATGCATAGCAACCCATTGTGGTTACAAAATGAGCTTGGGTTTTGTTCTTTGTCTTAAGCCTACTAGATGCCACAATATTTTGTAGAGTCCTGCCTCTTCTGAATGTGTCAGCCATTTTTTGGGGGAGAATATCCCCAAGGTATGGATCATTGCAAAAGATGGCCCAGTGTTTCGTTAGGATATCCTTTATCTGTTTATTTTCTGTAGTATATGTGGTCACAAAATTACAAGACCAGTCATTGTTAGCGTCTGGTTTTATTGTTTTGGCTAGACAAACTATCTGGGTAATCATGCAGTCTCTCTTATACGCTGAGTCTTAGGATATTTTTTAGCCTTAAATCTAGATGTAAGTATTTGGCTCTGTTCTTTAAAATCATTAAAATCATTAAAATCAGTGCAGTTTAAATTATCTGAAGGGTATATTGCACAACCATTTTTTATAGTGAGAACTGGTAAAATCCAGATAGCTGTTGCTATCCACTTAAAAAAAAAAATTTTGTTTCCCAATCGACCATTCTCATCATGATGTAAAACAAATTCTAAAAACTGCATGATTATTTAAAACAGATTGTGTGAAATGTAACCCCCATGTGTTGGTATTCAGGTCTTTGAGGAATTCCTCCAATTGTATCAGGGTATCTTTCCAGATAAAAAAAATATATAATCTATAAAACATTTAAAATAACATGTGGCAGCAAGGAGACACAGCATAGAACAGCCGCTTGCCAACCGCCACTGCGGGTCGATAGTACAAATAGTAAATGGATCTGTGACAGGGCTCTGCCACTGATCCTACTGCCCCTCTTGCCTCATTGATTATCTATACCTGCCTGACTTTAATTTGTTGCTGGCTATTAGTCTGTTTGTGTTGGGACTGAGGCATCTTGTATTACTCACTGTATTTTAAAGTGAGCATGGTCTTGCATATGCCAGTCTGACTTTACACTGGCATTTTGTTGTACTATAAGTTTGGGTCTACAGTAAGGATTCTATTTGTTGTGTTTTAGTTGTACACTCTTTTTTAACTTGATTCTTGAGGAATTAGGGCGAGTGCCCCGACTGTCCTTGTGCGAGCAGGGGTAGTGCCACCACATCTCCCCATTAGAGATTACTGGGGTCTATCACACCCTTTACTCTGCTCCCCAACCATCACTCTATGCTGTTGTCCCCTCCTTTGTGACCAAGTGTTAAGTTTGCTGGTGGCTGGTGGAGTGCAATAACTCCAGTACAGCCCCATGAACAATTTGGTATTTTTTTTTTTCACTATTTTTTTTTTGTGTCTGCTTTCACTTTTGTGTCTGTGAGGTTTCCTTATTTTAATTATTCGAATTAAATTATAAGTTTTAAGTTATTTGTACCCCCCCACCCCCCTGTGAATATTGATTTTCCACTGTGTGCATTCAGCACAACTGCTTATGCAGGATTGTCTTTCTGTAATTATAACAACTTACTTGTGCCTCAAATATATTGCAATGTATCAGTCCCTGTCCCCTCACCAGTACCATACTTGAAAATGGCCCTTCTTCAGAGACTGAACTGTTTGATGGCTGAATAAATCACCACTATAGTTCATTTTTGAGCTGTGTGCTGCAGTCTCTTTGGAGTATGCATCTCTCTGTCTATCTATCCCTGCTGATGTCCATTTTCCTTATCTATCTATCTATCTAAAAAGAAATAAGCAGCACCTCAAATAAAAGTCTTGGGTGCAAGCAGGTGTGTGATCCTTGGCATCAGATCAAATCATACAAAAAAGCACACCAAAGACAAAAGTAAAGTCCAGATAATGTGTGTTTATTCTATCAAAAGTGCTTTCACATGTGGTTCATCTCTCACTGGCTTAATTTCAAGCTTAAAAAAAACCTTTGTCAGAGAGTTGAAAGGTTGCCTCTTGTAAAAGCACTTTTGATGGTGCTACTTTGAACCTGTAATTTCTATCTGTCTGTCTGTCTATCTACCTACCTACCTACTTATCTATCTACCTACCAACCTATTGCATTTAAAGTTCTTATGAGCAGGGGCACATATCGTTTGTGTCTCATTGTTCATTTGCTTCAATTGCTTTTCACTCTACTTGTGTTTTATTTTCCCAGTTGGACGATGCTGTGGAATATGTTGGTGCTACTGTATATTAATAAAGATTATCATCATTGCTATAAATCTATCTCGTGCATTCTCACATCTATTTATCAATAAACCATGTTGCATATGTATTGTTAACAAGAGCAGTAAAAGGTTATTTTATCATTGGTTCCCCTGCTGGTGCACATATCTGAAATTGTATTTCACAGACTTTTACTGCCCTTTCGTAGCAGTTAATAAATGAATTAGTGGATTAGCTATATGGTATTAAAAGTGGGAGATTTGCAGCATATGCTTACTTCTAGTCCAAGTCTTTAGATTTGACTAATTACCATACAGTGACGCATAAGATTTATTTACTAATGGACCCAGCATTCTGGAGGAACAACAGCAGAGGCTGATAGCTGAAAATGAATGCACTGCTCACCCACTTCCTCCATTCATTACCAGGAGCCATAAATTTCAGTTTACCAACAGAGAGAGCTGATAAGCTGCATTTAATTGTGGCTGGAAGTGCATTCAGGGTTCACAGACTACACTCATTCCATCCATCATGAAAAGAGGCCGATACAAAAGCGCTGAAGGTAGGAAACAATAGAAAAAAGGGGAGCTTACATATCACTAGTGACCACATTTGGCTGGGGTTGGATTTACAGTTAGGGCTGCCATACAGGATGGAAACCCTTATGTCTGTGATTATTTACTCTGTCCATTACATGCTAATACCTATCTATCCAGAAAACTCTTTTTTTTCTTCAAGAAAACATAATAAATATGCACCTTGTTTATATTTGTACATGGGAAATCCATCTATCCTGAAGTGTAAATCATGAATTCTGGACAAAGGATAACAGATTCTACCTGGAATGTAGTGATTTTCTGCTCAGACTCCGATACAGTAGATGTGCATTGATTCTGGTTACAGTCCATCTCTAGGCATTAATCATTTTTCTTAATTTATCGATTAGAGATCCCTCATGTGTATTGATAGTTCAATTTAGAATAACATGAAACACAGTTGAGGCAAAAGAAATCTAAGTATATACCCTAGGCCTTTTCTATTCTAGAATCATACCACAGCATTAAAAACATGTCTTTCATATCTATCCCATTTAAGGTTCCGTATGTTTTTAGGCCCTTAAAAGGGTACTCCAGTGGAAAACCTTTTTTTTTTCAATCAACTGGTGGCAAAAAGTTAAACTGATTTGTAAATTACTTATTTTTAAAAATCTTAGTCCATTCAGTACTTATCAGTTGCTGTATGCTCCACAGGAAGTTGATTAGTTTTTTTCTGTCTGACCACAGTGCACTCTGCTGAAACCTCTGTCCATATCAGGAACTGTCCAGAGTAGGACTAAATCCCCATAGCAAACCTATACTGCTCTAGACAGCTCCTGACATGGACAGAGATGTCAGCAGAGAGCACTGTGGTCAGACAGAAAATAACTACAGTCATGGCCGAAAATGTTGGCACCCCTGACATTTTTCTAAGAAATTAAGTATTTCTCACAGAAAAGGATTGCAGTAACACATGTTTTGCTATACACATGTTTATTCCCTTTGAGTGTATTGGAACTAAACCAAAAAAAGGGATAAAAAAAAGCAAATTGGACATAATGTCACACCAAACTCCAAAAATGGGCTGGACAAAATGATTGCCACCCTTTCAAATTGTGGAAAAATAAGATTGTTTCAAGCATGTGATGCTCCTTTAAACTCACCTGGGGCAAGTAACAGGTGTGAGCAATATAAAAATCACACCTGAAAGCAGATAAAAAGGAGAAAACTTCACTTGGTCTTTGCATTGAGCATCTGTGTGTGTCACACTAAGCATGGACAACAGAAAGAGGAGAAGAGAACTGCCTGAGGACTTGAAAATTGTGGAAAATATCAACAATCTCGAGGTTACAAGACCATCTCCAGAGATCTAGATTTGCCTTTGTCCACAGTGCGCAACATTATCAAGAAGTTTGCAACCCATGGCACTGTAGCTAATCTCCCTCGGCATGGACGGAAGACAAAAATTGAAGAAAGGTGACAATGCAGGATAGTCTGGATGGTGGATAAGCAGCCACGAACAAGTTCCAAAGATATTCAAGCTGTCCTGCAGGCTTAAGGAGCATTAGTGTCAGCGCAAACTATCCGCTTGCTAAGGCATATCATTCTATTGCCCAAACTGAGAACTCCCTTCTAAAACTTCAAGCGCAACTGTCACGAATTTGTACCCCCATAAACTAATTGCAGGGTAACAAAATGCTTTAGAATTACTCTCCAGGTATACCTTTTACTGCTTTCTAGCAGCTTTTATCAGGCTAAAAAAATGCTTTATAAGACAGCCAGCAAGAGTCGGATAGGTGTGGCTATGGCTATGCCTATCTCCTGTATGTCATCTCTAGGACCGCTGTGTGATTGGTCCAAGCACACAGGCCCCTTTATTTTCCTTATCTGTGGCGGCAAACATACAAATGTATCAGTAAAACAAGATAGCCACACCTATCCGACTCTTGCTGGCTGTCTTATAAAGCATTTTTTTTTGCCTGATGAAAGCTGCTATAAAGCAGTAAAAGGTATACCTGGAGAGAAATTCTAATGAACTTTGTTACCCTGCGATTAGTTTATGGGGGTACAAATTGGTGACAGTTGCGCTTTAATCTTTATTGGTACTATTAAAATACTAACTCAAATGTGCAATATTTTACTAAGTTATGGTGTACTGAAAAGCACAGTTTCACAATAACATGGTATTACTATTTTATTTACCCCATATAGGGGATAAATGGCAGCAGTGATGTTTGTTAACGGCAATGGTGCAAGCCTGCACCTAATGCCACGGCTATTTTAATGCTTATACGTATAGCTGTCTCATGTACACCTTATACTATGATTTGACTGCTCAAAATAAAAAACAACTCAACCTCTACCTCTCTGCTGGAATCCCCTTGGAATTTTGTTTTTATTTATCTCTTGTCCATGACTCATGGACAAGCCTGATGCTTCGGCAGGACTGGTTACTGTCCCAGTAGGACTGGTTACTGTCCCAGTTTTCTTTAGGTCTTTAATTTTCATCAGTAACAACATATAAAGAGTTTTTGAATCTGATAGTGGCCATTTAGAAAGTTTGCCTAAGACCCATACTAGTAGAGTAAGGCACCACAGAAACTACCATGTAAGTCACTGGCAATATGCATGCATAGCTCATAATTAGAGATGAGTGAATTTTTGAAAAATTCAATTCCGCCCATTCGCAAAATTTTCTGAAAAAATTTGGTTCTGGCTAGATTTGTTCACAGCAAATCTGTATTAAAAACGTCTATTTCTGGCCTACAGAGGGTGTAGAACACTTTTCCTTGCTGTAACACGTATAGGGTATGTGCTGGGTTAGTGAAATAATACTGTTATTCAGTATGACATGCAGATTAGAGGCATTGCTATTAGAATCACTGTCAAAGAGCAGCACAATGACACAGTGTGGACTTGGCAGCAGCATGAGGAGACCATATAGTGGCTTAATGACACAGCCTGGAGTTGGCGGCAGCATGAGGAGACCATATAGTGGCTGAATGACACAGCCTGTAGTTGGCGGAAGCATGAGGAGACCATATAGTGGCTGAATGACACATCCTGGACTTGAAGGCAGCATGAGGAGACCATATAGTGGCTGAGTGACACAGCCTCGAGTTGGCAGCAGCAAGAGGAGACCATAGCTGAATGACACAGCATGAAGCCACCGGCAGCATGAGGAGACCATATAGTGGCTGAATAACACAGTCTGGAGTTGGCGGCAGCATGAGGAGACCATATAGTGGCTGAATGACACAGCATGGAGTTGGCAGCAGCATAAAGAGACCATTTAGTGGCTGAATAATACAGCCTGGAGCTGGCGGCAGCATAAGTAGACCATATACTGGCTGAATGACACAGTCTGTAGTTGGCGGCAGCATGAGGAGACCATATAGTGGCTGAATGACACAGCCTGGAGTTGGTGGCAGCATGAGGAGACCATATAGTGGCGGAATTACACAGCCTGGAGTTGGCGGCAGCATGAGGAGACCACATAGTGGATGAATGACACAGCCTGGAGGTGGCAGACATATGAGGAGAACCTAATGGTGCACAATGAGACAGCCTGGAGGTGGCAGCAGCATGAGAACATATGGTGGCAGTATGAGACTGCCTGGAGCTGGCATCAGCATGAGGAGAACATATGGTGGCAGTATGAGACAGACTGAAGGTAGCATCAGCATGAGAAGAACATATGGTGGCAGTATAAGACAGCCTGGAGCTGGCAGCAGCATGAGGAGAACATATGGTGGAAGAATGAGACAGCCTGGGGCTGGCATTAGTATCAGGAGAACATATGGTGGCAGAATATGAGACAGTCTGGAGCTGGCATCAGCATGAGGAGAACATATGGTGGCAATATGAGACATCCTGGATGTGGCATCAGTATGAGAATATATGGTGGCAGTATGAGACAGCCTGGAGCTGGCATCCGCATGAGGAGAACATATGGTGGCAGAATGAGACAGCCTGGAGCTGGCAGCAGCATGAGGAGAACATATGGTGGCAGAATGAGACAGCCTGGAGCTGGCATCAGCATGAGGAGAACATATGGTGGCAGTATGAGACAGCCTGGAGATGGCAGCAGCATGAGGAGAACATATGGTGGCAGTATGAGACAGTATGGAGGTGGCATCAGAATGAGGAGAACATATGGTGGCAGTATGAGACAGCCTGGAGCTGGCAGCAGCATGTATGAGACAGCCTGGAGGTGGCATCAGCAGCATCAGGAGTCCAAAGTGTGACCCGGTGACATAGTGGGGCGGTGGGTGGCAATAACCAGTACTCGGTGATGAAGGTGAGTAAAAAAAGGAGAACAGATGTATGGCCAGGGCCGGCCTTTGGGGTGTGCGAGCTGTGCGGTCGCACAGGGCGCCATAGCAACAGGGGCGCCGGGCAGCCGACACAGCTTTCTGTGAGAGCACAGTGATCAGGGTAGAGTTGAAGCGCTGCTCAGGGCCAGACACACTTAGAACTCCTAACGCTTGCTGCAGACACAATTTTTTACAATCCCTGCTGCTGTTTCCTGATCTCCACTCTTAGGGATCAGGGAACAGTGGGGATATTACTGCAGGGGGCCAGACACATAGCGAGCGCTGCAGGTGGGACTAGCGCTCCCACGGGGCAAGGCACACTTCACTACATCCCCACTGCTAAGCGGGGATATGGGCAAGGCATCAGCGCTGCAGGGATGAACAGAGAAGCAGGTTGCTCTCAGGGCTCGAGTCCTGCAGGAACGACGTTCCTTTGCTTTTTCCAGAGGAGGAACGCCGTCCCTGTTACATTAGTCCTGCAGGACCGACCACTGTTCTTACCCTCCCTCTTTTCCCCTGGCCCAGACTGCTGAATGTGGAGATGTAGGACCTGTGATGACGTCACCATCACATGTTAGGGGCGGAGCTAAGCTGTCAAGGAAAAGGAGAGATTGTGTCTTAAGGACCTGTGTGATGCTGTGGAGGAGGCGGAGCTGAGCTCGAGGAGAGGTCACATGTCACTACAGTAAGGTAATTACATGGAACGAGATTAGTACAGTGTCATCCCTGTAGTAAGGAGATTACATGAGAAGGAGGTTTGTCACCCCAGTAGTAAGGAGATTTCATGAGGAGGAGGTTTGTTACTCTGTGTCACCCCAGTACTAAGGAGATTACATGAGGAGGAGGTTTGTTACAGTGTGTCGCCCCTGTAGTAAGGAGATTACATGAGGAGGAGGTTTGTTACAGTGTGTCACCCCAGTAGTAAAGAGATTACATGAGGAGGGGTTTGTGACAGTTTGTCACCCCAGTAGTAAGGAGATTACATGAGGAGGAGGTTTGCTACAGTGTGTCACCCCAGTAGTAAGGAGATTACATGAGGAGGGGGTTTGTTACAGTGTGTCACCCCAGTAGTAAGGTGATTACATGAGAAGGAGGTTTGTTACAGTGTGTCACCCCAGTAGTAAGGAGATTACATGAGGAGGAGGTTTGTTACTCTGTGTCACCCCAGTACTAAGGAGATTACATGAGGAGGAGGTTTGTTACAGTGTGTCGCCCCTGTAGTAAGGAGATTACATGAGGAGGAGGTTTGTTACAGTGTGTCGCCCCAGTAGTAAGGAGATTTCATGAGGAGGAGGTTTGTTACTCTGTGTCACCCCAGTACTAAGGAGATTACATGAGGAGGAGGTTTGTTACAGTGTGTCGCCCCTGTAGTAAGGAGATTACATGAGGAGGAGGTTTGTTACAGTGTGTCACCCCAGTAGTAAAGAGATTACATGAGGAGGGGTTTGTGACAGTTTGTCACCCCAGTAGTAAGGAGATTACATGAGGAGGAGGTTTGCTACAGTGTGTCACCCCAGTAGTAAGGAGATTACATGAGGAGGGGGTTTGTTACAGTGTGTCACCCCAGTAGTAAGGTGATTACATGAGAAGGAGGTTTGTTACAGTGTGTCACCCCAGTAGTAAGGAGATTACATGAGGAGGAGGTTTGTTACAGTGTGTCACCCCAGTAGTAAGGTAATTACATGAGGAGGAGGTTTGTTACACTGTGTCAACCCAGTAGTAAGGAGATTACATGAGGAGGAGGTTTGTTACAGTGTGTCACCCCAGTAGTAAGGAGATTACATGAGGAGGAGGTTTATTACAGTGTGTCACCCCAGTAGTAAGGAGATTACATGAGGAGGAGGTTTATTACAGTGTGTCACCCCAGTAGTAAGGAGATTACATGAGGAGGAGGTTTGTTACAGTGTGTCACCCCAGTAGTAAGGAGATTACATGAGGAGGAGGTTTGTTACAGTGTGTACACAGTTAAAATCTGTGACTGATCCCTGTTACTAAACTCTTAGAAACCGTGGGCAGCTGCATGCCTGCAGCCTGTAAGAAGCCTGGAACCATGCAGGATGTCAAGTTTTAGCTTGGACGTGTTTTTTTTTTTTGTGTTTTTTTGCGCAATCTGCGGGTTTTATTAGAAATCTTGGGTGAGTTCCCACACTTTTTTTTTCCAGGACTTGACCCCTGGTTGCTCTGATCCCAGAGGTTGAATGTCCCACTCATTGTGAAGGTCCTTTTAAAGGGGCACTCCTGTAGAAAAATATCTTTTTATAAACTGGTGCCAGAAAGTTAATCAGATTTGTATTGGGGGGGGGGGCACAAGGTTAGCTCGCACAGGGCGCCTGAACACCTAAGGCCGGCCCTGTGTATGGCATCAGGCGGGTGGCAGGATCAGAATAGTAGCAGAGGCATTCTTAACTGAGGCAGGTGGCAGGATCAGAATAGTAGCTGAGGCATTCTCAGGTAAGAAGAAAATGGTCTCTTTTGTAAAAGTGTTAGTGTGCACAAGTAAGTATTGAGGATATGCATTACTTTTAATAATATTTTTAGGATAAAATATATGTACCCAAAATGTTTTTTGAAATCAAACAAAAGGAAACGTGTCCAAAAAACACCATGTGCCACCTACATCACCAAGTATTGATGTGATGCGAAGACATCTAAAAGGTGGAAGGGAACAACGTATGGTCCATTGTAACCAGTGGGGGTAAAAACTTCCCTTGTAAAGCCTTACTCTCGCATTATTAATTCCATTCTTGGCAAGTGTTACTCGCCCTAAAAAGGTCAGCCCCCACACAGGAACCTCTCCCTATTTCCACCTACAAACACTGCCATTTCCCAGGGTTTTTAGGTCGAAATAGGGATTGGTTCCTGTGTGGGGCCACCCTTTTTAAGACGAGTAACACTTTCCTCGAAAAGGTGAAAGAGAACAACGTATTGTACATTGTAGCAGGTGGGGGCAGAAAATTCCCCTGTAATGCCCTATTCTCACCCTATTAATTCCCTTCTTGGCAAGTGTTACTTGCCCTAAAAGGGCGGCCCCAAACAGGAAACTCTCCCTATTTCGACTTAAAAACCCTGGGAAATGGCAGTGTTTGTAGGTGGAAATAGGGAGAGGTTCCTGTGTGGGGCGAGTAGTAGGGCCTTACAATGGAAGTTGTTACCCCCATCGCTTACAATGGACCATAAGTTGTTCCCTTCCACTTTTTAGAGGTCTTTGCATCGCATCAATACATTGTGGTGTAGGTGGCACATGGTGTTTTTTGCACACCTTTCTTTTTGTTATATTTAAAAAAAAATTGGGGCACAAATATTTTATACTAAGAAAAGTTAAGTTTTAGCTAATGCATATCGTCAATGCTTACTTGTGGTCTGATGCGGAGGAATGTCTGTTACTGGGGAGCAGAACCTTAAATGTGTTTAGCACTATCCATATTTCTGAAGTGTTGGTGTGGCACCATGGTCAATCTACTCTGATGCATCAGGCATTGGTGGGTGGAAATCCTGGCTGATCCATGCCTGATTCATCTTCACAAAGGTCAACATATTTACTAAGGTTTCCACATAAAATGTGGTGGATTTGAGCTGAGGAAAACCAGACAGATCAAAGCATGTGTAAAGAAAAGCAAAATATAGGGAAAGTGGAAAATGTAGGGAAACCTTAGTAAATACCGTGGAAAATAAATTGTAGAGAATTAAAACCCACAAAGAAACCTACACTCCACTCTTAGTAAATAAGAGCCATGGTGTTTTTTGCTCACCTTTACTTTTGTTTGATTTAAAAAAAAACAAAAAAAAAACTTTTGTGTCCATATATTTTATCTTAAAAATATTATTAAAAGTTAACTTTTACGTAATGCATATCTTCAATATGTGTGGTCTGATGTGGAGAAATCTCTGTAACTGGGAAGCAGTGCCTTAAATATTTGTGATGTGTTGGTGCGGCACCATGGTCAATCTACTCTGATGCATCAGGCATTGGTGGGTGGAAATCCTGGCTGATCCATGCCTGATTCATCTTCACAAAGGTCAGTCTCTCCACATTTTTCGTGGATAGACGACTTCTCCTTGAGGTTACTGTGACCCCCCGCGCACTAAACACCTGATCTGATGGCACACTACTGGCTGGGCAGGACAACTTTTCCAGGGCAAACTCAGCTAGTTGCAGCCACAAATCAAGTTTGGCTGCCCAGAAGTCCAGCAGATCTTCAAGGTGTGTTGGCATGGTCATGTCAGGGTATGCCACCAACTGCTGGTTGAGGTCCTGCTCCAGGTCTACCTGCTGCTAATGAGTTGCTTCACTATGCGGGTAAAGAAAGGTACTCATCAGCGACTGTAGACTCAGGCTACTGCTGATAAAGTTGGTACTGCTCCTGCCACCCCACCCCTCCCCAGCAGCCATGGCAGTGGAAGGTGAGCGCAGAGGGCCCCCCGAGTCAGACCTGCGAGAGGATGGACGATGCCGCAGCTAGTCATAGGCCTACTGACAATGTAGGATGTCTCTGTAGTAGGTAAGTTTGTCCTCCCTCTCAGTGGGTGTAAAAAAGGCTCCCATTTTGTGTCGGTAGCGAGGGTCCAATGAGATGGAGAACCAGAAGTCATCCTGCTGCCAAATGGTGACAATTCGGCGGTCACTACGCAAGCAAGTGAGCATGCATTGTGCAATTTGTGCAAGTGACTCAGAGGGACTCCCTGCCTCCATCTCCACTGCATATTGCCACATAGTGTCTGGGTCCTCTGTCTCACCTTCCTCATAATCCTCTAGCTCCTCCTCCAGTTCAGCCCCTACTAGGCTCATGTGGCCGCAAGATGTAAGCACCATGTCTCCAGTGCCCTGACCAGCCATCGTTACCTACACGTGCTGTAGTAAATGAAGCAGTGGAATGACGTTGTTCATCCTGTATTCCTGTCGAATGACTAATAAGGTGGCTTCCTCAAAGAGCCTGAGCAAACGGCATGTCCCTGCCACTGGTTAACATTGAAGTTACACAGGGGGGTCCCCCTATCCGTTTGAATCATCAAGAAATCGATGATGGCTTTTCTCTGTTTGTATTGTCAGTCCAAAATATGGAGGGTGGAATTCCGACGTGTGGAAATGTTGCAAATCAGACTATGTTGGGGCATACCGTTCTGACACTGCAGCTCAAGGAGGGTGTGCTTTGCGGTGTACGAGTGGCTGAAGTGAATGCAAAGTTTCCTTCCCATTGTCTTGCAGATGGGGGGAACACTTCAGGAACTGCTTGACAACCAGATTGAACACGTGTGCCATGCAGGGCGCATGGCTCAGGCTTTCTTGTCGCTGTGCAGATGCAGACAAGATGTTCTTCCCGTTGTTGGTCACCATGGTTCCCATTTCCAATTTTTGTGAAATAAGCAATGATTCAATTTCTTGATGAATGACTCTTAGAAGTTCTTCCCCTGTGTGACTCAGTTCGCCAAGGCAAACCATGTGAAGGACAGCGTGACACTGTGCCCTGCACACATGGTATGCTGGAGGGGCACTGAGACTTGCCCGTGCAGTGGAGGCTGAGGACACGGTGGAGGATGAGGAGGCGGAGTCGCACACTGTCACAGGACCAACGGCCTGAGAGTGTGGAGGCAGAAGCAGCGTGACCTGTCCAGGATGCTGTGGTGGCTGTGTGAGATCCACATTCACCCAGTGGGCTGTAAAGGACATGTATTGACCCTGACCGTAGTTACAGCTCCACAGGTCGGTGCTGCCGTGCACTTTGGTACACACTGACAGGCTCAAGGACTGGCCCAACTTCTCTTCCACAAAATTGTGCAGGGCTGGTACTGCCTTCTTTGCTAAGAAATTACAGCTTGGGACTCTACACCTCAGCTCGGCACAAGCCATCAGTTCTCAGAAAGGTGCAGAGTCCACCACTTAAAAAGGGACGCACTACAGTACCAGCAACTTGGACTGGAGCACATTCATCTTCTGCGCCGTTGCATGAGTGGACGCATACTGTTGTCTCTTGGACATGGCTTCGCCTATGTTTTGCTGGCGGAATGACTGACCCGAAGTAAGAGGAGCGGGAGCATCTGGAGTGACAGAAGATAGGTATGACACACAGCTCCCTTCTGCTGAGGTTGTGGAGCCTTGGCTGGCTGTAACAGGGAGCGGCTTGCCACTGGGTGATACAGCAAGCTGGACCACCACATAAGAGCCATGGTTATCCCAGGCTGCTTTATGGTGAGACTGCATATGTTGACACAGGTGTCACGATCACACCCTATCGGTCCAGCTAAGACGCTAGAGAGAGTGTGATGGTGCAAGGGTTAAAGCCGCCAGACCTCTGGGTATCCACTACTAGTCCCAGCAAGTCACCAAATTAACCCTTAGATAAACGTGTTTCCAACAGAGCTGCCTTCAGAAAGGTGAGCTCATATATTTAGAGATCAAAGACCAGAGCTGATTAATTAAACATTTAATCTGATAAAAGGTATCACAGTGCTGACTATATAAAAATACAGGAACAAATGACATACAGGTATAACAATATATAAAAGAGTTTTGCAAAGCAAGCTCAGAAAACAAAAGATGAAGTTCTTACAGCATGATGATATAGCAGTCCTTGTCAGTGAGAGTCTGTTACGCCTAGCGCTCCGGGTCCCCGCTCCTCCCCGGAGCGCTTACGGCGTCTCTCTCTCCGCAGCGCCCCGGTCGGTCCCGCTGACCGGGAGCGCTGCACTGTCATGGCCGTCGGGGATGCGATTCGCACAGCGGGACGCGCCCGCTCGCGAATCGCATCCCAGGTCACTTACCCGTCCCGGTCGACTGCTGTCATGTGCTGGCGCGCGCGGCTCCGCTCTCTAGGGCGCGCGCGCGCCAGCTCCCTGAGACTTAAAGGGCCAGTGCACCAATGATTGGTGCCTGGCCCAATTAGCTTAATTGGCTTCCACCTGCTCCCAGACTATATCTGATCTCTGCCCCTGCACTCCCCTGCCGGATCTTGTTGCCTTAGAGCCTAGTGAAAGCGTTACTGTGTTGTCCATACTGTGTACTTGACCTCCTGCTATGTCCTTATTGACTACGATTCTTGCTGCCTGCCCCGACCTTCTGCTACGTCCGACCTTGCTTTTGTCTACTCCCTTGTACCGCGCCTATCTTCAGCAGTCAGAGAGGTTGAGCCGTTGCTAGTGGATACGACCTGGTCACTACCGCCGCAGCAAGACCATCCCGCTTTGCGGCGGGCTCTGGTGAACACCAGTAGTGACTTAGAACCGGTCCACTAGCACGGTCCACGCCAATCCCTCTCTGGCACAGAGGATCCACCTCCTGCCAGCCGGCATCGTGACAGTAGATCCGGCCATGGATCCCGCTGAGGTTCCCCTGCCAGTTGCCTCTGACCTCACTACGCTGGTCGCCCAGCAAGCTCGACAGATCGCCCAACAAGAGCACCAGCTGTCGTACTTGACCACCATGACTCAGCAACTTCAGTCGCAGCTACAGCAGCTTCAGTCTCAGCTACAGCAATTTCAGTCACAGCTACAGCAGCAACAACCTTCTCCTCCGCCAGCTCCTGCACCTCTTCCGCAGCGAGTGGCCACTCCTCGCCTCCGCTTGTCCCTGCCGGACAAATTTGATGGGGACTCTAAGTTTTGCCGTGGCTTTCTTTCACAATGTTCCCTGCACTTGGAGATGATGTCGGACCAGTTTCCTACTGAAAGGTCTAAGGTGGCTTTCGTAGTCAGTCTTCTGTCTGGGAAAGCTCTGTCATGGGCCACACCGCTCTGGGACCGCGATGACCCCGTCACTGCCTCTGTACACTCCTTCTTCTCGGAAATTCGAAGTGTCTTTGAGGAACCTGCCCAAGCCTCTTCTGCTGAGACTGCCCTGCTGAACCTGGTCCAGGGTAATTCTTCCGTTGGCGAGTACGCCATACAATTCCGTACTCTTGCTTCTGAACTATCCTGGAATAATGAGGCCCTCTGCGCGACCTTTAAAAAAGGCCTATCCAGCAACATTAAAGATGTTCTGGCCGCACGAGAAATTCCTGCTAACCTGCATGAACTCATTCATCTAGCCACTCGCATTGACATGCGTTTTTCTGAGAGACATCAAGAGCTCCGCCAGGAAAAAGACTTAGATCTCTGGGCACCTCTCCCACAGTCTCCGTTGCAATCTACGCCTAGGCCTCCCGCCGAGGAGGCCATGCAAGTGGATCGGTCTCGCCTGACCCAGGAGGAGAGGAATCGCCGTAGGGAAGAAAATCTTTGTCTGTACTGTGCCAGTACCGAACATTTCTTGGTGGATTGCCCTATCCGTCCTCCACGTCTGGGAAACGCACGCTCGCACCCAGCTCTCGTGGGTGTGGCGTCTCTTGATTCAAAGTCGGCTTCTCCACGTCTCACGGTGCCCGTGCGGATTTCTCCTTCAGCCAACTCCTCCCTCTCAGCCGTGGCCTGCTTGGACTCTGGTGCCTCTGGGAATTTTATTCGGGATTCCTTGGTGAATAAATTCCGCATCCCGGTGACCCGTCTCGTCAAGCCACTCTACATTTCCGCGGTCAACTGAGTCAGGTTGGATTGCACCGTGCGTTACCGCACGGAGCCCCTCCTAATGTGCATCGGACCTCATCACGAAAAAATTGAGTTTTTTGTCCTCTCCAATTGCACTTCCGAAATTCTCCTTGGACTACCCTGGCTTCAACACCATTCCCCAACCCTGGATTGGTCCACAGGGGAGATCAAGAGCTGGGGTACCTCTTGTTTCAAGGACTGCCTTAAACCGGTTCCCAGTACTCCCTGCCGTGACCCTGTGGTTCCCCCTGTATCCGGTCTCCCTAAGGTCTTTATGGACTCTGCCTGCCATAAGAAGTGCCTCTCCCCCCCTCCCAGTCCAGTCAGGCAAGCCTCGGTGCCTCCTCATGGCCCCCGTCCTGGTGTCGCACTGCCCCGTGCCAGGCCTCGCCCTCTGCCCTCCCTCCCCATTCCCACTCCTGCTGTACTGCCTGCCGTTGAGGAAACCCTCCATTCTTTCCCGGTGTCCTCATCCCAGGGGAGGCAGTTACCGGACAAAGAGAAGGGGAGACCTAAGGGGGGGGGGTACTGTTACACCTAGCGCTCCGGGTCCCCGCTCCTCCCCGGAGCGCTTACGGCGTCTCTCTCTCCGCAGCGCCCCGGTCGGTCCCGCTGACCGGGAGCGCTGCACTGTCATGGCCGTCGGGGATGCGATTCGCACAGCGGGACGCGCCCGCTCGCGAATCGCATCCCAGGTCACTTACCCGTCCCGGTCCCCTGCTGTCATGTGCTGGCGCGCGCGGCTCCGCTCTCTAGGGCGCGCGCGCCAGCTCCCTGAGACTTAAAGGACCAGTGCACCAATGATTGGTGCCTGGCCCAATTAGCTTAATTGGCTTCCACCTGCTCCCAGACTATATCTGATCTCTGCCCCTGCACTCCCCTGCCGGATCTTGTTGCCTTAGAGCCTAGTGAAAGCGTTACTGTGTTGTCCATACTGTGTACTTGACCTCCTGCTATTGCCTTATTGACTACGATTCTTGCTGCCTGCCCCGACCTTCTGCTACGTCCGACCTTGCTTTTGTCTACTCCCTTGTACCGCGCCTATCTTCAGCAGTCAGAGAGGTTGAGCCGTTGCTAGTGGATACGACCTGGTCACTACCGCCGCAGCAAGACCATCCCGCTTTGCGGCGGGCTCTGGTGAACACCAGTAGTGACTTAGAACCGGTCCACTAGCACGGTCCACGCCAATTCCTCTCTGGCACAGAGGATCCACCTCCTGCCAGCCGGCATCGTGACAGAGTCCAGCTCTTGTCAGCTTTTTGCACAGCCTTGAACAACCAACTTTTAGTCTAGCATTGTTTTAAATATCATATCTGCTTTCTTGGGAGGGAGACTCCATTCCCCCCTCCCCTCTTATCCCACCAGGGGTCTTCTCTCTTCCTGGCCCCCTTATCTGTGTGATTATATGATGGGACCAGAGTGCACCTTACATCCTGCTGCTTCAAAAAAGCCTTTGACTTCAAAGGAGATGTAAACAAACAGCCAGACCCCCAATAAAATGCAATACGCAAACCCACAGTCTGAATGACCTTTCACCCCCAGGTCTTAGTTTATACACAGATATAATTATAATACACATATAGGATTTAATACTCAGGCCTTGGGCCTGACAGCAGGGCCGTGGCGCAAACCTTGGGACCCTGACCAAGCTTCACCTTCTGCCGACACATCTTGCATGTGGCCATGTTAACCTCCTCCGGATGCTTGATGAAAAACTGCCACACCGCCGAGTAGTTGATTTTCCCACCAACAGACCGCACTAATTGACTGCTACTGCCGCCGTCTCGAGGAACTCCTGTTTCACTACCTTGCGGGAAGGCAACACTCTCCTACTGATGATGATGAATCCCCTTCTGCACCAGGCTCCCAAGTGTGATCGGCTTCATCATCATAGAGTTGGGTCTGCACGTCACTGATGTCCTCCTCAGGTTCCTGAACAGTGTCTGCTTCACGAGCCTGAACGCTTGCAACACCATCTCCCATGCCACTCTGCTCATCACTACTTGCCCGCCTAGCGGAGGAAGTGGCGGATGTCTCCTCCACTTCTTGGCTTAGCAGTAGCTGCTGACTGTCCTCTAGTAGATCGTCCTCAGTAAATAGTGGAGCTGAACCCACAGCATAAGATACTTCTGTGGGGGAGGAAACAGCATAGGACATTGACACCACAGAGTTAGAGTGACATCTTCACCAGAAAAATCCCCAACCACCCAAGACCCCCCCCCCCCCCGTCCTCAACTGTGCGGCAGCACGTGGGTGGCTCTGGACCTGCAGAGAGACTCACACATCGGTCAGTCATGTCCTCACCAGCGGCGCCACTACACAACCAATTTCCCCCCGCCCCCCGGCGGCACGTGTGCACCTTCGAGGCTGCTACCTAGGATGTCAGGCAGCACGCTGAGTCCCGACTCCCTCCAGCCCAGGTCCTCCTCACCAATCCGGCAGCACCATAGACAACATGACTGCTACCACTGGTCCTCCGCTGTTGTCCAGCGACTGGGGTGCATCTGACCACTGTAAGGAAACTAACAGGGATAATGGGGTTGCTGAGAGGCTCTGGGGGGTGCCACTGGCAGGAGGATGATCCTCCTTATGTATGATGAGGGTGCTACTGATCAATGATGGGGGTGCTGCACCCCTATTATCCATCAGCGGGAACATCCTCCTGCCAGTAGCACCCCCATCATCCATCAGCAGATCATCCTCCTGCCAATGGCACCCCCCATCATGCAGGATGATGGGGGTGCTGCACCCCCATCATCCATCAGCAGATCATCCTCCTGGATGATAGGGGGTGCCACTGGCAGGAGGATGATCCTCCTTATGTATGATGAGGGTGCTACTGATGAATGATGGGGGTGCTGCACCCCCATCATCCATCAGCAGATCATCCTCCTGGATGATGGGGGGTGCCACTGGCAGGAGGATGATCCTCCTTATGTATGATGAGGGTGCTGCTGATCAATGATGGGGGTGCTGCACCCCCATTATCCATCAGCGGGATCATCCTCCTGCCAGTAGCACCCCCATCATCCATCAGCAGATCATCCTCCTGCCAATCGCACCCCCCATCATCCAGGATGATGGGGGGTGCTGCACCCCCATCATCCATCAGCAGATCATCCTCCTGGATGATAGGGGGTGCCGCTGGCAGGAGGATGATCCTCCTTATGTATAATGAGGGTGCTACTGATGAATGATGGGGGTGCTGCACCCCCATCATCCATCAGCGGGATCATCCTCCTGCCAGTAGCACCCCCATCATCCATCAGCAGGATCATCCTCCTGCGAGTAGCACCCCCATCATCCATCAGCAGATCATCCTCCTGGATGATGGGGGTGCTACTGGCAGGAGGATTATCCTGCGAATGTATGATGGGGGTGCTACAGCCGGAGTGGGGGGGGGCAGTAGCACCAACATTATCCATTGGGAGGATCATCCTTCTGCCAAGTATCACCCCCACCATCCTGGATGATGGGGGTGCCACTGCCAGAAGTATTATCCTGCTGCTGTATGATGGGGTGCTACTGATGTATGATGGGGGTGCTACTGATGTATGATGATGGTGCTACTGATATATGATGGAGGTGCCACTGGCAGGAGGATGATCCTCCTTATGTACGATGAGGGTGCTACTGATGTATGATAGGGGTGCGGCACCCCCATCATCCATGAGCAGGATCATCCTCCTGCCAGTAGCACCCCCATCATCCATCGGCAGGACCATCAGAGGGTGCAGTTTTGGGCAGTATTTTATTCATTGGGGTACAGTATGTGGCAGTATTTTATTCTGGGTATTCAGTGTGTGGTAGTATATTCATAGGGTGCAGTATGTGGCACAATTATAATGGGGGGCAGTGTGTGGTAGTATTATATTCAGAGGGTGCAGTGTGTGGTAGTATTATATTCAGAGGGTGCAGTGTGTGGCAGTATTATATTCAGAGGGTACAGTGTGTGGCATTCTTATGTTCAGAGGGCACAGTGTGTGGCAGTATTATATTCAGAGGGAGCAGTGTGTGGTAGTATTATATTCAGAGGGTACAGTGTGTGGCAGTGTTATATTCAGATGGTGCAGTGTGTGGTAGTATTATATTCATGGGGGTGCAGTATGTGGCAGAATTATATTTGGGGGGAGGTTCAGTGTCTTGCAGTATTATATTCAGAGGGTGCAGTGTGTGGCAGTCTAATATTCAGAGGGCACAGTGTGTGTCAGTAGTATTATACTCAGAGGGAACGGTGTGTGGCAGTAGTATTATACTCAGAGGGAGCAGTGTGTGGTAGTATTATATTCAGAGGGCACAGTGTGGGAGTCTAATATTCAAACGGCACAGTGTGTGGCAGTAGTATTATACTCAGAGGGCACAGTGTGTGGCAGTAGTATTATACTCAGAGTTAGCAGTGTGTGGTAGTATTCAGTATTCAGAGGTAGTATGCAGTATGTGGCAGTGTTATATTCAGAGGGAGCAGTGTCTGGCAGTCTTATATTCAGAGGGCACAGTTTGTGGTAGTATTATATTCAGAGGGTGCAGAGTGTGGCAGTCTAATATTCAGAGGGCACAGTGTGTGGCAGTGGTATTATACTCAGAGGGAGCAGTGTGTGGTAGTATTACATTCAGAGGGTGCAGTATGTGGCAGAATTATATTCAGGGGGGTGCAGTGTGTGTGTGTCAGTATTATACTCAGAAGGAGCAGTGTGTGGTAGTATTCAGAGGGTGCAGTGTGTGGCAGTATTATATTCAGAGGGTACAGTGTCTGGCAGTCTTAAGTTCAGAAGGCTCAGTTTGTGGTAGTATTATATTCAGAGGGTGCAGTGTGTGACAGTCTTATATTTAGAGGGTACAGTGTGTGGCAGAATTTTTTGTTTTTGGGGGGGGGGGGGGCGCAGTGTGTGGCAATATTATATTTAGAGGGTACAGTGTGTGGCAGAACTATATTGGGGGCACAGTGTGTGGAAGTATTATATTAAGAGGGTTCAGTTTGTGGTAGTATAATATTCAAAGGATACAATGTCTGGCCTCATTATATTATAATTGTTTTCAAAAAGATTATTAGAATGCGCTGACAAAGGGAGGAGCCATCTGGGCGTCACATTCTGCAGAGAGAAGATTTAGCTGGACCCTGCGGTATGTACCATCTGAATTAGATAAGGGAAGACTATGGAGAAGATGTCACCTGTAATAACTTATTATATTGTGTATTATACCGGACTATGTCCCATCAGAGCTATAGCCACTTGTAAGTTCTGAAGTTAACAACAAACAGAATCCCCTTATCACTGGTTACATCATACTGGGAGCTGTAGTTTTACATTGTAAAAGTTTATTTAGTGCGTTCCCCTTACTTTGAAATTGGTATATTTAATTATAAAACTGGAAATGCTTTTCTGCGATGCACTTTGGTGTCTCTCACAACAGGCTAAAATATTACTTTGGAGTAGTGTGTGCGTGGGGGGGGGGGGGGGTTATGCTGTGACACCATTTTCTACTGCACCGGGTGACACCAACCCTAGCAACGCCACTGCGTCCTGGCACTTCTCTGCCTGACATGCTTAGTGCATATATGAGGGGGGTACAATACATTCCACTATGCTTAAAACAATATTAGTCTAAAACACCAGCAGGTGTGTACTTTTGGCTGGCCTTTCACAGTAGCTAGGCCCTTAAGACTTTAACAGGAACAAAATGGTACACATGTAGATGTATGTATGTGGCATGCACTTATGAGGGGAGTACAATTGCTCCAGTACGCTTAAAACAGTATTTGTCTACAACATCAGTAGGTGTGTACTTTAGCCTGGCCTTTCACAGTATCTAGGCCCTTGAGACTTTAACAGGAATAAAATGGCACACCACGAGTAGATGCACACACAGGTTACACTTAATAGAGGACAATATGCTTTTAGTGCTCTGCGTTCCCTAACTGGCTGGCTACTATTAGCTATTCAGTTGTTGTACACACCAGTGCTGCAGCACACAGTTGCTGTGTACTACACCCAAAATTGCACTTTCTCTCTCAATCTCAGTCCCTTCCCTATGAGTGCTTCAAGGCTGGATTTAGGCTTGAGGTGAATCACTGCTATAATACAACCAAAATTGCACTTTCTCTCTCAATCTCACTCCCTTCCCTGTCAATGCTTCTAGGCTGGATTTGGGCTTGAGGTGAATTATTGCTGTAATATACACACAATTGCACTTTCTATCTCAATCTCTCTCCCTTTTCCTATCAGTGCTTCTAGGCTGGATTTGGGCTTGAGGTGAATCGCAGCTGTAAAAAAGCTTTTCTGTGCAATACACTGCTCTCTCTCTCTCTCTCTGCAATATAACGCAGATGTGAGTGCCCGCAAGATGGCTGCCAATTATATAGGGCTTTGACATCACAGGGGTGGCTGGCTGCTGATAGGCTGCATGCTGCTTGTGATTCAGGGTCATCCCGCCGACCCTAGTTCCCGCCTTCCCAGGATTCCTTGCCCCATGTCCTCACATGTGGATCCGCCATTTTAGATGCCCTGGAGCCTGGACCATACTAAATGGAGTTTAATAAAGCAATTTGCACAATTGAATCGCAGCGATATTCGCATTAGTTGCGAATAGAATTTTTCCTGAAATTCGTAATGAATTTGTATTCATCAGGTTCAATTCGCTCATCCCTACTCATAATGTACATAGCTCTTTGTAAACTTGGCATGGCATACTGCTGCTCTTGCACCCACCATATGTTAGGTAATGGCTACATCTGTACATCAGGTTGGACAAAGAACTTAAAAGATTGCTTCCACACAAATCCGCAGTGTAACATAAATTCTATATCCTAAACATGTAGAATTAACTTTTTTTGTCACAGTTTTGCTCCTTTTGTGCTTCTCCTCAGCACAGCAAGAATATATATGGCTTCAAAAGTAAAACAGAGAACCCGTAAATTTCCAGTGAATTCAGATCAGCTGTTCAACCAAGTTTCGGGCACTGTGCAGGTACAGACACACAGGCCCATCACCACTGTGTTCAGCAAAACTGACATTGCAGCTAGAAGCAATTAATCGTAGAGCCATTCTGCTCATTGTGCTTCTCCTGGAAGTACTGCTCTTGTCCCCTAGTGCTAAACGCAGTTTATGGATTAGGGTTAGGGGATACACTTTAGGGTTGTAGGTAAGGGTTAGGATATGTGGTTAGGGTGTATGGTTGTGGTTAAAATGTGTGGTTGTGGTCTATACACTTGCTAATCCTATAAACTTGCTCCCCTTCTAATTGCAAGCAGCACTTTCAGGAGAAGCACAATGAGCAGAATGGCCATCCATAGCTTCTACCTGCTAGTAATGACAATTTTGCCAAACACAACAGTTATGTGTGTGTGTGCATGCATCTGTGAAGTTGCTAAAACCAGGTTGATCAGCTGATTCTTTTTTTTTATATATAACTGTTTATTTATTAAATAAAAATAAAATAAATAACATTCAACTGATTCAACGTCACACACAAATGATGCAGGTTCACTGTTCCGTTTTACCACATCACCAGAATACTCCTGTAAATACTATTGTTTATAAACAAAACTGTATCAAAAAGGAAAAAAATGCAAGTTCTTCTCATAATGGTAAAATTATCACCAGAGGCACTACAATTTGGGAAACATTTACAACTTGGTTAGGCACTAACTGCTTTAAGCTTGACAGATGGCATTAAAAGAAATCTGTCACCAGTGTCACCTGTACTAACCTGTCGGTACTGACAGGTAGTGCAGGTGACACTGATGTCAATGGTACTTACCTTGTCCCGTTCTGTGCAGGGGATCTCCGGTAATCTTGTCCATTAGCTTCAGCTCCGGGCCCGGCTTGGGGCACGGGCGGAGCTTAGCTGCTGTTCTCTAGCAGCGGGACCCAGCAGAGAGCAGCAGCAGTGACGTCACTAAGCTCTGCCCATTCGCCAAGCCGCTGCTGCTCTCTACTGGGTCCTGCTGCAAGAGAACAGCAGCGGTGATGTCTCTAAACTCCGCCTGTGCCCCAAGCCGGGCCCGGAGCTGAAGCTGATGGACAAGATTACTGGAGATCCCCTGCACAGAACGGGACAAGGTAAATACCATTGTCATCAGTGTCACTTGCACTATCTGTTGGTACCAACAGGTTAGTGCAGGTGACACTGGTGACAGTTTTCCTTTAAAAAAAAAAACACTGAAGGATTCTGTAATGAGAAGAGGTTTTGTACAGGGAGGAACAACTTTATTTCAGTTGCCTGTGATTATATAGTTCTTTTTTTCAATGCTTCTGTAGGCAACATAATTATAAGAAAATACCGTTACTTACTACAATTGGGTAGTATGTCATATTCATTCATAGTCATGTTGATAGATATGGTGCTTGGTGCACAGAAACTGACTATGGTCATGATAATGTACCAGTGTTAGTAAATGTGCTTTGAGGTGTCCCAGAATTACACTATGAAAGTATAAAACCTTTCAAAAACTATTTGGCTGGGTTCACATATGCCCGATATTTGACTTAGTGAATCCAGTCTAAACTCGCTGTATGCACAGCTGATAACAAAAGAGCATCAGTTGGCATCAGTTGTTTAGGATTCGACAATTGCAGCAAGACACATTCCCTTGTCTAGCAGCCTTGCAACGTGTTCAAATGAACGTGTTCTATAATCAGTTTCATTTGGTGTGCCAGACGATGCATATATGTGAAAGAAGCCTAATGCATGTGTTGAAATGGAAAAAAAAAAACAAATAGCAATGCAATGGAATAAAAAAAAAACAATGACTTGAATGAAAAAAAGGCAATGGAATGGAATAAAAAAACTAAAATATAACCTTTTCTGTGCTAATTTCTACTATAGTGTTCTCAATTCCTAACTTTAGCTTTAGGCGGAAATGTAGTGATGTGAGGCAAAAAAAAAAAATCTGCATTGTTTTGGTGTGTGCATTGATTTTCTTCCCCTGTTTTATTGTTTCAATAAAAAAGGTCATAATATTAATGAATCATATACAAAGGAATAATAAAAAAGTATACAGTGTTTCTACCTGACGTGAAGAAGGATGTTGAACCTGGCAAAAAGTATAAATAATGAAATTTAGTATTAAGATAGAGAAACCAGCTTTTGTTGTGTTCATCTTAATTAATACCAAATACTGTATAGTCATAAAGTGCACAGTAAAAATATCAAGACAAATTTATGTTTATATTTTTGAGCTTACTGCAGTAATGGTGTTATTAGCACAGTGTGTCCTGGATTGATCATTTTACACAAAACCTGTTCATTTGTGTGTTGGGGATTCACCTTTTACATTTAAATCAGGTTTGTAACAAATATTTTAAAATAATTTCACTTTAAAAATATCATTATATAATAAAAACATGTTCACAATTTCCCAAAGAGTTCAATACTGAAAAGTATAAAACTTTTTATCTCATATCCTGTCCTCATATCCCGACTAGAGATGAACACATTTTTTTTTAAATTTGATTCGGCTGATTTGCCGAATTTCCCCAAAAAATTTGTTTCGGTCCGAATTTATTTGCAGTGAATCACTAGTAAAAATGACTATTTCTGGGCTACAGAGAGCCTCAATAGGGGAGTAGAACACTTTGCCATTTCGTAACACACATAGGGAGTATGCTGTGTTAGGTATTTCCCTCAGACTTGTATGGGACTTTAAACAAAAATCCTGACCCTCGCCTATAGTTGACATATAAGTAACATGTGTACCAAGTTTCATGAAAATATCTTTAGATCTTTATCTATCTATCTATCTATCTATCTATCTATCTATCTATATATATATATATATATATATATATATATATATATATATGTGGTATGGTCACTACATAAATGACCTTCTCATTATTTGGGGGTCTGATGTGGCCACCATACCAGATTTGGAATCATATCTTAATAACAATGCCCTCAACCTGAAACAATGCCCTAAACCTGAAATTGCTCTGCGGACTCTGATTTTGAGTTGGAGGCACGAGATATTGAATCCCGCCTTCAAGCTCGGGGTTATCATACTCGTGACATCAAGCGGGGTATTGACATTGCCTCAAGTGAGGTGCGCGATAGGCTTATCTCCCCTCTTCAAGATAAAGTAAAAAATTCTAGATACCCTAGAACAGATTCTCCTATCATTTTCTCTACGAGATATAGTCATGAATACAAGCAAATATGTGGCATCATTCATAAATATATGTCAGTTATCGCCTGTGACCCAGCCTTTCATGGGGTTTTCTCAGCAGGTTACAAATGTATCTCGAAAAGGGCTCCCATGGTCGGCCAGCTTATTTCACCTAGTCTGTTTTCGGGACAGACTGATAAACCGCAACCTACTTGGCTGCGCTACAATGATACATATAAGTGCGTACACAGCGGGTGTATGTGTTGCAGGTATATGCACAGTTCAGAATCAGTCGTGTCGACTCCTATTGGCGATACACATAAGATAGCTAAATACATTAACTGTAACACAACAAATGTTGTGTACATACTCACATGCCGGGACTGCATTCTACAGTACGTGGGGTGTACAACTACACCCCTAAAAGTGCGTATTTGCAAACACATTTCAGATGTACCCCATTTCAATTCTAGGCATATGTCTATGGTGTCAAAACACTGCGTAGAGGCTCAGGCAGGGAATACATCCTCTCTCATGTTGCAGGGTCTTGAACGTGTTACATCACTCATTAGGGGCAGCAAAAGAGGTCTTTTGGATTATACAATTGGACAGCGGTACCCCTAAATGTCTAAATAAAAGAATGGACACTATCCTACAATATTGAGGGGTTTGTCCCTTCTTTTTTGACCCCCACCTCTGCATCTGCTAATGTAACCGTACTACAAATTCATCTTTATCTTTGTTCCATTTCTTTATCCTAGTTTTTTATCTATATTGTTCATTAACTTCTTGTGTGAGCTATGCAATCCCCACACAGACTTGTGACAAATACTGTCTTATCCCATATTATTCAGATATATGTCTATGGTGGGATTCCATATACACTCTTCCTTGCTCATATATTCTTCTTGTATATATGTATTTGGTGTCATCACTGTTTCTTTGGGGAATTTACATTATATTTGACATGGACCTAGTACACTACTAGTATCCCATTTATCCCCAAACAGTGATGAAACAACAGGTTGTGTTTTTCCATGAATCACCCACAATAAGTTGCCACATTTTTTTATATCATGATATGAAATATTGGATATGTTAACATATATGTGGACAGTACATTTTTTATTACCCTTTTTTTATCACTTGTTTGATATTTCTATGTCTACCCCCTCTGTTTAAAGTGCCCCGCACCTGAATTGGGAATTGCGGTGCACCTACACTGAACACAAAATAAGGGGGAGGAGTCACCTCTCGGTCCCGATCATTTGATTGGAAGATTGAGAGGTGTACTCCATATTTAAGACCTGTACCTATACTCACATTTTATATGACTAAGGCCCGATGCTAGGGCCGAAACGTGTCACTCTGTGTCTGTGTCATCCATGTGCTGAAGTTTTACAATAAAGAATCCGTTCCTGTACCTGCGCTGGACATTCCCTTTCTTCATATATATATATATATATATATATATATATATATATATATATATATATATATATCATACTATCACAGAGGGTTGATAAATTTTACTCACATAAGCAAAAACCAATAAATGACTTCAGAACAACACTTTGCAGCTTTAAAAAAATGTGCGATATATATATATATATATAGGTTTTTGTCTTAAAAAAAAATGGATTCCTCAAAACCTGACTAACGTGTGTACAAATTTTAATCCGTAAAGGGTTTGAAAAATAATGTCTGGTTGCATCTGTTTTTTAAGAAAAAAATTTTTTTTTAACTTTTCATTCCATTATGAATAAAGTTTCACTTGTATGATTGAAATTCCAAGAAAAAAAACTGTGCAAACTCAAAAACCGTATGGTGAAAATTGGATGGAAGCGTACGCACACACACTTCTGTACGGTTCCCATTGAATCCCATGTTTAAAAAAACAGTAAATACATTTCAATATGGTTTTTCACCGAGACCAAAAACCGTGGTAGGCTACGGTTTACAGTACGGGAAAAAAACTGACAAAACTGTACAGGATGCAATACGGACACAACCGGATGCATCTTTTGGCATACGGTTTTCAATAGAGAGTCAATGCATACGGTTTTCAATACGGTTCCTTACGGTTTTCAAATTGAACACGTATACGGGAAATGTATTGCAAAAACGGTGTCTGAACCGAGCCTGACATTTACGCTGTTTTGAAGGGGTTTGACTACTGCAAAGTGAAAAATGAAATTCACTTTTGTAAGCTGTATTGTAGCTTTTTGCTTCAAGCCAAAAGTCCCACAAAAATTTGCTTAGGTGCTTATGCGACTTTTTGTGCCCCTATATGTATGTGCCACTAGAATAAACTTGCATGCTTGAACTGTGATGATTAGGCAATCGCTTTTTTTTTTTCCACCAATTACACTAATGTGTATGTCATCAACAACTGGTATGATCTCACTTAAACAACATTGTGCAACAACATGTCACACAAAACACTTGTTTTATCAGCTTTTTCTCCTGATTGTACCCCACACAATAAAAAAAAACTGTCACATTTTTTGCTCTGACAGAAGAAGTACAGCAAAAATTTCGTATTGTAGAAATGGAGTGCTTCTCTGTGTTATAAACACACTATGCCTCACAGATCTTCCTCTTATGACTCCTCCCAGTAAAATTGTCACTGCAGCTGCATGTTGCATGTATTTTTTTGGTGTCTCAGAGCCACCCTTATACTGTTTCCTAATTGGCTGGAAGCTGTATGTAAGATATTATTGGCTAACCTCAGGTTAACCAATAATGCCTTGCATACAGCTCCCAGCCAATCATGTCATGTGATCCACCTACTTTCAAGGTATTCTGGGCTACCCTAATGATATATATTCCTAGCAGACACCTTGACAATCTTTTTTCTTCCTTTCTTCTGCTATTCTCACATAGCACAAATGTCATGTGTGCCTTTCTCCTTTTCCTATTGTCACATGGGGCTAATGCCATATTACCAGATTCAGGACAATGCAGATATTTCCAAAAGTTCTAACCAAACCTAGTGTCACGATCACACCCTATCGGTCCAGCCAAGACGCTAGAGAGAGTGTGATGGTGCAAGGGTAAAAGCCACCAGACCTCTGGGTATCCACTACTAGTCCCAGCAAGTCACCAAATTAACCCTTTGATAAACGTGTTTCACCAGAGCTTCCTTCAGGAAGGTGAGCTCCTATATTTAGAAATCAGAGATCAGAGCTGATTAATTAACCCCTTAAGGACTCAGCCAATTTGGGCCTTAAGGACTGAGACAATTACATTTTTATGTTTTTGCTTTTTCCTCCTCGCCTTCAAAAAATCATAACTCTTTTATATTTTCATCCACAGACTAGTATGAGGTTGAGTTTTGCGCAACCAGTTGTCCGTTGTAATGCCATCACTCACTTTACCATAAAATGTATGGCACAACCAAAAAAAAATACTATTTGTGTGGGGAAATTAAAAAGAAAACCGCAATTTAGCAAATTTTGGAAGGTTTCGTTTTCACGCTGTACAATTTATGGTAAAAATGACATGTGTTCTTTATTCTTTGGGTCAATACGATTAAAATTATGCCCATGATAATATACTTTTCTATTACTGTTGCGCTTAAAAAAATCGCAAACCTTTTAACCAAATTGGTACGTTTTAAATCCCCCTATTTTGAAGACCTATAACTTTTTCATTTTTCCATATAAGCGGCGGTATGAGGGCTAATTTTTTGTACCGTGATCTGTACTTTTCATTGATACTATATTTGCTTATATAAAACTTCTAATACATTTTTTATAAAGTTTTTTGGGAATAAAATGTTATTAAAAAAAAGCAGCTATTTTGGACTTCTTTTTTTTTACGTTCATGCTGTTCACCGTACGGTATCATTAAGATTATATCTTAATAGTTTGTATATTTACGCACATGCTGATAACAAATATGTATATAAAATATTATTTTTACACTTTTTGGGGGTGAAATAGGGAAAATGGGCCAATTTACGTTTTTATTGGGGGAGGGGGTTTTTCCCTTTTTTTTTTTACTCTTGTTTTTACTTTTTAGACTTTTATTTTTACACTTCAATAGTCCCCATAGAGGACTATTTATAGCAATCATTCGATTGCTAATACTGTTCAGAGCTATGCAAAGGACATAGCACTGATCAGTGTTATCGGCTATCTTCTGCTCTGATCTGCTTGATCACAGACCAGAGCAGAAAACCCGTGGTAGGCAGCAGAGGCAGGTGAGGGGACCTCCATCTGCTGTTCTGGATGATCGGATCGCTGCGGCAGCGCTGCGGGGGATCCGATCATCCATTTTATTGACCACGATGCTGCAGTTGCCGTGATCTGTAATGAACACGGCATCTGAGGGTTTTATGGCGGACATCCGCCTGATCGCAATCGGTTATGCATAGGACGTAAATGTATGTCCTGGTGCGTTAAGTACCAGTTCACCAGGACGTACATTTACGTCCGGAGTTGTTAAGGGGTTAAACATTTAATTTGAATAAAAAAGGCATCACAGTCTTACGTATAAAACAAACAAATGAAATACAGGTACAAAAATATGTAAAAGAGTTCAGCAAGACAAGTTCAGAAAACAAAAAAGAAAGTCCTTACAGCATAATGGTATAGCAGTCCTTGTGAGTCAGAGTCCAGCTGTATCTTAGAATCTTGTCAGCTTTTGCCACAGGCTTGAACAAAGGTTAGTCCAGCATCTCAGTTTTATAGTAGTTTTTTTTAGAAGGGAAAAGGAGAATTCAGCTGACCCCATGGGGGGATGAATTCCCCCTTTCCCTCCTAAAAATGTGGAATACCCAAAAACGAATACACAGTCAGAATGAACCCTCACCCATGCCTTATATTATACATTATACACAAGTACAGTTATAATACACATGTAGGATTCCATAATCAGGCCTTGGGCCTGACACCTAGGTGCTAATGGCTCAGTTCACTTAACATTAGTGATTAATTTTGCCTTTTTTCAATACATTTTATTTTATTTTTATTTTTTGTATGGCTTGTATCCCCAATATTGAACAGAGAAAATAAGTGCACAAAGTTTGTGACTTTTCAGGCCAAGAACAAAGAATAATGAGCATGGCTAAAAGTTGAAAAAAAAATAGAACAAATGCTTGCTGAATAGTAAAAAAAAAAAAAAAGAAAAAAAAAAAACCTGATAAAGGAACTGATAAAAAGAATTTTAAACCTTCAAAGCGGGTTTGCATATAAGATAACTAAACCAAAAGTACTGCTCATTGACCTCTATGAGAGATATGTAGAGGTCACCATGAAGGAAGTGGGAGGGGAAAAGCTTTGATCTATTAGCATTACCTGATCCTTTGTTATCTTCAACTTCTTAATAGAAGCTACCGTTCATTGTAGCCATAACTGTTAGCCCTGCCCCAGGAAGTGTCAACCCACTTTAAGTGTGAAAACTGCAATATTTCAGGATCTATTTTCAATTCACGATAACATTAAAAATAAGAAAGAAAGACAAAAAGAAAAGTTTTTAACATAAAAAAGATAATTTTCTAGATAGCAGAATCCTACTTTTAATTTTAAATAAATGCAATTATGTAAATGTTTTATTTGAATAATTCAAGTTCCTGAGGAACAACTAGTAAGAGAAACATAAAGTTAATCTAAAATAAGAAAAACTTTATTTTAAAAATTTTAATAGTAGATTTCTTAAAAATATTCTCTGAACAATGTATGATGAGACACTGTGCTTACTGTATAATGACAATGTAAATCATCTCTTTAAGCTATAGATACTTATGCCTTTAAATTAATTTACTGTACAGTGTACTGAAGTGTTTTTGCTTCTTAACATCTAGTGAACCAATGGTTCACGCATTGAGAACAGACAGCTGTTTAGAAGTTCCCTGCTGGAAGGCACACAATAAACAAATGCACTTGAATATACACAGCCTTTTAGCTTCACATAATCATCCCCTTCTGTTAAGATGGCACCATGCCCAAACTCAAGTTTGGTAGACACTGCCATTGGCAGTAAGGCTAAAGCAGCCAGGGAGTTTCATTAGCAAGTTCCATATAACTGCAGGTGAAGTACTGTATTAAGTTTCCAAATGTCATCCTAACAACAACGCTATCATTACCACGTTCTCCGAGTCTTAATTAGAGAAGTGTTTGCAGACCGCTGCGGTATATACCACTCTGATGAATGACAGATAAAGATACATCCTAACAAATAGACACATCATGTGCCAATTCTAACAAATAGAGTCGCAAGAAAAAGTAAGCAAACTCTAAAACATACTAGATTTCTGCATTGCTTATTAATAAATTGTTGGTGTTAGATTAACAGCTTGACAACCTTACTAGTTTCAACAGTAGAACAGTGGATGATGGTTTGTCCGGCAGATGTTGTTAGCCAGGCTGTACACCTCCTCTACTTGCTTGTTTGGACTTACTAATGTAGCTGGTCTTAGGTTAAGCAGCTGTATTTTATTCTTGGTGGGGCACTATCTCCCTTGTACAGAACAATTCTGCTCTATATGGATTTGTTCCTAAATCTTGAGCACAGCTTTCCTCTTTCTAAGTGCCCAGCAGCAGCAAACCCAACACCCTCAGGCATGAAGAGTGTTGATCCCCACCCTCAGCAAGTTGTCCATGGAGTCTTGTTCACTCTATGCTGCAGAACCATTAAATAACATAAGCCCCACCTCCTCTTAGTGGCAGTCTTGTCTAGACTAAAGGAAATTCATTTTTTACAATACAACCTACTCATCATTATTGTCACGATTCGGCTTACGGGTTGTGGATCCGCTGTGTCAGCGAGGGATTGGCGTGGACCGTGCTAGTGGACCGGTTCTAAGAGGCTACTGGTTTTCGCCAGAGCCCGCCGCAAAGCGGGATGGTCTTGCTGCGGCAGTAGCAACCAGGTCGTATCCACTAGCAACGGCTCAACCTCACTGACTGCTGAGAAGGCGTGGGACAGAAGGACAAGGCAGAGGCAAGGTCAGACGTAGCAGAAGGTCGGGGGCAGGCGGCAAGGTTCGTAGTCAGGATGGATAGCAGAAGTTCAGGTACACAGGCTTTGGACACACTAAACGCTTTCACTGGCACAAGGCAACAAGATCCGGCAAGGGAGTGCATGGGAGGAGATCAGATATAGCCAGGGAGCAGGTGGAAGCTAATTAAGCTAATTGGGCCAGGCACCAATCATTGGTGCACTGGCCCTTTAAGTCTCAGAGAGCTGGCGCGCGCGCGCCCTAGAGAGCGGAGCCGCGCGCGCCAGCACATGACAGCAGGGGACCGGGACGGGTAAGTGACCTGGGATGCGATTCGCGAGCGGGCGCGTCCCGCTGTGCGAATCGCATCCCCAACGGCCATGACAGTGCAGCGATCCCGGTCAGCGGGACTGACCGGGGCGCTGCAGGGAGAAAGACGCCGTGAGCGCTCCGGGGAGGAGCGGGGACCCGGAGCGCTAGGCGTAACAGTACCCCCCCCCCCTTAGGTCTCCCCTTTTTTTTGTCCGGCAACTGCCTCCCCTGGGACGAGGACACCGGGAAAGAATGGAGGGTTTCCTCAACGGAAGGCAGTACAGCAGGAGTTGGAATGGGGAGGGAGGGCAGAGGGTGAAGCTTGGCACGGGGCAGGGAGACACAAGGACGGGAGCCATGAGGAGGCACAGAGGCTTGCCTGACGGGACTGGGAGGGGGGGGGAGGCACTTCCTGTGGCAGGCAGAGTCCCAGTTCCTGATCTCCCCGGTAGTCCAATCAAGGGTGGGAGAATGAAGCCGGAGCCATGGCAGACCGAGGAGGACCTCAGAGGTACAATTGGGGAGAACGAAGAGCTCAATCCTTTCGTGGTGGGGTCCAATAGACATCAGGAGGGGTTCTGTGCGGTAACGCACGGTGCAATCCAATCTGACTCCGTTGACCGCGGAGATGTAGAGCGGCTTGATGAGACGGGTCACCGGGATGCTGAATTTATTCACAAAGGACTCCAAAATAAAATTCCCGGAGGCACCAGAGTCCAAGCAGGCCACGGCTGAGAGGGAGGAGTTGGCTGTAGGAGAAATCCGCACGGGCACCGTGAGACGTGGAGAAGAAGACTTAGAACCAAGAGATGCCGCACCCACGTGAGCTGGGTGCGTGCGTGCGTTTCCCAGACGTGGAGGACGGATAGGGCAATCCACCAAGAAATGCTCGGTACTGGCACAGTACAGACAGAGATTTTCTTCTATACGGCGATTCCTCTCTTCCTGGGTCAGGCGAGACCGATCCACTTGCATGGCCTCCTCGGCGGGAGGCCCAGGCGTAGACTGCAAAGGATGCTGTGGGAGAGGTGCCCAGAGATCTAAGTCTTTTTCCTGGCGGAGCTCTTGGTGTCGCTCAGAAAAACGCATGTCAATGCGGGTAGCCAAATGGATGAGTTCTTGGAGGTTGGCAGGAATCTCTCGTGCGGCCAGCACATCCTTGATGTGACTGGATAGGCCTTTTTTAAAGGTCGCGCAGAGAGCCTCGTTATTCCATGATAACTCGGAAGCAAGAGTACGAAATTGGATGGCGTACTCGCCCACAGAAGAATTACCCTGGACCAGGTTCAACAGGGCAGTCTCGGCAGAAGAAGCTCGGGCTGGCTCCTCGAAGACACTCCGGACTTCAGCGAAGAAGGACTGGACTGTGGCTGTGGCAGGATCATTGCGGTCCCAGAGCGGTGTGGCCCAAGACAAGGCCTTTCCTGAAAGAAGACTCACTACGAACGCCACCTTAGACCGTTCTGTAGGAAACAAGTCCGACAACATCTCCATATGCAGGGAACACTGAGACAAAAATCCACGGCAGAGTTTAGAGTCCCCATCAAATTTGTCCGGCAGGGACAAGCGGAGGTTAGGAGCGGCCACTCGCTGCGGAGGAGGTGCAGGAGCTGGCGGAGGAGATGGTTGCTGCTGTAGCAGAGGCAGAAGTTGCTGTAACATGGCGGTCAACTGCGACAGCTGCTGTCCTTGTTGGGCAATCTGCTGCGATTGCTGAGCGACCACCGTGGGAAGATCAGCGAGACTTGGCAGCGGCACCTCAGCGGGATCCATGGCCGGATCTACTGTCACGATTCGGCTTACGGGTTGTGGATCCGCTGTGTCAGCGAGGGATTGGCGTGGACCGTGCTAGTGGACCGGTTCTAAGAGGCTACTGGTTTTCGCCAGAGCCCGCCGCAAAGCGGGATGGTCTTGCTGCGGCAGTAGCAACCAGGTCGTATCCACTAGCAACGGCTCAACCTCACTGACTGCTGAGAAGGCGTGGGACAGAAGGACAAGGCAGAGGCAAGGTCAGACGTAGCAGAAGGTCGGGGGCAGGCGGCAAGGTTCGTAGTCAGGATGGATAGCAGAAGTTCAGGTACACAGGCTTTGGACACACTAAACGCTTTCACTGGCACAAGGCAACAAGATCCGGCAAGGGAGTGCATGGGAGGAGATCAGATATAGCCAGGGAGCAGGTGGAAGCTAATTAAGCTAATTGGGCCAGGCACCAATCATTGGTGCACTGGCCCTTTAAGTCTCAGAGAGCTGGCGCGCGCGCGCCCTAGAGAGCGGAGCCGCGCGCGCCAGCACATGACAGCAGGGGACCGGGACGGGTAAGTGACCTGGGATGCGATTCGCGAGCGGGCGTGTCCCGCTGTGCGAATCGCATCCCCAACGGCCATGACAGTGCAGCGATCCCGGTCAGCGGGACTGACCGGGGCGCTGCAGGGAGAAAGACGCCGTGAGCGCTCCGGGGAGGAGCGGGGACCCGGAGCGCTAGGCGTAACAATTATTTTATAAAAGTGCATAAACATTTTCATATAAAATATGGTAAATAAAACAGAATATGAACCGAGCATAAAACATTATGCAGCATTGTTAGGGGATCATGTACTATTCATTCCACGTTACTGCAACCTAAGATGGAACACATTATGTAGGACTCCCCAACTTGTTGTAATTATGGTTGTTGTTGTTATTATTATTACCTATAACCCTACTGTGTTGATCCAGATAAAGGTAAAAAAAAAAATGAGACATCAGTATGAGACAAATGCCAATTGCCCCGGCTGAGGGCAAACAATCCTCCCGATTCCAAATTTGGCAGTCAGAATAAATCTCTGGATCAATGCCCTCTCTCCAGATATCTAGTATTCATAACTTGTAATATAATATTTTTCCAGAAAAACATCCAGACCCCCTTGACCTTGTTTATTGAGTCAGGCATCACAACATTATGGGGCAGAGAGTTCCATAGTCTCACTGCTCTTATAGTGAAGACTCTATGTCTTTGATGATGGTAAAACCTTTCCTCTAGATGTATAGGATGCCCCTTTGTGATGGTTACTGACCTAGGTATAAAAAGATCACTAGAAAGATCTCTGTACTGTCTGTTCATATATTGGTACATTGTGATCAAATTCCCCGTAAGACGTCTTTTCTCCAAACTAAATAACCCCAAGCTTGATAACTTGTATTAGGATGTCCAAAATTTGACACAAAACTCTATATGTGGTCTGACTAGACTTCAGAAAGGCCAATTTTCACTAACTAAGAGACGACCCTAATTGAGACTGTCCTAAGTTATAAAAGTACACAATCTAAATGGACATTTTTAAAACCATCCTGAAGGATCTTGTGAGCAACACATGAGAATAAATGCAATGAATGATAAGAAAAAATCATTTAGACTAGTAGTCTAAAAAATAAAATTAGCAAAAATTGCAACAGAGAGAATGGTAACCATCCTAAGTAAAAATAACTGAAAGATATTCTTTACCTACATAAATAATATGAAACTTAAAACTGAAAATGTTGGCCCGCTATAAAATAATCTGAGTGTAAGGGTGGAGGAGGATGAGGAAATGCCAATCTACAAAATTTTCTTATTCTACTTATTCTCTACTGTATTTAATAAGGAAAATCCATTGTCAAATAATAAGAGTAGGCATAATGTAAATTCTCCAGCAGATCTCACTTGTTTAATCGAAAAGAAGTGTTGGGCCACCTTTTTAACATTAAACACACAATTCTCCAGACCCAGATGGCAGTCATCACATAGTTTTGCAGGAATTAAGAACCATGCTAGACAGACCCTTATTCCTTATATTTAACCCCTTAAGGACTCAGCATTTTTCTGTTTTTGCATTTTCAATTATTCCTCATCACCTAAAAATCATAACACTTTCAATTTTGCACAAAAAATTCCATATGATGGATTATTTTTTGTGCCACCAATTCTACTTTGCAGTGACATTAGTCATTTTACCAAAAAACCCACGGCGAAACTGATAAAAAAAATAATTGTGCGACAAAATTGAAGAAAACATGCCATTCTGTAATTTTGAGGGCTTCCGTTTCTACGCAGTACATTTTTCGGTACGAATGACACCTTACCTTTATTCTGTAGGTCCATATGGTTAAAATTATACCCTACTTATATAGGTTTTATTTTGTCGTACTTCTGAGGGCTAATGTTTTGCGCTGTGATCTGAAGTTTTTATCAGTACATTTTTGTATTGATCGCTTTTTATTCATTTTTTCATGATATTACAAGTGACCAAAATACGCTATTTTGAACTTTGGAAATTTATTGCGCGTATTGACCATGTGGTTTTATTAACAATATATTTTTATAATTCAGACATTTACACCCAAGGCGATACCACATATGTTTATTTTTTTTTTTACACTGTTTTTTTATGGGAAAAGGGGGGTGATTCAAACTTTTATTAGGGAAGGGGTTAAATGACCTTTATTAACTTTTTTTGCACTTTTTTTTTGAAGTGTTATAGCTCCCATAGGGGGCTATAACACTGCACACACTGATCTTTTACACTGTTCAATGCAAAGCCATAGCTTTGCATTGATCAGTGTTATATGTGGTCAATTGCTCAAGCCTGAATCTCAGGCTTGGAGCAATCAATCGCCGATTGGACGCAACTGAGACAGGTGAGGGGACCTCCGCTCGCATGCTAGCTGATCGGGATATTGCGATTTTATCGCGATGGTTCCGATCAGCCCGACTGAGCTGCCGGGAAGCTTTTACAGTGGTCCCCCAACATACGATGGTAATTCGTTCCAAACGACCCATCGTTTGTCGAATCCATCGTATGTTGAGGGATTCGTGCAATGTAAAAATTGCATTTAATACTCACCTGTCCTCACCGCTCCCGATGCTGTCCCAGGGGCTCCTGATGCTGTCCCGCTGCTCCAGCGTCTTCTTCGGGATCCTCCGGCTTCTTCCGCATCTTCTCTGATGTCCGGGCCTTGCTTTCTGGTGACGTTATTACGTTATGGCGTGCGCAGCGACGTAATAACAATGCCGGAAAGCGAGGCCCGGACCCCGAAGAAGATGCAGAAGATGCCGGAGGATCGCAAAGTGGACCCGGAGCAGCGGGGATAGGTAAGTGAACCTGTCCGGGATGTTTAAACTGCTGTCTGACAGCAGCTTAAGCATTTTGCGCTGTAGGATAGCAGTTTATGCGATGGCCCCGACATATAAAAGCATTGTATGCTGACATCGACATGCGATGGCCTCTGAGAGGCCATCGTATGTCGATTTGATCATATGTCGGGGCCATCGCATGTCGGGGGGTTACTGTACTTTCATTTTAGACGCGGTGTTCAACTTTGATCTCCGCGTCTAAAGGGTTAATAGTGCGCGGCACAACGATCGGTGCTGCACGCTATTAGCCCAGGGTCCCGGCTGTAATTAGCCGCCGGGACCGACCCAGTATGAGGCGGGGTCACGGCGGGACCCCACATTATATACCGAGATCGGGCACAGGGCGTACAGGTATGCCCTGTATCCTTAAGAGGTTAAAGATTCTATAATGATAGGAAATGTTCCACAGGACTGGTGATTAGCAAATGCTGTACCCATTCAAAAAAGGGATCCTGTGAAATATTGGCCTCTAAGTTTAACTTCTGTTGTAATAACATTTTTGAGGGTTTTCTGAGAGGTGTCATTCTGGTGTACCTTACTGAAAATAACCTTCTAACACAGCATCAGAATGGGTTTATGAAGGTTCGGTTCTGTCAGACTAATCTGGCCAGCTTCTCTGAGAAGGTCAGTTATAGATTGCCACTTGAAGAGGGATAACAGGGTAGAATTTCAATTTTTGCAGATGAGATTAAACTTGGCAAGGTGATCACCACAGAGGAGAATAATATAATATTACAGAGGGATACAGGAAAATAATAAAATAGCAACAAAGTATCGGGGTATAAATGTATCTATGAGACATACACTATGTCTAAAGCACATCCCCGGTACAAAGGGGCTTCATATATGGCCTCCAAAAATTGTTAGACAAAACACCAAGAGAACGGAGTCATTTAAATAGAATTAAAATATGATTGCTTTTATTAGTTACATAAAAACATAGAAATGGGGGAAGGACAAACTAACTGAGGGAGGTTAGACAAAAAGGGGCGACACTACCTGCTCATGTGTATAAACACTATAGTTCAATAAAGGTGCATGGTGCATTAGATAAAGTGCATACATCAAAAGGTCGGGAAAAGACCTCTATAAAGTGCACATAGCTAAAAATACAGACATGCATACCACTCGTAAGAGGTGATTGATAATACCAGCAGCAGAGCAGGAGCGACGCCACCCCTACGATCGTTTCTCTATCATATCCCCTCTGTCTCTTCTTTCTTCCAAGCTATACATGTTAAGGTCCTTTAACCTTTCCTGGTAAGTTTTATACTGCAATCCATGTACTAGTTTAGTAGCTCTTCTCTGAACTCTCTCTAGAGTATCTATATCCTTTTGGAGATAAGTCCACCAGTACTGCACACAATACTCCAAGTGAGGTCTCACTAGTGTTCTGTAAAGCGGCATGAGCACTTCTCTCTTTCTATTGCTTATACCTCTCCCTATACATCCAAGCATTCTGCTAGCGTTTCCTGCTGCTCTATTACATTGTCTTCCTACCTTTAAGTCTTCTGAAATAATTACTCATAAATCCCTTTCCTCAGATACTGAGGTCAAGACTGTGTCAAATATTCTATATACTGCTCAAGGGTTTTTACTCCCCAGGTGCATTATCTTGCACCTTTTTACATTAAATTTCAGTTGCCAGAGTTCTTACCATTCTTCTAGTTTAAACAAAAAAAAAAAGCTTGGTCTCAAATGGCTGTAGGTTCTCAACCCCAAATGCAGTTGTGCATTTTTACTGGGGGAGCAGATCCTGCCCTTGTAGTCCGTTGCTAAGGGCGATCCTCCCGTTGCTAAGTGCCACAATAGAATCCTACACCAGATAAACGGTGTGGATGTGTAACAATTAGAATAATACAATACAGAAATTTAGGTGCACTACTGTGGCAGATGTATACAATGACATTGGCTATCCCTCAACACTGATGTTAAAATTGAGACATTCGCCAGTATATCCTTATATGAAGGACATACCAGAGCTCGCACACCAACGCCAAGGTTTCTCAAATGGCACGGGACCTAACGCTAACCTACCTGTGCATGATAAGCAAAAACCAGGGGCCAGTGGGCAATTACAGCAGCATTAGGCCGACATGCAGCCTGCTCCCAGTTGCTCCCAGCAGGCTGCATATCGGCCTACTGCTGCTGTAATTGCCCACTGGCCCCTGGTTTTTGCTTATCATGCACAGGTAGGTTAGCGTTAGGTCCTGTGCCATTTGAGAAACCTTGGCATTGGTGTGCGGGCTCTGGTATGTCCTTCATATAAGGATATACTGGCGAATGTCTCAATTTTAACATCAGTGTTGAGGGATAGCCAATGTCATTGTATACATCTACCACAGTAGTGCACCTAATTTTCTGTATTGTATCATTCTTCTAGTTTGCCTAAATCCTTTTCCATTTGGCGCATCCCTCCAGGAACATCAACCCTGTTACATCTCTTTGTATCATCAGCAAAAAAAAGAAATACCTTACCACCGAGACTTTTTTTGCGATATCACCAATAAAGATATTAAACAAAATTGGTCCCAGTACAGATCCCTGAGGTACCCCACTGGTAACAGAACCTTGCCCTGAATATACTCCATTGTCTATAACTCTATGTTGTCTGTCACTCGTCCACTGCCTAATCCACTCAACAATATGAGAGTCCAAGCTCAATCACTGTAGTTTATTGATAAGACTTCTATGTGGGACAGTGTCAAAAGCCTTACTAAAATCTAGACATGTGATGTCTACTGCCCCTCCACCATCTATTATTTTGGTCACCCAGTCAAAAAAATCAATAAGATTTGTTTGACATGATCTCCCTGAAGTAAACCCATGTTGTTTTTCATCTTGCATGACATTTTAGATGTTCCACAATCCTATCCTTTAGTAGGGTTTCCATTAATCTCCCCACTATTGATGTCAGACTTACTGGCCTATAGTTGCTTGATTCCTCCCTACTACCTTTCTTGTGAATGGGCACTACATTTGCTAATTTTCAATCTTCCGGGACGACTCCTCTTACCAGTGATTGGTTAAATAAATCTGTTAACGGTGTTGCTAGGTCACCACTAAGCTCTTTTAATAATTTTGGGTGTATCCCATCAGGCCCCTGTGACTAGTCTTCACTTTAGACAGTAAACGTAGCACCTCTTCCTCTGTAAAGACACATGCATCAAACGATTCATTAGTCTTCCTCCTTAATGGAGGTCTTTTTCCTTCTTTTTCTTCTGTAAAAACTGAACAGAAGTATTCATTAAGGCAGTCGGCTAGCCCTTTATTCTCTTCTACATACCTTCCTTTCTTTGTTTTTAATTTAGTTATTCCTTGTTTTAACTTCCTTTTTTCATTTATATATCTGAAGAATGTCTTATCCCCTTTTTTCACAGACTGAGCTAGTTTTTCTTCTGCCTGCGCTTCAGAAGATCTTATAACTTGCTTGGCCTCTTTCTGCCTAGTCTTGTAGATTTCCCTATCTTCATTGCTTTGGGTTGTTTTATAATTACTAAATGCTAGCTTTTTGTTTTTTATGATTCTGGCCACTTCTGCTGAGTACCACAGTGGTCTCTTCCTTTTTCTGCTGTTACTGACAAGTCTAATGCAATTTTCTGTTGCCTTCAACAATGAGTCTTTTAAGTAGTCCCATTTCTCATGGACTCCATGTAATCCATTCCAGTCTGAAAGGGACTCATTTATGACTAATCTCATTTTTGAAAAGTCATTTTTGAAACTTTTGTTTTTGTGCGGTGTGACTCCTTCACTGTTCTTTTATTGAACCACACTGACTGGTGACCACTATATCCCAAGCTTTTGCCTGCAATAGCATAATATACCAAATCCCCATTTGTGAATACCAAATCCAAAATGGCCTCCCTCCGGGTTGGCTCCTCAACCACTTGTTGTAGAGATAATCCCAGAAGGGAATTTAGAATATCTGTACTCCTGGCAGAACTAGCAATTTTGGTTTTTCAGTTTATATCCGGAAGATTGAAGTCTCCCATAATGATAACTTATTCTTTCAATGTCATTTTAGCTATTTCTTCAACTAGTAGATCATGTAATTCTTTAATCTGGCCAGGTGGTCTATATATCACACCTACACGAGTTACTGTCTGATTACCAAACTGACTCTATGTTTATGTTATTGGCCTCACCAACTTGTATTAGGTTAGGTTTTATGCTATCTTTCACATATAGTGCCACTCCTCCTCCTATCTTGCCTACAACTATGATATGCCAAGCTCTTGAACACTACCCAATATCCTTGCGACTACCTAGTTTGGTTTAACAATTCAGCTTAATTTATAGATACCTTTATTTAATAGAAGCTTGCTCAAAAGTAATCATACATAATTTATATGGGTCTAACCTACAATAAGTATAAATAATGGGTTAAAATAGATTTCACAATACAACAAATGCACCTTCACAAAATCACAGTGGCAATTCTTTCAAGCCTTACATCTTTATGTACATATTTACATATTTTATCACATAGTTTGCCAGGCGAGTTAACTTATTGTGTTGTCACTTTTGTAGAGCTAGCAATGTTGATCTCATATTTCAGCTAGTATATTGTGCTGTAAGTCAGTTTATAAAGCCTTATTGCTCCCACAACTAGAAACCTGCCAGAGAAAAACTTAATGAGTGTCAAAGCAAATCCTAAGAGAGCAGTAACATTCTCAGTGTGCACAAATCACTATTTAGAATATTTCAAGCTGAAAGTCTCCTTTCATCTATACAATATTTATTAGGAAGAATTAGGCACTCCAACAGGAGAATACATTTTATCCAATTCTTTCCGATCTTTTGTCCCATGTTTTTCTATTTAATTGTATTAAGAAAGAAGAAGTATTTATGGCCCCCATACCTCCTAAATATTGATCTGAATTGATTAAACCATATTCCGCAATATAGTTTTTCTCTAGAGAACACATGCTTTGAATATGGATGTGAGCTGAAGCTTTTCTTTATGCTTATGACAAACGTGTAAAGTGAAAACAATTTCAGTTATATATATGTATGTAAGTGGAAAATCTACATTCGTATCAAAAAGGAGGAAAACACAGAAATGTCATATAGCACTTTACTCATATAAGCAGGTGATACATTAACTTTCTTTAACTTTCGTCTATTTAATATATTGTCTTTTTGTGTTAAATAGAAGAACCATGAAAAAAGATACATCATTTTGTAATATTAGCCCCATCTAAATAATTCAATAATGTTTGGGGCTGAATATTTTCCCATTCCCATTTCACAGTAAATATAAGTGTGCGTGTTTGCGTGCATTTGTGTGTGGGGGGAGGGGGTGGTTGCTGCGATCAATCATTTTTATAGACTGTGGACCAATGAAGCATGCACTAAATTTCATCCATCCAGAAATGCAGTGAGAAATTGCTCCTAATGCCCCACTTCTTCTAAATTACTCTCTGATGTTCACCATTTCTGTTTTTTCTCCTCTCTTCAGGAGTGGGATGTGAGCCAAAAGCTATCATGTGAAAGGAGACAAACTGGTGAGATGTCCCCATCACCAAAAGGCAAATAGCTTCTAGCTGGTTTGTTTTTGTTTCATTGCATTTACAGCTAATAGCTTGGTAAAATAATCTGCTTAGACCTCCACGAACTGAGCCATAAAGGAGACTACCAATGGGATGGTATAGTTGTACAACTAATAGTAATTGGGTTCTTTATGAGAATATATGTGGTTTTGTAACTATGAGTCTTTAAGCTCAAATGATTCACACGTTCTTAATTTTTATCTTCTTTGCTTAATATCCAGCCCCAAATTCCAATAATTTTTTTCATGTACATTTACTTGAAGGAAATGTTCATATGACCAGATAATCTAGTAATAAGGTTGATATAGCACAATGTTCAGTTTCTTTTCAATAGCTTTATTATATCTGCTCCGAGGAGGCAGAGGCATCTTAAGGATAGTGAGCCAGATGCCTCTGAAGTTGCAGCAACGTCTCTGCTTCTCAGAGGATTTACTAAACAAGTGTAATTGCAGTCTCCTTCTCTGCCAAGCAGAGAAGATAGTGCAGCTTAAAAATCATCCACCATACATGTATATATCCTTTCTATACATTTGATGTGTTAGATTGATAATACAATGAAGTGATCACATTACATTAATAATGTTTGTAAAACATTATTATCTTTATACTATGAATAGATTTCCAGCCATCAACCATTCTACAACCATTCATCCATTTGAAAAACATGGGTTATTATCTGTTGGTGTATTGGACAACATTTTTCAGAAGCACAGTGAAATATTTTACCAAGAGCTACCTAAATGTGTTTGTTTAGATATAACTGGCCTGAAGATGCTGTAATGCTAACTTACCACCTATGGATTTTGACAGGATGTGGTTTCCAAAGGGTTTTTATAGTGGTGTAACATTAAAGTGGTACTATTTTTTTTTTAAATCAACTGGTGCCAGAAAGTTAAACAGATTTGTAAATGACTTCTATTTTTACAAGGGGTAAAAGGAGAGAAATCCCCCCCAAAATTTGTAACCCCATTTCTCTCGAGTAAGGAAACACCTCCTGTGTGGATGTAAAGTGCTGTGTGGGTGCACTAGAGTGCTCAGAAGGGAAGGAGCGACAATGGGATTTTGGAGAGTGAGTTTTGTTGTAATGGTTATTGGGGGGCATGTTGCATTTAGGAAGCCCCTATGGTGCCAGAACAGCAAAAAAAAAAAAAAAAAAAACACATGGCATACTATTTTGGAAACTACACCCCTCAAGGAATGTAAAAAGGGGTACAGTGAGCCGTAATGCCCCACATGTGTTTGACGGGATTTCGTTAAAGTTGGATGTGTAAATGAAAAAAAAATGTCCACTAAAATGCAGTTTTTCCCCCCAAATGTCAAATTTTTTTCAAGGGGTAATAGGAGAAAATACCCCCCAAAATTTGTAACCCCATTCCTTTTGAGTATGGAAATACCACATGTGTGGAGTCAAGTGCTCTGTTGGCGCACTCCAATTCTCAGAAGAGAAGGAGCGCCATTGAGCTTTTGGAAAGCAAATTTTTCTGAAATGGTTTTTGGGGGGCATGTCACATTTAGGAAAGCCCCTATGGTGCCAGAACAGTAAAAAAAAACAAATGGCATAATATTTTGGAAACTACAACCCACGAGGAACATAACAAGGGGTACAGTGAGCCTTAACACCCCACAGGTGTTTGAAGACTTTTCGTTAAAGTCGCATGTGTAAATGAAAAAAAAATTTTTTCACAAAAATGCTGGTTTTCCCCAAATTTTTACAAGGGGTAATAGGAGTAAATGTCTACCAAAATTTGTAACCCCATTTCTTCTGAGTATGGAAATACCCCATGTGTGGACGTCAAGTGCTCTGCTGGCGCACTACAATGCTCGGAAGAGAAGGAGCGCCATTGGGCTTTTGGAGAGAGAATTTGTTTGGAATGGAAGTCGTGGGCCATGAGCATTTCCAAAGCCCCCCGTGGTGCCAGAACAATGGATCCCCCCACATTTGACCCCAATTTGGAAACTACACCCCTCACAGAATGTAATTAGGGGTGCAGTGAACATTTACACCCCACTGGTGTTTGATAGATCTTTGGAACAGTGGGCTGTGCAAATGTTGCACAAAATAGCTTTTGTTGACATATTATAAGAATGTCTAATCTGTAATTTGATGCCTTTTTGAGATTTTTCCCACTGTACCCCATATGTGGCCCTTAACTGTTTCCTTGAAATATGACAGGGCTCCAAAGTGAGAGAGCGCCATGTGCATATGAGGACTAAATTAGGGATTGCATAGGCGTGGACATAGGGGTATTCTACGCCAGTGATTCCCAAACAGGGTGCCACCAGCTGTTGCTAAAATCCCAGCATCCCTGGACAGTCAGTGGCTGTCCGGAAATGCTGGGAGTTGTTGTTTTGCAACAGCTGGAGGCTCCGTTTTGGAAACACTGCCATACGATATGTTTTTCATTTTTATTGGGGCGGACCGTGTAAGGGGGTGTATATGTAGTGTTTTACCCTTTATTATGTGTTAGTGTAGTGTTTTTAGGGTACATTCACACAGGCGGGGGTTTACATTGAGTTTCCCCTCTAGGAGTTCGAGCTGCGGCGGAAAATTTGCCGCAGTTCAAACTTGAAACAGGAAACACACTGCAAACCCCCGCCTGTGTGAATATACCCTGTACATTCACATGGGGGGGGGGGGGGGGGGGCAAACTGACAGACCGTGCATGCTGGGAGTTGTACTTTTGCAACAGTTGGAGGCACATTGGCTGGAAAACCTTCAGTTAGTTTCTGTTACATACCACAGTATTTTCCAACCAGTGTGCCTCCAGCTGTGGCAAAACTACAACTCCCAGCATGTACTGATCGCCGAAGGGCATGCTGGGAGATGTAATTGTACAACAGCTGGAGGTACGCAACTACAACTCCCAGCATGGCGAGACAGCCGTTTGCTGTTCGTGCATGCTGGGAATTGTAGTTTTGCAAGAAATAGAGGGCCACGGTTTAGAAACCACTGTACAGTGTTCTCCAAACTGTGGCCCTCCAGATGTTGCAAAACTACAAATCCCAGCATGCACAGCTGTCTCGCCATGCTGGGAGTTGTAGTTGCGTACCTCCAGCTGTTGTATAATTGCATCTCCCAGCATGCAAACAGCTGTCTGGGCATGCTAGGAGTTGTAGTTTTGCAACATCTGGAGGGCTAACGTTTAGAGACCACTGTATAGTGGTCTCAAACTGTAGCCCTCCAGATGTTGCTAGGCACCAGCTTCCGTAGTCTGCACCAGGGAGCCAGCCGCACATCATCGCCACCCGCTGCTGCCGCTGATGGTAAGTGACCCTCCAGCGCTGGTCACAGGACAGTTCCCCTGTTCTGCCCGGACTACTGTGGGTGGGCAGAATGGGGGAACGAACTTTAACCCCCCCGCCCCGGTCTGCTATTGGTCAGTCACTTCTGACTGACCAATAGCAGGGATAGGAGGGGTGGCAGGAGAAAATCCAAATAGCAAACATATCCTGCTTCGGACAGTTCCTAAAATGGACAGAGGTGTCAGCAGAGAGCACTTTGGTCGTGACAGAAAAGAAATCCTAAAAGAAAAGCATTTCCTTTGTAGTATACAGCCACTAATAAGTACTGGAAGGATAAAGATTTTCTTTTTGGCAGCAGTTGATTTAAAAAAAAAAATAAAAAAAGTTTCCACCGGAGTACCACTTTAAGGCCAAAATGGGCTTGCTCCTTAAGGGGTTTAGATTCGCCAAATGTATCTATAAAACTTCAAAAATCCTTTGAAAAACACTCAGACAAATATGTCACTTAATACGAATCTTGCTAAAAATGCTCGTTAAACAGTTCAGGTGACACTGAACATGTGTGTGTATGACAGGTAAATATCTATTAGGGGTGTATGGAGAGAGTTTGGGACAATGGCAGGCTGTAGCCATAGATTTGCAATCTAATGGATCAGTGTAATACTATAGTATACAATTAAATGATTGCTCATACAAGAAAGTGTAAATAAAATGTAATAAGAAAAATATAAAATGTGATATGGTAACATCACATCCCAGAAAAATATTCTTATCATACAGCTTACATTTTATTTCTTCCTTAATAACCAATAACTTTTTGCACCAAATATTACAGTGCTGACTGGGAACAACCGACATCCTTTGACACACTCCTAGAGTTGTATCCTGACATTTGTCTACCAAAAGATTCTCATAATCTATTTATGTATGACTGCATATTCTTATAACTAACATAATTTAGGAATAACTATTTTTATCCTGGCAAAGGGCACAAATATTTCTGCCAAATGTATTATAGACCATGGCCTCAATTTAACTTCCTTTAACTTTGTTTTAAAGATAAACAATTTTTTTTCTTTCATTTTTTTTTCTACATGATATCACCATAACACAATGATAAAACACCATAGATTGTTAGTAACAAATGGGGAAATACCTAGTACAGTGGTCCCTCAACATACGATGGTTATTCGTTCCAAACGAGCCATCGTTTGTCGAATCCATCGTATGTTGAGGAATTCGTGCAATGTAAAGTATAGGAAGCTGTACCCACCTGTCCCCGCCGCTCGCGATGGTGTCCCCGCCGCTCCCGATGGTAACCCCGGGCCTCCACTGGGCTCTCCTGGTCTTCTTTGGTCCTCCGCTGTCTTCTCCGGTCCTCTGCTGTCTTCCGCAAGGCCTTACTGGGCCTGCATAGCGACGTCATTACTCCGCTACGTACGCCATTCCTATTGGATGACGTGCGCAGCAGCGTATTGACGTCATCGGAGAGGGCCGAGAAGACACCGGAAGACCAGCTCTGGACCCGGAGGGCACCCTGGAGCATCGTGGAGGGGTAAGTAATACTTACCGCACCACACGGGGAACATTAAGCTGCTATCCGACAGCAGCTTAAGCATTTTGCGCTGCCGGATAGCACTTAATGCGATGGCCCCAACATAAAAAAGCATCGTATGTCGATGCTGACATCGACATGCGATGGCCTCTGAGAGGCCATCATATGTCGATTTGATTATATGTCGGGGCCATCGTAGGTCGGGGGGGTCACTGTACACTCTAACCTAAATAATACATTGATTTTATTTGTTTAAAGAATAAAACATTTATATCTTTGCTAGAGATGTAACACCCATACAGGTCTTCTATTACATCTATGACGGATACATAACTTAAGACGTAATGGGGAAATGTAGAACAATCCCTGGAAGAAATGGACCTATAACATTCTCTTCTATCTGCAGATTTAACTCTTTCTATCCTCTACTACATATACTCCGTTCAGACCAAATCTTATAAATTATTAGCTTCAACTAAATCACTAATTGATTCACCATCGCATCAAAAATAGATCAGTAGATCTGCAGATTTGCAGATGAAAAGAATTCTCTAGCCGGGAAACATATTCTTTTTCTTTATATTCATAAAAAACTAGGAAACCCTGTCTTCAATAGTAAAGGATGGAAACATGACCTTCTTAACAAACATCTTTCTTTTGGGCATAGCAGGAGGGAATACAGCTTCCAGATATTGGCTTAAATTATGTCAGAAATCTATTCCAGCATAGAGCTTGTGCACTAAAAGTGTGTGCGATGTTCCAAATTTATTATAAGGCTTGTGCCTCTTAAAAAGTAAGGCTAATCTCAAAGGGGTACTCCACTGCCCCAGCGTTCGGAACATTTTGTTTGTGCTTGGAGTGGGCGGTGGGAGCCATGACATCATCACGGTCATGCCCCTTGTGACGTCATGCCACACCCTCTCAATGCAAGTCTATGGGTGGGGGTGTGGTGACAGACATGCCAACTACCATAGACTTACATTGAGGGGGCGTGGCATGGCATCACAAGGGGCATGGATGTGAAGTCAAAACCCCCGCCACCCGCACCCAACGTTGTAAATGAACGCCGGGTGCTGCACAGAAATCGTCGTGACTCCCATGATCAGACATCTTATCCCTTATCCTTTGGATAGGGATAAGATGTCTAGGGGTGCAGTACCCCTTTGAGCCAGTGTTTTACTGATTACGATCAGCATCTTAATGACATCAATCTTAATAAGTTCCCCTCTTACTTTTTTTTTGCCTTGTTGCACCCCCTCCCATGACCACCACACCTTACTTTATTCCTTAATAAGTTATTCCCCACTACTACACACTACTCTGACATGTGCCTAATTCATTCATTTTGGTAACTGTTTTTAACCTTCAATCTTTGTTTGCAGATTTGACTATATTGTACTTCATCTGCTCTCATTTGTGTTGTACTCTTATACTTTCTTATGTTTGTTACCTTTCTCTATTGGTCATTCCTTAAAAAAACAAAAACAAAAAAAGCAGCAGCAGCAAATATGTTACTTATTAGGCTCCTTTCACGCTATGGGCCTCATTTACTAAGCTGAAACTGACCAGTTTTTGTCTGGTTATTTTGGCGCAGAGTGTCTGAGACATGTCTGCGCCAGTCTGCACCAGTGTGCGACAGTGTGCACCTGGAAAATCTGACAAACCCGATATTGCACTGTGAAAAGCCAAAAATGGTGCGTGACCTGTCCAAAAAGGGGCCGTGGCGTGTTCAATTTACTATTGAATTCACAGAAAATCCTGTGGATAAATGGCTGGAAATATCCACCTAGAAAAAGCTGGTCAAAAAATGTTCTTGACTTTTCCCAATAGTAAATAAAGAGGAATCCTGCAAGTCTGAAACAACATTTCCCACTAGTAAAAACCTGACACTCTTAGTAAATGAGGCCCTATGAGTATTCATCTGTTATTAAACATCTGTTTTCTGTGTAAAAACGGATGTATAATAACGGATGAAATAATGGGTGCTAACGGCTGAATAATGTCCATCAAAATAACAGGCACATTCATCCATTAAGACCTGTTATAACATCCCTCATGTACGGCCGTTTTAACATCTCTGCCTACAGACTTTTACAGCCGGAACTACTACTACTCCCATCATGGAAAAGACTTGTTTCCATAATGGAAGTACTAATTCCCGGCTGCGGGAGTCTGCCGGTGGCTCGGCAGGCTACATTAGTGTTTGTACTACTTCCCTCATCATGGAACAGACTCTGTTCCATGATGGGGGTTGTAGTACAGGGGCTGACTTCTGAGACCCGATGCAATTAGAAGTTATTAAGCAGGAGAGCGGGCAGCATGCTCCACTCCCCTGCGATGTACAATGTATTTCTTTCTTAAATTCCCTGCTGGGAGCCCTGAATGGCCGGTACTGAGGAGCCATTCAGGGCTCCTGGCGGGGTTTTCAAATTGAAGCACTGCGGTGGGGATAGATATATAGAATTGTTGGGGGGTACATGTCTGGCCCCCACAGCGACAGCGCTGTCGGGGGCCAGACACATGGATATATGTCCGACCCCTGCAGCGCATCAATTTACAGATGCCGCTGCAACTCTATGAATGACAAGTATTCTTTCAGCAGCACATTGCGTCGGCCAGATGCATTGCTGTAGAATACGGGGGGTGGGGGAACATATATAAATGTGCTTTGGGGGGGGACATATATAAATGCGCTGCAGGGGGAGCATATATAAATGTGCTGCGGGGGGAACATATATAAATGCCCTGCCGGGGGAACATATATAATTGCGCTGTCGGGGGCAAGATATATAGAAGCGCTGTGGGGGCCAGACATGTACCCCTCCCACCCAGCGATCAGCGATTCTATATATCTTTCCCTACCACAGCACTTCAATTTGAAAACCCCGCCAGGAGACCTGAATGGTTCCCCAGTAACGGCCATTCGGGGCTCCTGGAGGGGAATGAAAAAATTAAAATGAAAGTAAATACATTGTACATCACAGGGGAGTGGAGCATGCCGCCCGCTCCCCTGCTTAATAACTTCTAATCGCATCAGGTCTCAGAAGTGAGAACCTGTGCGATCAATCCCTCAGCCCCTGTACTACAACCCCCATCATAGAACAGAGTCTGCTCCATGATGGGGGTTGTAGTACAAACACTAATGTTGCCTCCCCAGACTCCTGCAACTGGAAAATTACTACTCCCATCATAGAAACAAGTCTGTTCCATGATGGGAGTAGTAGTAGTTCCTCAGCACTGCAGGAGTCTGCTGATGTCACCTCTTCTGAGCATGCTCATAAGTAATAATGGATATTATAAACCAGGTGCATACGGATGACATAAAGGCTCATCCGTTTGCCATAGACTTAAATGTTTCTTGTGACGGAAGAAAAATTTGTGCATGTGCTGTTTTTTCTTCTCTCACAACTAATGTCCATTATTCATGACGGGCCATAACGGTTCATAACGGGTAATAAAAAAAAATCTCATAGACTTGAATGGGATTTTGTAACAGATGTTTAACATCTGTTTTTAAAGCTTTTCTAATGAACGTTTATAGCGGATCTTTTAACGGATTAATTTTATATTGTGAAAGGGGCCTAATCTAGGGGAACAAAGTTTCATAAAATACAATACCCAGAACCTCCACATCTCTGCATATAAAAAATAGCTTCTGGTTTGATATTGTTATTCACATATTATTTGGAAAAACTCTTTCCCTGCAAGGATTCAATTCGAAAAGTAATTGATTTCCTTCTGTCTCCCATCCATCGTGTGCAGGGCACATTTGCCAGTGAAGATTCATACATAGTACCCATATTTATCCAGGAAGCTAGCAGATCTAGTGTACATCCAAACATTCTATTCATCTTCATGCATCACAGACAGAGCGCTGTTATCTACCAAGCTGTCAGAGAAGGGATTGTTTAAAAAACGAAGAAATGTATTTCAATCATCTAGGAAACCTGGCATCTTGATCTTACAAGGACCTGTAACATTTCCACACAAATATTGTAGTTACATTATGTGAGACAAGGTTACCAGATAATAGTGTTTACAATATATTTTGCTTGCAAGAAAAATATTTTGGCACATGTGCTAGAATTAACTTTTTTAATTTAGAATAATATACAAAATACAATTAGAATACATTTGTAGTACAAAAAAAGGCACAAAATATGCAAATACATACAATATGTACCATAGCAGTACAGCTTCCAAAAGGCAGTTTTCTGTCACAGAACATGATGAAAAGTGTAATAATCAGGAGGAGGTATTTTAGTAGTGAAAGTGTTCTTTCTATTCATTTGGTGTGTAAATGGGCCTAGTTGTTGGAATGAGTTTCACAAATTATCCAGGCTCTAACATATCTTAAAGGGGTACTCCAGTGGCCAGCATGGAACTAATTGTTCCAACCACTGTTTTCGCAAACATTTAGTTCCACACTGGCCAGTGGAGTACCCCTTTAAAAGCCGTAAATCCCTTAGTGGATCTGTAATTGTCTGGGGTTAGGATCAGAGTCCATAGCAGTAACAAGACTAAATACAGGCAGCATACAAGAAACAAATATTAGTCAGTATTCAGGAGAGGTTGGTTGACCGGTATCAGCGATGTGGTGAAGAAAAACTTGTAGTCAGCCAAAAGATGTTACACTGGTGTCAGCATTATTGGTGGAAGGTAAGACAGAAGCGTGATCAATAGTTAGATAGAGTTTGATACATAGATAGTTATAGTGGTCAACAGAGAATGGAGCTCTTTTAAGGCTGGAAGTACTTTAATCTCACAAGAAAGAAGTGGAAAAGCTAGGATACATGGGAGTCACTCAATAAAGTAAGACTAGAATAAGCGGCTGATAAGGATTAGAGTAGAAGGGACACAGGAGGAGGCAAAGTGCTGTCCAATATTCACTTCTCTACGCTGGGTAAGACAAAGTTTACCATTATCTTAAGTAAGTATTCAGTAGACACCCACAAGCACAAGCTATAAAGTTTACCAACAGTGACATAAGCTATGTGACTAACATAAAAAGAGGGTGTTGCTGGCTGGTAATGGTAGGTTCCACTTGACTAAGGGTGGTCTAGCGGTTTTGCTCAACCCCTATAAGTACACCCCGTAAATCAATAGCTTGTAGAATAACCTTTAGCAGCGATACTTTTGAGTAATGGTTCTCTTTATTACCTTATCAGTCTCTCACATACTGTAATTTGGCCTACTCTTTTTAACAATGTTGCTTCAGTTCTTAACTCCTAAGGAAGCCACCCTTGTGGGTGATGGAACGTGTAAGGTCTGTTCCCCTATGGGTGTTTAAGGCTCCCATAGGATCTTTTTTGGTTTTGTTTGGTGGTCATTACTGTTTTGTCTCACTACACATCAGTTAGTTGTCCCAGTATTATTTTCATTGGACATTGTATATAATTGTTTTCACAACAATCTGCACTTTATTAATGCTTAAGTACATCTACATATTTTTTTGCAGATATGTATTGTACACATTAATTATTCATTTAGGGAGTTTGTTGCATTTTTTTTTTTAAGATTGATGGACCCTTGGTTGCCATTGTGCATCCCCATTGGGGTGAATGTAAAAGGTTTAATATTATATCCTTCACTCTGTTGTATTTAAAGGGGTACTCCGGTGGAAAACAAATTAACAACTGGTGCCAGAAAGTTAAACAGATTTGTAAATTACTTCCATTTAAAAACCTTAATCCTTCCAGTACTTATCAGCTGCTGTATGCTCCAGAGGAATTTATTTTCTGTCTGACCACAGTGCTCTCTGTTGACACCTCTGTCCATGTCAGGATCTGTCCAGAGCCGGAGAAAATCCCCATAGCAAACCTACCTTGCTCTGGACAGTTCCTGACATGGACCGCGGGGTCAGCAGAGAGCACTGTGGTCAAACAGAAAATAAATTCCTCTGGAATTCAAAAAGAAAATAACTTTCTGTGGAGCATGCAGCAGCTGATAAGTACTGGAAGGATTAAGATTTTTAAATAGAAGTAATTTAAAAATCTGTTTAACTTTCTGGCACCAGTTGATTTAAAAAAAAAAAGAGAATTCCACTGGAGTACCCCTTTAAGTATTTTTAAATGTGTGCACATACTATGTTACTAATAAAGCTTATTTGATTTTGAATATTTTGATAAATGCCAGTTTTCTTCTGTTTTTCTTCTTCTGTATCCATTTTTTGCAAAATTGCAGCAGTGCCCATTCTCATCTATACTCAATTTAAGGTTTTTGGGCATAAGTTTATGCACAGCATTTCAATTGGGTTAAGGTCTGGACTTAGACTAGGCTATTGCAACGTGATTCTTTTCTTGGGATCATTGTTCTGCATTACTCACATTCAGTCAAGTTTTGGCTGTTAGGTAGATAATCTCATATTTGATTCAAGAATTTTTTGGTATAGGAAGGAGTTCATGGTCAACTCAATGACTGTAAAGTGTGGATGCATAACAAGCCCAAGTAATCACCCTTGTTTGAGCTTATATGCAATGTTTGATTTTTCCCTTTGGTCTTTACCATAAACTGTTACAGAAGTCTCATGGTTTGTTCAGATGAAGAAGAGGCTTTCTCCTAGCAACCCTTGCAAATACTCCTTATATACTGGTGTAAGTATATCATTTATTTAACCCCTTAAGGACTTAGCCCTTTTTCACCTTAAGGACTCAGACGTTTTTTGCGATTCTGACCACTGTCACTTTAAACATTAATAACTCTGGAATGCTTTTAGTTATCATTCTGATTCCGAGATAGTTTTTTTTGTGACATATTCTACTTTAACATAGTGGTAAAATTGTATGGTAACTTGCATCCTTTCTTGATGAAAAATCCCAAAATTTGATGGAAAAAAAATGAAAATTTCGCATTTTTCTAACTTTGAAGCTTGTAAGGAAAATGGATATTCAAAAAAAATTTTTTTTTTGGTTCACATATACAATGTGGGAGATTTATCAAAGGATTTAGACTGTTTTTTCCTGTCTAAATTTGTCGCACAGAAAGTCGCAGTCTAAATATGTGCGACTTTTCTGCGACTTTTGCTGTAGAGGATTTTTAGAACATGATGCATGCAAGTCCATTTTAGATGGAAATGCATTGAAAAATGCATTGGTGCTGAATTTATCAAGTGCGACATTTGTGCGACAAGTCGCATCTGCCCAAAATATGCTGAAATGTCAGAACATGTTGGAGAAGGTCTAAATGCAGTTTAAGTTGTAGACCCTGAAGTCTGAGCACAGAATTTATCAAGGGCTGTGAGACCTTTAATAAATTAGGAGCACAATAGACAGGAGACTACCTGGTCTATAAGCATACCCAGAATAGACTAGATTAGTAAATGTCCCCCAATATATCTAATATGTTTGCATCATAAAATTTATGAGTTTTTACTTTTGGAAGACACCAGAGGGCTTCAAAGTTCTGCAGCAATTTTCCAATTTTTCACAAAATTTTCAAACTCGATATTTTTCAGGGACCAGTTCAGTTTTGAAGTAGATTTGAAGGGTCTTCATATTAGAAATACCCCATAAAGGACTCCATTATAAAAACTGCACCCCTCAAAGTATTCAAAATGACATTCAGTCAGTGTTTTAACCCTTTAGGTGTTTCACAGGAATAGCAGCAAAGTGAAGGAGAAAATTCACAATCTTCATTTTTTACACTCACATGTTTTTGTAGACCCAATTTTTTAATTTTTGCAAGGGGTAAAAGGAGACAATTTTTACTTGTATTTGTAGCCCAATTTCTCTCGAGTAAGCACTAGTGTTGCTCGCGAATATTCGCAATTCGAATATTATTCGCGAATATCGCATATTCGCGAATTCGCGAATTTCGCGAATATAGCGCTATATATTCGTAATTACGAATATTCATTTTTTTTTTTTTTTTTTATTTTTTTTTTCTTCACAGTACACATCACAGTGATCACCCCTCTCTGCTTCCAGCTTGTGTGGTGTAAAGAAGGCTGTAATACTACTGTGTGAGACTGCCATGCAAAAATTCGCATATGCGAAAATTAGCATATGCTAATTTTTGCATATACGAATTTTCGCAAATGTAAATTTTGTATATGATAATTTTAACATGATAATTTTCGCATACGCGAATGTTCGCATATGCGAAAATAAAACGGAAATATAACGAATATGCGAATATTCGCGAATATATGACGAATATTCGTCCATATATTCGCGAATATTCGCGAATTCGAATATGGCCTATGCCGCTCAACACTAGTAAGCACATACCTCATATGTCTATGTAAAGTGTTCGGCGGGCTCAGTAGAGGGCTCAGAAGGGAAGGAGCGACAAGGGGATTTTGGAGAGAACATTTTTCTGAAATGGTTCTTGGGGGGCATGTCACCTTTAGGAAGCCCCTAGGGTGTCAAAACAGCAAAAAAAAAACACATGGCATACCATTTTGGAAACTAGACCCCTCAGGGAACGTAACAAGGGATAAAGTGAGCCTTAATACCCCACAGGTGTTTCACGACTTTTGCAAATGTAAAAAAATAAAAAATTTTACCTAAAATGCTTGTTTTCCCCCAAATTTTACATTTTTAAAAAGGGTAATAGCAGAGAATATCCCACGAAAATTTGAAGCCCAATTTCTCCCGATTCAGAAAACACCCCATATGGGGGGTGAAAAGTGCTATGCTGGCGCACTACTGGTCTCAGAAGAGGAGTAGTCACATTTGGCTTTTTGGAAGTAAATTTTGCTCTGGGGGCATGCCGCATTTAGGAAGCCCCTATGGTGCCAGGACAGCTAAAAAAAAAACACATGGCATACTAATTTGGAAACTAGGCCCCTTAAGGAACGTAACAAGGGGTTTAGTGAACCTTTATACCCCACAGGTGTTTCACGACTTTTGCATATGTAAGAGAAATTTTTTTTTTTTACCTAAAATGCTTGTTTTCCCAAACATTTTACATTTTTAAAAAGGGTAAAAGCAGAAAATACTCCCCAAAATTTGTAACACAATTTCTCCCGAGTACGGCGATACCCCATATGTGACCCTAAACTGTTGCCTTGAAATACGACAGGGCTCCAAAGTGTGAGCGCCATGCCCATTTGAGGCCTAAATTAGGGACTTGCATAGGGGTGGACATAGGGGTATTCTACGCCAGTGATTCCCAAACAGGGTGCCTCCAGCTGTTGTAAAACTCCCAGCATGCCTGGACAGTCAGTGGCTGTCTGGTAATACTGGGAGTAGTTGTTTTGCAACAGCTGGAGGCTCCGTTTTGGAAACAGTGGCGTACCAGACATTTTTCATTTTTATTGGGGAGGTGAGGGGGGCTGTGTAGGGGTATGTGTATATGTAGTGTTTTTTACTTTTTATTTTATTTTGTGTTAGTGTAGTGTAGTGTAGTGTTTTTAGGGTACAGTCGCACGGGCGGGGGTTCACAGTAGTTTCTCGCTTGCAGTTTGAGCTGCGGCAGAAAATTTGCCGCAGCTCAAACTTGCAGCCGGATACTTACTGTAAACCTCCGCCCATGTGAGTGTACCCTGTATGTTCACATTGGAGAGGGGGGGGGGGGGGACATCCAGCTGTTGCAAAACTACAACTCCCAGCATGCGCTGACAGACTGTACATGCTGAGAGTTTTAGTTTTGCAACAGCTGTAGGCACACTGGTTATGTATCACTGAGTTTGTGATCTAACTCAGTGTTTCACAACCAGTGTGCCTCCAGCTGTTGCAAAACTACAACTCCCAGCATATACGGTGCATGCTGGGAGTTGTAGTTTGCAAGAGCTGGAGGCACACCGGTCGTGAAATACTGAGTTAGGTAAAAAAAAACTCTGAGTTTCACAACCAGTGTGCCTTCAGCTGTAGCAAAACTACAACTCTCAGCAGTCACCGACAGCCAACGAGCATGCTGGGAGTTGTAGTTATGCAACCAGCAGATGCACCACTACAACTCCCAGCATGCACTTTAGCTGTTTGTGCAAGCTGGTAGTTGTAGTTATACAACAGCTGAAGGTACACTTTTCCATAGAAAAAATGTGCCTCCAGCTGTTGCAAAACTATAAGTCCCAGCATGCCCATAAGGGAATGCTGGGAGTTGTGGTGGTCTGCCTCCTGCTGTTGCATAACTACAGCTCCCAGCATGCCCTTTTTGCATGCTGGGAGCTGTTGCCAAGCAACAGCAGGAGGCTGTCAATCACCTCCAACTGCTGCTCGCCAGGTCAGTCCCTCGGCGCTCCGCCGCCGCTCCTGGGGCCCCGATCCCAACAGGGAAGCCAGGGATCAGGGTCCCCAGCTGCCGGGGTCCACGTCCCACACCCGCTCACGTCCTCCGGAAGAGGGGCGGAGCGGGTTGCGGGAGTGACACCCGCAGCAGGTGCCCTGATTGGTCGGCCGGTAAACCGGCCGACGAATCAGGGTGATCGTGAGGTGGCACCAGTGTCACCTCACCCCTGCTGGCTCTGGCTGTTCGGGGCCGTCAGAGACTGGACATATTTCTGGATGAGCCAGAATAAAAGTGTTTGAAACAGTGGAAGTGATTTGCAATGATTTGTAGTTTTCTGTATGATGATGATAAACTTTCCCCAAGTATAGTTTTTTTCTTTTGCTCTATCTATCTATCTATCTATCTATCTATCTATCTATCTATCTATCATCTATCTATCATCTATCTATCTATATATCTCTTTCTGTCTATCTATCTATCTCTATCTATTTCTCTATCTATTGTTGTCTATCTATCTATCTACACACCTTAGAGTGTGTTCCTTCTTACTTTCTTTATTTCCCTGGTTTGTCGCTTGGCCAAGTAAGTTAGTGCCCCTACCCAGAAGTAAACCAGTGGTAGTTACTGATAATAAACCCATGCGCGACAAATCTAAGTGTGTACCAGATAAAAACTGGAAGGTCCACAATTTGCTCGACATGAGACAGTTTTGGTAAATCTGATTCCTTATGTTTCAATTGCAGAGCAAATGGATGATGCATTGTGTGGTGTGTGTAAAGCCACACCTCAAAATTTGAGTTCTGACTTGTGATTGGATCAAAATATTAAAAGGAATATGAAGATGGTAGAAAATGCAGCTACTAAAGAGCAGGTTTCTGAGTTTGATGAAGAATGTAATAATCCAGAATGGGTTTTCTCTTCATGTGGTGTTATAAAACCTAGATAAAGCTCTGGCACAGTCCTGTCCATCTTCTCTTGTTTTACACTAAATTTCTTGATGTGCCTGCAGCTATGCACCTGTCTAACAAGAGTGATGGAGATTCTAAAAGCGAAACCCTTTTTTTCCAATTTATGCGTGTTCTTATTGGAAGAAGGTTACACATTACAGTGATGATGCCGCACATAGCAAAGAAAAAGTGTAAGCAAACCTATGTAAGTGAGTTAATATCCAAGAAAAGGCATCCCTCTAATATTCATTACATGAGAAAACGTGCATAGAATAAAACTTGAATGTAAATTTAAACATAAATTTAAAAATAAATTGAGACAACGTCTTTGTTGTTGTTTAAATCTTATACTTGGAGGTGTATAAACTCCACATTTAACGCGCCTTGATCACTATTATAGGCAGCATTAAGGTTGCACCTATGAGGCCGGCAACATATCAGCCAACTTAGGTGGGGCTTGTAGCCTGTCTCTCCCTCCTCCCATTGTATGTGTGCTCAGCCACACTGGAGGTAACTGGGAGGAGGCTGTAAGTCGGGCCTAATGCTGCTGTAATTGCCCACTGGCCCCTGGATTTGCTTATCACGTACAGGTAGGTTAGTGTTAGGTCCCGTGCCACTTGAGAAACCTTGGCGTTGGTGTGCGGGCTCTGGTGTGTCCTTCATCTAAGGATATACTGGCGAATGTCTCAATTTTAACATCAGTGTTGAGGGATAGCCAATGTCATTGTTTACATCTACCACAGTAGTGCACCTTAATTCCTGTATTATAGCGGGGATTTGGGAAACATCTCTATATAATATGAAGAGAAGTAGAGTAGAAAAGAGCAAAAAAGAAGGTTAGCTGTAGGGAAGATACCCACATTATTATCCATAGAAGAGTATATGCTAGTGAATTAATGTGTGCATCCATATTTTCGATTTATCCAGGAATTTATTATTAAGTGCCCTGGTGAAAAGCCATTGAACCTTATTAAGCAACTTGATTAAACATTTTTATAATGGAAGGTTAGTGATTCAAATGTTTTGCATATATATATTCATATTCATATATACACTGTACCATATTTTACCTTTTGGAATAAAAAAAAGAGGACAGCAACCACCACTTTGCCATCAATAACTCGATGATACCCCTCCATGTTTTCTCATGAACACAAAACGGCATCTGTAGGGTAAGTAAGAAGCATACATGCGGCAACTCATTACATTATAATTTTTATTTCACTTTAAGGGTAAAGTCACTCGTGCCTTATTTTGTTGTGTATTTGCTGCTGTGTATTTTCCTATCCACTGAAGTCAATGGGTAGCAAAAACAGCTGCAGAAATTATGCAGCAAAATATGGCACATGTGACCCTACCTTTAGGGACTGAATGATTGTCAGAAGAACTGCTCATCTAGTGTGAAAATAGTCATGGATTTATTGGAATTACCAATTATATGCTATGTAATTGTAGTAAACATGTACCTTATGTTATGTTTTATAAGGTAGGATGTTGTATTACATAATGAATGTATGTTTTTGATTCTTGTTCCTGGACTGCCAGTCATGGTATTCATTGGCACTGCCAAGCCATGCCACCTTATTGAGAATGATTTGTTTACGTTGTCTCATACATATCTATCTATCTACAGTATCTATCTATCTATTATTTTTTTTTTGATAAATGCAGCACACCAAACAAGTATATCCGTGCAACAGAATATTAAGGTATACATAGTGCACACAATAAATAGTATTTCATCTATACACAATGGAATAAATCACCATTGCACGGATATACTTGTTTGGTGTGCTGCATTTATACAAGAAATATTGCTCTCGATTGATTTACCACAAACATATACCTGCGTTTACCCGCAATGCATCACTTTTAGCTGCTGAAGAAAGGTCCTAAGGAGGACCTGAAACGCGTCCAGCCTTAACTACCACTACAAGTGCCACAATACCCAATTTTACCTCTCATAGACAAAATGCCAACAATCATCACTACTCCTGTTTCCTTCATTGGACAGGCACGTAGCACCTATCACGAGGATACAGCTTGGTCGTTACCTACAGAACAGCTGCAGTCCACACAAAAGGAGCCCACTACCATCACTGCCAAATTGGAGACGGACGAGTCTCCAGGAGTGGGCTCGGCCATCGATTGGCAGATCGATCCGTGACTGTCTATTACACGTACCGCTGCTACACTGTGAGACGGCTGAGTCTCCTGCAGCAGGCTCTCTGCCTAGGAGCCAGGATCGATTTTTGCACGAATGAAAGCTCACTTTACACTTACCTTGAAAGTTGATACAAACTACTATCAGTAGGATACAATTGCAACTTGTGCTGTTACGCTCTGAATATGAAAAGAAAGTACTTTGCTGATCTATACCCACACTTGGATTACAGTATATCGGTATTTGTCAGAATCTGCACTAATATTTATTACATGCAATTAGAAAAGAGTGTATTCACTCAGAATACAATTAATTATGCCAGGAGTACAATTCTGAAGTCACTTGTATTATTGTGGACACTTTATACTAATTTATACCATTTTATTTATATTATTGTTTTATTCCATTATATATTTTTTATAAATTGTACACTAATAAATCAATTTTACAAATAAATTAATTTTATATCAAATATTCACAGACCTTTGAGCCCCAATTTCTTTATCTATTGTATTTTTGCTAGACACCATGGGTGTAGTTGTCATTTGGGCAGCTCAGGCCGCGGGTTAACAGATTGGGAAAAGCCTCTCCAATCCCCTTCTATTTTAGGTTTTGATAAATCTTGCCCGGGGTCACCGGTGTATGGCATTTGTATGGGGGATCTTGGTTTGTGTTCAGTGGTTTTTATACAGTCACTATGTGGTGATAATGATAGAGGTCATGGTGTGGCGGTATTATTCTCCCTTGTATACTGATATTATTGATAATATTCGTCAGTATACAGGATTGATTTGGTCAGTAACAGTATGGTGGTAATATGTATGGTAATAATATTCTTCCTTTCTCATTGAACTAAAAAGGGTCTTGTTTTTCTTGTCCTGTGTTTTAAAATATTTTTGTTCATAGACGATGGGTAAGATAGAGGAGGGGCTCTGTGAGCATACTTGGAAGTGAGTCACGGGATTGGGGGGGGACAGCCTTGAGCTGTGTAAGGGGCCCCAAAATTTCTGATGGCAGCCCTGCAGAGGTATGAACAGGGAAATTACAGGGAAAAAACATGAATAAAGTAAAATGTGTTTCTCCATATTTTCCCCAGAAAAAAATTACATGGATCTCTAATGGTACATGGGGCCTATTGTGCCTCTATACTGCGGAGAAAAAAGTAAAGTGCTCTAACACATTGTAGCCTTTGACTTGTTGTCATGTGGTGGTTTCTGCCATCTACCTCTTATCGGTGGTAGCTGTGGTACTCTCTGTGGATTGTCTGCACTGTATAAAGGGTTAATGGGAATCTATTGCAAATGTAAAATGATATCATCCCCTAGAGGAAAAATTTAAAAAGTTAAAGGGGTTATTTTAGTACGTACCTGGCAGACAGTAATGGACATGCTTAGGAAGGATCTGCGCTTGTCTTGGGGCTAAATGGCTATCTTGTGAGATTATTATAACACTGTGGCTAGCTTTTTGTGACCTGGTATTTCCTGTTTGACTTTTCTTTTTTTGACTACAAATCCCATAATTCCATTTTCCTCCCGCCCACACATCATCCACCCCACCCATTGAAACATAAATGAGCTGCATCCATTCAAAGACCTGTGGTTTTCAATCAGGGTGCCTACAGCTGTTGCATTAGTTGCAGATTGATCCCTCCACCCATTGAAGCAGACAGGCTCCCTGTCATCAGCTGACTAGTGAGTCAGGTCTCGGCTGCATTGCAAGCTGGGAAAGATCCGAGACAACAGTAATTTTGTATGCTGTTAAAAATAAATATTGTTGTGAAAATCACAGAAGAATTGTGAGAAAACCGTCACACACAGGTACAGACACTATATTATGAACTACACTAACTTTACAGCCCCGGTAGCATAGTCAAATAAAAAAAATTCCTGGAATACCCCTTTAAGGCTCCAAAATCTGGATTATATTCTACAATTTTGTTACCATCAATTGGCAAAACATATTTCGTACACATGTAAATTTCCCCTGTCATGCGATTGGTTTGCCAATGATTGTACGGTATTAATAGAGATAATGGGAGCTCTGCTTATCAGCCTCTTCTAAATTTAGAGTTCCATCTGATGGATGTAGGAATAATACTAATGAAGCTACTCTGTTAATTTCCTATTATTTATAGCTGTACAATAAGAATCAGGGCATTAATATGTCCGCAGCTCTGTAACTTGGCACAGAATCACAATGAGAAAACTAGGAAGTGTGATTGGATGAAAGACAAACTATAATACAGTGTTGTAATGTTCCAAGTCTTATTGTTCCATTAGGACTTTGACTCTGACATGTATTCAGGCTTTTGTAATGCAGAGAAAATGCTGTGTTCTGCTGGGATTGTACTGCTTATTGTTTTCCCTGACTCTGCCTCCCCTAAGAGATGGGTCTATGGATTCACGATTTGTGATTATTATATGGAGGGCAGACAAGGGAAATATTTTTTTTATTATTATTATTCTTATGTTCTTGCTTTCTTGCCCAGAGTCTCATCATATTGATTGATACACCATTATCATTGATAAGACTGAGTTGCTTATGCTATAGACTCTCAAAGCTAGGATGCACTGGAGAACATACTTGCCTCTCTTGAGAGGTCCTGGGACAATAGGTAGTACTGTACCTGGCAATATTAAGGCTCACTAACATTACTGATGGCATAGATAACACACCAATGCTGTCTTGTTCTGAAATAGAAACAAAAATAATTGCCTATTCTTTCCTGCCTTATCTCCATATTTTAGGTTTTACTTCCATCCTATGTCATCATTTTACGGGTAATTTCAGACTTCCAGATGTAATTATTTACAGTATCAAGTGTTAAGGGGAAAATCTGTTATCGGCCTTGGAAAGACAGTTCACATACGAAGACAAATAACTCCAACAATGAGAAAGCAAATTAAACTTTGCCATAGTCAAAGCCAGCTCAAACTGACAAAACATGTGTATTTATTTTATGCTATGCATCGGCCTAGTTAAAATGCTGCATTGCCTGTCCTTTTTCACATTTAATCATGTCTGTATGAGAAACCAAGGCCAGTTCGGTAAAATGTGCAGTTGCGCATACTTTGTCATCTCTTAATGTATTCACAGCATATAATTCACCTTTCCAGCTAACTTTGTGAACTTTCACTATTATTTTCTCTTTTTTCAACAAACAACACAGAAGAGGGCTTTAGATGTATTTTTATTTGAGCTCAGGAACTAGCTGCAACAGTTTAGCTTAGATATGCTGTATACGGTTACTGCAATGCTGTATCTGGCTGCTGTTTTATTGCTTAAATAACCTTTAGTAAATTATGAACTAAATTAAATAACATTATTGTTTTTGTTATTATTAATAATTTATGGCTTCTATGTACCCACTTAGTAAATTTAGAACAGTCTTCAGATAGTATATAGTACTATCTTCAGATAGTAATATGTACTATCGTCAGACTGTTAAAAATTTACTCTGTCTAAATATTATCACGAATTATTAGTAAATATTATTAGTAAATATTATATTAGAATTTGGTAAATACCGCTGTCTAACTTTACACTGTCTATCGGTTAACTAAATTTACCTTACTAATCATGCATCAAAATTGTTCCAACCATTAGGGCCCAAACTATTAGCGTAATCTACTGCCCTTTGCATTTAAATCATAACCCATTGAGGAGCTGGGCGCAAAAAGTGTCCAAATCGCATAATACACATGGGGGGGGGGGGGGGATTTATCAAAACCTGTGCTGAGGAAAAGTTGACCAGTTGCCCATGACAGCCAATAGTTTTTATATTTTATCAAAAGGCCTCTGAAAAATAGCCAGGCGCTCCTGTATCCCAGCCATCCTCTCCCCCCCCCACCCCGACCTAATTCATCTAATTAAAAAGACCACCATGAACGATACAATTAAATGTGCGGTTTTAACCCCTTAAGGACTCAGCCCATTTTGGCCTTAAGGACTCAGACAATTTAATTTTTACGTTTTCATTTTTTCCTCCTCGCCTTCTAAAAATCATAACTCTTTTATATTTTCATCCACAGACTAGTATGAGGGCTTGTTTTTTGCGCGACCAGTTGTCCTTTGTAATGACATCACTCATTATATCATAAAATGTATGGCGCAACCAAAAAACACTATTTTTGTGGGGAAATTAAAACGAAAAACGCAATTTTGCTAATTTTGGAAGGTTTTGTTTTCACGCCGTACAATTTCTGGTAAAAATGACATGTGTTCTTTATTCTGAGGGTCAATACGATTAAAATGATACCCATTATTATATACTTTTATATTATTGTTGCGCTTAAAAAAAATCACAAACTTTTTAACCAAATTAGTACGTTTATAATCCCTTTATTTTGATGACCTATAACTTTTTATTTTTCCGTATAAGCGGCGGTATGGGGGCTCATTTTTTGCGCCATGATCTGTACTTTTTTTTGATACCACATTTGTATATAAAAAACTTTTAATACATTTTTTATAATTTTTTTTTTAATAAAATGTATTAAAAAAAGTAGGAATTTTTGACTTTTTAAATTTTTTTTCGTTCACGCCGTTCACCGTACGGGATCATTAACATTTTATTTTAATAGTTCGGACATTTACGCACACGGCGATACCAAATATGTCTATAAAAAATGTTTTTTACGCTTTTTGGGGGTAAAATAGGAAAAAACGGACGTTTTACTTTTTTATTGGGGGAGGGGATTTTTCACTTTTTTTTTACTTTTACTTTTACATTTTTTTACATTTTTTTTTACACTTGAATAGTCCCCATAGGGGACTATTCATAGCAATACCATGATTGCTAATACTGATCTGTTCTATGTATAGGACATAGAACAGATCAGTATTATCGGTCATCTCCTGCTCTGGTCTGCTCGATCACAGACCAGAGCAGGAGACGCCGGGAGCTGCACGGAGGAAGGTGAGGGGACCTCCATGCGGCGTTATGAATGATCGGATCCCCGCAGCAGCGCTGCGGGCGATCCGATCGTTCATTTTAATCGCGAACTCCCGCAGATGCCGGGATCTGTATTGATCCCGGCACCTGAGGGGTTAATGGCGGACGCCCGCGAGATCGCGGGCGTCGGCCATTGCCGGCGGGTCCCTGGCTGCGATCAGCAGCCGGGATCAGCCGCGCATGACACGGGCATCGCTCCGATGCCCGCGGTTATGCATAGGACGTAAATGTACGTCCTGGTGCGTTAAGTACCACCTCACCAGGACGTACATTTACGTCCTGCGTCCTTAAGGGGTTAAACAACTGGTACATGGCTCAACAAGATACTGATCTCATTGAAATCACCGGATCTAATCCAATAGTCACAGAAAAAAACACTACCATCCGTAATTACATAAAAAATAAAATACGTAATAGCAACTGGTTTACTGGTATCCAACAGGTAATTTCCCGTTTTTCATGCACATCCTGTAAATACAACGAAAAATTCAATACACTTAAACTGGGCAGTTACACTATAAAGATCAAACAGTTTTTTACATGTAGAACTTCCTACACGGTCTATTGTCTTCTCTATACCTGTGGGTATTTCTATATAGGGAAGTCAATTAGGCCACTGCACCACAGAATTAGGGAACATGTCAAATCTCTAAGTACAGGCTCAAGATCTCCCCGCTTTATTTCACATATGCAAAATGCCCATAATGGCAACCCAGAAGCTTTCCGATTTGCTGCTATACAAAAAATGTAAACTCCAAAGCCTGGTATTAACAGGCATCGACATCTATTGAGAAGCGAAGCCAGATGGATCATTTGCACTGATGCCACTGGCCCGCTAGGTCAAGGTATTACTTTTAACGGAACTTGATATGTGTACAGTGGTCCCTCAACATACAATGGTAATTCGTTCCAAACGACCCATCGTTTGTCGAATCCATCGTATGTTGAGGGATCCGTGCAATGTAAAGTATAGGCAGCTGTACTCACCTGTCCCCGCCACTCCGCACCAGGTCCTCACCGCTCCCGCTGCTGTTCCAGGGGCTCCCGATGCTGTCCCGCTGCTCCGGTGTCTTCTTCGCGATCCTCCGGTGTCTTGCGCATCTTCTGCAGGGTCCGGGCCTCGCTTTCCGGTGACGTTATTACGCTGCTGTGCCGGGGCGGCGTGTGCGTAGTGACGTAATAACGACGCCGGAAAGCAAGGCCCGGACCCTGGAGAAGATGCGCAAGACACCGGAGGATCGCGAAGTGGACCCGGAGCAGCGGGGATAGGTAAGTGAACCTGCCAGGGATGTATTATATGTAAACATGTGAATGTTTTTTGTTTACCTGTATCTCCATGGTGACCTGTGTGTTTTTAGGCACTCCTTTTCCCCAACATCATCACGCTTTAGCCTGACAAAGTGATTCGGCTCGCAATGGTCCATCACCATCTCCATAACTCTGCGTCTCGTCCAACTGCTTTCCTGTATGTTTCACCCTGTTTTGCTTGTCGAGCAATAAAGAAGCACCTGCATAGAACATGGTGAGTGCTCCGCTTCATTCTTCTTGATACAATATCCCAAATTTCTGTGTTTTGGTCACATCACATTTAAAAAAATAAAATGCAATAAATACTAAAGTAGTACCAAAAAACTACAGATCATGGTGCAAAAAATTTAGCCCTCATACATCAATATTTATGGAAAAATGAGAAAGTTATAGGGTGTCAACATAGGGCAATTTTTAACATACTTATTTTGTGAAAAAAAAAGTTTTAGATTTTTTTTTAAAGTGGTACACTAATAGAAAAGTATATAATCATGTGTATCATATTAATCGTATTGACCCACAGAATAAAGAAAACATGTTATTGTTACCATAAAGGTTACAGTGTAAAAACGAAAGCCTCCAAAATTAGCAAAATGTCAGTTTTCTTTTCTATTTCCTCACACAAATAAAACATTTTTGGGTCTGCCATACATTTTATGGTAAAATGAGTGTTGTCATTACAAAAAACAATTGGTCACGCAACAAACAAGCCTCATATGGGTTTGTGCATGGAAATATAAAAGTTATGATTTTTAGAAGGTGAGGTAGAAAAAACGAAAGTGCAAAAATAAAATTGGCTGTGTCCTTAAGGCCTAAATGGGCTGTGCCCTTAAGAGGTTAAAGTCATGTTACAAAAAGCTGTATGTTAATAGAAAAAGACCAGAGCATGATCCGAGTGCATTACCAGACATAGGAAAAATAAGCGATTGCTCTTACCAAAGTTGGTTGCGCTGATAGCACAAAGTCTTTGTCAGCACATCGCAAGTGTATGTCAGCAGTCCTGGATCAGTACGATCTCCTCTAGGATCTCAGCAGTCAGAATTGGTAAATAAGACAAATAATTCATATATCCAGTTCATATATCCATAAATTAAGGCAATTTATGAAGCAATTCCGAAAATTACAATTACAGGCAGGAAGTTGTACTTTCCATGTGTTTCGAGTTCATACCAAACTGTTTCGCAAGTACATGCATATCTGTACTTGAGAAAGAATTCTGTACGCACTCAAAGGCACTTCCTGCCTTTTTTCCACAGGAGATAGCACTTGGAAAGTGATTTCCTATAGGATAAATGAAGAACTTACTTCGTTGTGGTCACATGATGACCCCATACTTCTACTTCAGATGTGATGTGTGGCCTCTTGATTACAATAAGGTCCAGTAGTGAGGATGGCATGAATTTCATACATAGCACAAGATGTTCATTGGACTTCATTGGTAATCATGGAGGACACTTATGGGAATAACAGAACCTAAACCGCAGCTTCCTATAAAACAGGTAAAAATAATTCTAAGTCAGTCTTCTAAACTCATAGGGTTGCATTTATGATTGCTTATACACAGTTTTCAATGTCTACTGTGCATGCAAAATTTTGCTCAGTGAGCTTTTTTTTGCGTATGTAATTTCTGATAATTGGTACATGATTTTTGATAGAGCTTTTCATTAGGAATTCTATGTCTCTGTGTACCGTGGAGCTGTTTATGCAGTGGACATTGATTTATTAACTGCATCTTTTTTGTTTATGTGCTCAAACTTTGTGCAATGTCCTATTTTTTTTTTGAGCAAATATACACCATCAAGGAGGACATGTAAAAATATTTTCTAAAATATGTAGTATGGGATAGCCAGGGCAGTGAGTACAGAACATTAGTTGGGTACGACGGGAATATCTTCTTACTGATGGACAGGGCCCTAATGCTTACAGACCTGCTGGCGCTGCCTGCAGGGACTGCACCATACCTGGGAGCCACCGAGCCACTTGGGGAATTGATGCCCACTGCTGCGGCCAACTGCTGGTGAGAAGGGATAAAGGCAGGGCTGCAGAGGCCTTTAGGCGGCGAATCAGTCTTCCTTCTAGACTCCGGTGAGCAGCCAGGGGCGGGGTTGGGCAGGCAGGGAAATATCATTAAAGCCTGAGCACGGCATGTGACCAGCCCCAGCTGCCTCTTCTCTTAAATGATAGAAGGGCAGCAGGGGCTGTATTGAGGCAGCGCCGCAGGCCCGGCCCTAGTGTTGTCGATGTTTCTCATAATTTGCGGTGCTCATCTAGGCCAAAGCGAGCCAAAGCCTAAGTGATCTAATGCTAGAGCTGCAACCCGGTCTCATTCACCTCCCCTCTCCTTTATTCTGAAAGGTAGAGATGAAGTGAATGGTAGAGCGAAGGGGGCTTTTCTACTGTTGAGCAAACTTTATCAAAGGACATGTAAATTTGTAGTAAATTTTGCGCAAGAGTGTATATAATAAAAGCAGTAGAAAGAGATAAATCCATGTCTACAATAGACATAGAATGATAAATGTCCCCCAGTGAATCTAAAGCCACTGAATTGCAAGTCACACACTTAAAATTTGCACTGTACAATATACACATAGCACTTGCACACATTTGCTGTCTGTTGCTTTTAAAGCAGGATTTTCCCAAGTCAAAATGCAGTAGCTTCCATTCACTGCTTCTCCTTGCTCCCTTCTCCTTATTAATACTGTACACTGAACAGTATTTTATAAGGAACCTTTATATTGACTATTACGGATATAAGGCTACGGATGTAACTATATGAGACGTTATCTCTCCAAAACTGAAGTATTTTTCATGCACTAAATGGATTAAAACATGTAATAATATTGTTTAATGGTGGTTACTCAATTTCACTCTATTTTATTTTATTACTACCAACAGCATTATTTGTATAACAGGAATATAACTGTATGCTATTTAACAGCCACAAGGGTCCTGGGGTATGTTTTAGCAATATTAGTAACATTTTATGCAGTATAATAGAGTTGTGATGGTTTGCTATTTTTAGTATATCTTGTTAATAAATTGCATGTGTTTGCATTCAACGTCACTGGTCACACGGTTGTTAATTATATACAACAGTGTATCTAAAAAGACCTAAATTGTCAGTATTTTTCTGCAATATCAGCATGAGTTTGTGAGGGATCGGTCCTGTCAAACTAACCTGATAAGCTATTATGAGGAGGTGAGCTCCAGACTGGACCGGAGTGAATCGCTGGATGCTGTATATGTTGATTTCTCCAAAGCATTTGATACTGTGCCACATAAAAGATTGGTGCATAAAATAAGAATGATTGGGCTGGGGTAAAATGTGTGTAAGTGCGTAAGTAACTGTCTCAGTAATAGGAAACAGAGAGTGATTATCAATGGTGCATACAGTGATTGGGTGACTGTTACTAGTGGGGTACAACAGGAGTCAGTTTTGGGTCTTATTCTTTTTTAATACATTTATTAATGACCTTGTAGAGGTATTAAATAGTGAAGTGTTGCTTCTTTTAGATGATACTAAGCTCTGTAAAGGAGATAACACAATAGAGGATAGTGCACTGTTACAGCTGGATGGGAAGGAAAAATCCAGGCTGAGAATATGCGTTAAATGGGAGAATACTGGGGACAAATGACATGGAAAAGGATTTGTGAGTATTAGCTGACAGCAAATTTAACTGTAGCAACCAGTGTCAGGCAGCTGCGGCCAAAGCAATTAAAATCATGGGGTGTATCAAAAGGGGCATTGATGGCCATGACTACGAAAAAATTGTACCACTGTACAAATCACTAGTCAGGCCACACATGAAATGATTTGTACAGTACTAGGCACCAGTGTACAAGAAATATATATTTGTGCTAGAGGGGGTTCAAAGATGGGCAACCAGAGTAATAAGGAGAATGGGAGGGCTACAGTTTCAGAAACATTATCAGAATTAGGGTTATTTTGGTTAGAAAAATGACAGCTTAGGCGCAACCTAATAACTGTGTATAAGTATATCAGGGGGCAGTACAGAGATCTCTTCAGTGATCTATTAATACCCAAGACTAGAGATAAGCGAACTTTTCAAAAGTTCTGTTATGATGGTTTGCAAATTCTGGCAAAAGGTTGTGGTTATGACCGAACAAGTTCTGTTCAAACCTGTACTTCCCCAATAGCTCGGAAACATGAGTATAACATTGTCTAAGAGCCCTAAAAGCCCTGTATAACACTAATGTTTTTACCCATTTCTGAGCTGTTTTTAAGCAAATGTTAATTTTAAAATTGACTCCAGACACACTGGACTAGTGTATTTTTTGTTTTCTTACAATTGTCCAAAAATCATCCCTTATTGGAGGCAAATACTTGCTGATATTTATTTATATTTAAAGAAGCAGTAACCTTTTACAAGCTGCATATTTTGGGGTATAGCAACAGAACTGGCATCCTAGAAAGTAGGCAAAAGTGACACAAATCCCTCAATGCCCTGCCTTTTCACAATAATCAGAAAATAAGAGAACCGGCACTGTATATAGGACTTGTAGTCCAAAGATGCTCTGCTCCTCAGGCCATGACTCATTCAGCATTCCAAAGTAGCAAAAAGCTGTGGGGGGGTATGTATAAAACCTTTTACTCCATTATTTTGGCTGTAGTTTGTCTCTATTTTTGGTGCAGTTGCTTTTTAGAGACAAATAATTGCAACAAACCAAATAGAAAAGTGACGTTGGAAGTTGTGATTTCAGTTGAAATCATGCAGTGGTCAGGAATTTATGATTTGTGACTTTTCAGTTTGTCACACATATTGGCGCAATTACGCTTATTTAGGCGCAATTCTATACCAGTTGTCAGGTGGCTTAGAAACTGACTGTGGACAGCGTTATAAAAAAGTCACACATTTTGTTGCACGGGTTAAAATTCGCAGAGAAATTTAATCAGCACCAAATTTATCACATGCCCTGTGCCATGTAATAAATATGGTGCAGGCACACAGTTTTAACACGTGAATTAATCGAGTGAAAAGTCGTGCACCTCCTCCACTTTTCTTGAATACCTCCCTGTGTCTTTATTCACCCATCAGAGTTACAAAAGGTACAACATATCAGCCTCACAATAAGGCCTTTCTCAAGCTTGTGAGACCCAACTTTTTGCTACTTTGGAGTGCAGTTTTTACTACTTTGGAATATGCCTTTCACAATAAGTGCAAAACAAAACCTGTCCCACTTTTAACTTCTAATTTAAACTGATTTTGCACTGACACAACAGATGCTGAACACTCTTTTCAGTATTGCTTTACTACAATTATTATATATGTGTGGTCTTTCTTTTATCTGTGTTTTTCACTGCTTTGTGTCCCTCACAGAGATCTTCACCTAAACCTGATATCTCTAAAATAGCTGCTGAAGCTTTGTTCATATGCTTTTATACTGACTTTTACATCACCCCATACTCTGCCTCCTGACTGTCGGGGGGAGCTGTTTGAAAGGCATTATGGGATTTCCTGAGTTCATGTGATCCTTTCTCCTTCTTCTTCCTGCCATGTGGCTGATTTTCTTTTAGCAGATTCTGCCACATGCACAGCCCGAAGGTCGAGTTCTAGCTGAACTGAACTTTTAGCAAAGTTCTGACTGAACTCAGGTGCTACATGTTCAGTTCGCTCATCTCTACCCAGGACTTTAACAAGGGGGCATCCTCTATGTCTAGAGCACATAGGGGGGGGGGTTCTTTACTGTAAGAGTAGTAAAACTATTGAACGCTCTGCCAGAGAAAGTGGTCATGGTGAACTCAAACAAAGAGTTTAAAACTGGCCTGGATGCATTTCTAAAGAGCAATAATAATTCTGGAGGTGGAATGTTGATCCAGGAATTTGTTCTAATTGGGAGATTTTTAGTTAGAAAGGAATTTTTCTCCCTGAAATGAGAAACATTGGCCCTATATCCTTTTTTTTTAACTACTTCTGAATCAACCCTATGATCTCATAGGCTAACTTGGATGGACATGTGTCTTTTTTCAGACTTACAAACTATATAAACCGCTGAGAGGTCCACTTTAAGGTACTCTTCAGAAATACACATTATATTACTGGTGGTCACTTCAATGGAAATGAACATCAAAATCAATTACAGCCACTAACAGCGACCTACTGCTTTTAAATGCATGTATTTATTTACTTATTTATTTAATTAATTAATTAAACTATATACAATATCAATGTTATTTTCTGCTTGTTTGTTTTTTAATGGGTTTGTTTTTTATATTATCTTAAGGTGTTAAATGAAATTAAATATTTTCCTGTAATGAAACATATAAAGTACACTTAGTAACAAAAGGCATTTTAATATTAGCCAAACATATATTATAGTGTTCACACTAATATCATGGCACATTTAAAATGAATTTAATTTAGTTCCAGGAGAAAACCTGATTTAAGATGTCAAGACCTTTTTAAAAGGGGTGTTCAATATTTCATTCTTAATTGTAAATGATAATATTTATGTCCATAGATTTTTTCCCCCTTCACCAGAATGAAGAAAAACCAGACGGTTGGAAATAGTCATCAGAAAGGTTATGCTAGGACTTGTCATGTTTTATATTACTGAGCAGTCCGTTTGACAAGTGATGTCCTCTTACAGCTGAGATGAGCCAGGCACCTTTAGTAGCAGCAGTAAAGATGACTATAAAAAATACCATATAAGAAAGGGTAATGATGAAATTTAACTGCTCCCTATCACACACCTGGGGTCTAGTAATCTGAAAATAGGGGGTCCAGGTGCTTCATCTTTTACTGCCTTGTCCTTGCCTGGAAGTTTAAGGTCCTTCCACTGAACCATAACATATTATTGTAGCCAATGCTAAATGCTCAGCCTGTGTCTTCCGCAAAGGCCATTATGCTTGCTTCAATGATTTCATCGAAAAGCTTGGGATCCCCTTTTCTAAAAAAAAAAAAATTGATAAGCTGTAAAGGAAATATTTGTTGGCTTAATTTCCGTTTTTACATTATAACATAAATGAATACAGATTACTTAGTTACACAAATGGTTAGTAATAATTAGATTTCAGAGCTTGAGGAAAATTCTGCTCATTTAATTTAATCATAATGAACAAATGTACATTACTTATTATTATAAACAAAATGACAATAATTCCTGACGCAGCTGTAGATATTATATGTAGTGTTGTCAAACATGTTGTCTCTAACTTGTATATTTGGGGTCTTTCCCTTCAACTGTATAATTTCTATAAAATGAGACTTTTCTTTCCATAACTGTGCCATGTGGGCGGGTTTATCCTTGTATGTCGACAGAACTGAGCAGTGCGCTCTTTTTTAATCAGCTACTTACCCTTCCTCTTCCTCCCCTCTCACTGCATCAGTTATATATAAAGGCTTAACCGCCTATAGAAAGAGTTATGAAAACCATATTATCATCACGGCATAGTAAAGCTACAGATTCACTGCAGTGGCCAGGGTAGAATAAGTACATTTCCTAGAAATGTCCTGATATCATAATGTTCATGATATTTTTTACATATGCTAAACTGTCCAAGATGAAAGGGCTAGGCTATTGTATACTTTTCTTTCTCATATTTTCAAATTCCTACTGGTAAGTTGCACTGGATTGTTGCATTACAATTGAAAGCAGTCAGTCCAATGTCTATTGTCTTTAACGTAAGAATTTTAAAGAATGGTTTAAAAAATGATAATTTAGAAAATAATATAATACCTATAGTCATATAAAACGTTTTATTGAGCAATAAAGTTATTGGTGGTTATAAGAAAGTGCAGTCAAAGTTCTTTGATATAGTTCAAGCAATAGATAAATGGGCAAAGGGACTATGACAGTTTTTTTTGTTTATGGTTACAAAAAATAATAATAATAACTAGTTTAATATTTTTACACCACCCCCAGCCATGGTGTACATTTTTGTTTTCCCAGGACATCCCATTTAAGATTAGACACCCAGCCACCCAGAAATTGACCTTTGATGGGAAGAAAGCACAGAAGAAGTCAGCTTTTCAAACTATTTACACTGCCATGTGGCAAGAGGGAGATACTGATTGGTAAAGCTTCAGTCTGCCATAGTCAGCAATGTCCTTCACAATTCCAGCACTATGTAAATGCTGAATCACGGAAGAAAGGTGCATGCTGTAGTCTCAAGCTGTATCATATGGATCTCTGGGAAACATAGAGTACCTCTCAGAACTTTCAACCAGAACCTCATGGCAGGCTACTGAAACAAAAATGGAATGAGTCTATTTGCATATTTATGATGAACTCATGCAACTTTATGCTAGTTCAAATTCCTTGCCAATACAGTTTCTCAGAACTGAGGAGAATATTGATGCTTTACTGGCTCAATCCCTGGCTGCCATATGTGCTTGTGTGCAAGCCTGAACATTTCAATGGTTTTAAAGAAGAAGATGGCTGTTATGAGTTGGACCAGGTTTGGCGTTTGAGGTTCATTTTCCCACAGCATCGTATGTTACTAAGCGGTGCTTCAAAGGGGTATTCCAGGCAAAACCTTTTTTTATATATAGATCAACTGGCTCCGGAAAGTTAAACAGATTTGTAAATTACTTCTATTAAAAAATCTTAATCCTTACAATAGTTATTAGCTTCTGAAGTTTTCTGTCTAACTGCTCAATGATGATGTCACGTCCCGGGACGTGAGTCATCAGAAAGCAGTTAGACAGAAAACAACAGCTCAACTTCAGAAGCTTATAACTATTGGAAGGATTAAGATTTTTTAATAGAAGTAATTTACAAATCTGTTTAACTTTCCGGAGCCAGTTGATATATGAAAAAAAGTTTTGGCCTGGAATATCCCTTTAAAATTGCTCCAGTGTCCATGCCCATGCCAGGTGTATGAATAGTTTGCACTGTGAATCAGAAGATGCTTGTGTTTCATCCTGACTGCACTAAGCTTTCCTTTGCCATTGATTCTGTTATTCTGTTATTCTGCGTATTTTGGCTTTGGCTATCCTTAAAGGGGTACTTTTTTTTTTTAAATCAACTGGGGCCAGAAGGTTAAACAGATTTGAAAATTACTTCTATTAAAAAATCTTAACTGCTTTTTAGGGTTTGTATACTACAGAGGAAATGGTTTTCTTTTTGGAATACAGAGCTCTCTGCTCACATCATGACCACAGTGCTCTCTGCTGACATATTTTAGGAACTGTCCAGAGCAGCATATGTTTGCTATGTGGATTTTCTCCTGCTCTGGACAGTTCTTAAAATGGACAGAAATGTCAGCAGAGAGCACTGTGGTCATGATGTCAGCAGAGAGCTCTGTGTTCCAAAAAGAAAACCATTTCCTCTGTAGTATTCAGCAGCTAATAAGTACTGGAAGGATTAAGATTTTTTAATAGAAGTAATTTACAAATCTGTTTAACTTTCTGGCACCAGTTGATTTAAAAAAAAAAAACGTTTTCCATGGGAGTACCCCTTTAACGTTTATTCTTGGTATCTTAGCAGGTATCTTGGCTTTTGACCCGGCTATTTGATTATCCTATTTCTGTGTGTTTGCTATCCCCAGTGTTTAGCACTTTCGTTTAGTGCTTGCTTACCCTTTGTATTCCGACCTTTCTCCCCTGACTTACACCCTTGTTGTTTGTCCTGACTTGTGACGCCCCAGCACATTATACAGCGCAGGGTTCTTCGACCAGTTGTAAAATCGTCGCCTAGGGTAATTACGCAAGCAGGCAGGGATAGTGGTTCTGGGTAAGAGTAGGGCTGCACTATTCACTGCCCTACATAGTTACATAGTTACATAGTTAGTACGGTCGAAAAAAGACATATGTCCATCAAGTTCAACCAGGGAATTAAGGGGTAGGGGTGTGGCGCGATATTGGGGAAGGGATGAGATTTTATATTTACGTGATAATGGCTTATATTTTACAACTAAGAATGAAAAATGCATTTTAACCACTTAATGGCGCAGGTTGTACAGGTACACCTTTGCCCCCTGGTACTCAAAGGACAACTGCAGCGGCATTACACTTATCCCCTATCCACAGGATAGGGGATAAGTGTTTGATCATGGGGGGTCCGACTGCTGGGACCCCCCCCCCCCCCATCCCCCTAACGGGGCGCCACCATGAGCGCTCATGGTGAGCGCTAAGGCACGTAGCGTCGACTTAGAGGTCGACGGTGATGCCCCATCTCCTCCCCGTCCCCATACAGTTCTATGGGGGATGTGGGGAGGCACGAACGCTGCCTCCCCACCTCTCCCATAGAGATGTATGGAGGAGGCGTGCCGGCCGCAACGTCATGCTGCGGCTGGCACGCCCCCTGCACAGTAGAGCCGCGGCCCCGTACAGGATATCGCCGGGGGCCCCAGCGTTCGGACCCCCCGCGATCAAATACTTATCCCCTATCTTGAGGATAGGGGATAAGTGTTTGTAACGCTGCAGATGTCCTTTAAGAACTTAAGTGGCTTAAGGACTGATGGAGCTGTGCTCGCTTCAGAGTAGTGAGTGTCAGCTACCCTCAGTAGCCAGACACTCACTGCCTATTTCAGGCAGTAGCGATCCGACCACTGCCCGGCATTTAACCCTTTAGATGCTGTGATCAATGCAGATCATAGTGTCTAAAGTGAAAGTAAAACTTTGCAGTAGCTTAGAGGAGCTTACTGAACCCCTGCTACATGATCCCAGGGGTTCCTTAAGCTAAAATGGCAGAGGAGGGTCCCCTTACCTGCCTCCTGCTGCCAATCACCAATTCACTCATGTAGCCTGACATAGCCAGGCTAAATCAGTGGATTGTTAAAGTTTGCACATTTTTTTATTACATTTTTTACGTAGTATGTGAATATAAACACTATATAAATTGGATATTGTTTTAATTGTGTTGACCTACAGAATAAAGAAAATGGATTATTTTTACCATAAAGTGCACAGCGTAAAAAACAAAACCTCCAAAATTTGCTAAATTGCTGTTTTATTTTTTTTTACACATTTCTGCCCACAAATATATAGTTTTTTTCTTTTTGTTACATTTTATGTTCAAATAGTGTCATTACATAGTACAAATTGTAATGCAAAAAACAAGCCTTCTTATGGGTCTATAGGTGAAAAAAATTAAAGAGTTATGGATTTTAAAAGGAGAGAAAGAAAAAAGGAAAACACAAAAATGAAAATAAGACCAAAATGAGCTGAGTTCTTAACTCCTTAAGGACCGGGGTTTTTTCCGTTTTTGCATTTTCGTTTTTTGCTCCTTGCCTTTAAAAAATCATAACTCTTTCAATTTTGCACCTAAAAATCCATATGATGGCTTATTTTTTGCACCACCAATTCTACTTTGTAATGACGTCAGTCATTGTGCCCAAAAATCTACGGTGAAACGGGAAAAAAAATCATTGTGAGACAAAATTGAAAAAAAAAAACGCCATTTTGTAACTTTTGGGGGCTTCCGTTTCTACGTAGTACATTTTTCGGTAAAAATGACACCTTACCTTTATTCTGTAGGTCCATATGATTAAAATGATACCCTACTTATACAGGTTTGAATTTGTCGCACTTCTGGAAAAAATCATAACTTCATGCAGAAAAATTTATACGTTTAAAATTGTCATCTTCTGACCCCTATAACTTTTTTATTTTTCTGTGTATGGGGCGGTATGAGGGCTCATTTTTTGCGCCGTGATCTGAAGTTTTTAACGGTACCATTTTTGCATTGATAGGACTTATTGATCGCTTTTTATTCATTTTTTCATGATATAAAAAGTGACCAAAAATGCACTATTTTGGACTTTGGAATTTTTTTGCGCGCACGCCATTGACCGTGCGGTTTAATTAATGATATATTTTTATAATTCGGACATTTCCGCACGCGGTGATACCATTTATGTTTATTTTTATTTTTATTTACACTGTGTTTTTTCTTTTATGGGAAAAGGGGGGTGATTCAAACTTTTAATAGGGAAAGGGGTTAAATGATGTTTATTCACTTTTTTTTTGCACTTTTTTTTTGCAGTGTTATAGGTCCCATAGGGACCTATAACACTGCACACACTGATCTTTTACATTGATCACTGGTTTCTCATAAGAAACCAGTGATCGATGATTCTGCCGCATGACTGCTCATGCCTGGATCTCAGGCACTGAGCTGTCATTCGGCGATCAGACAGCGAGGAGGCAGGTAGGGGCCCTCCCGCTGTCCTGTCAGCTGTTCAGGATGCCGCAATTTCACCGCGGCTATCCCGAACAGCCCACTGAGCTAGCCGGCATGCTTTCGGTTTCACTTTAGATGCGGCGTTCAACTTTGAACGCCGCGTCTAAAGGGTTAATAGCGCGCGGCACAGCGATCAATGCCGCGCGCTATTAGCCACGGGTCCCGGACGTTGTTAGAGGCCGGGCCCGAACCGCTATGACGCGGGGCCACGCCGTGGCCCCGCGTTATAGATCGGGAGTGGACACATGACGTTCCAGTACGTCATGTGTCCTTAAGGGGTTAAGGAGTTAAGGGAAGATTTTCCTCTTCCTTAAAGGAGTATTTCACCCCTAGATATCTTAAGATGTCTAATTGTGGTGGTCAGGCCGCTGGGACCCCCCAGGATCACCGGCCTGCTACCCCGATGTTCTGAGCAATTATGTTCAGAACGCCAGCTTTAGGTGGTCGTGGTCATGATGCCACGCCTCCTCCATTCATGTCTATAGGAGGGGGCGTGACGGCTGTGGTCACTCAACATCTCAATGTCTAGGGACAGAGTACCCCTTTAAGAGAAAACCTGAAGAAGTGAGGACTTATCCTGAAAAAAAATTGTCCAACGATTTAACCCCATAAGGACCAGGCCATTTTACACCTTAGGACCAGAGCGTTAGGACCAGAGCCCATTTTGGCCTTAAGGACTCAGACAATTTAATTTTTACGTTTTCATTTTTTCCTCCTCGCCTTCTAAAAATCATAACTCTTTTATATTTTCATCGCCAGACTAGTATGAGGGCTTGTTTTTTGCGTGACCAGTTGTGCTTTGTAATGACATAACTCATTATATCATAAAATGTATGGCGCAACCAAAAAACACTATTTATGTGGGGAGATTAAAAAGAAAAACGCAATTTTGCTAATTTTGAAAGGTTTTGTTTTCACGCCGTACAATTTACGGTAAAAATGATGTGTGTTCTTAATTCTGAGGGTCAATACGATTAAAATGATACCCATTATTACTTACTTTTATATTATTGTTGTGCTTAAAAAAAATCACAAACTTTTAAACCAAATTAGTACTTTTACAATCCCTTTATTTTGATGACCTCTAACTTTTTTATTTTTCCGTATAAGCGGCGGTATGAGGGCTCGTTTTTTGCGCCATGATCTGTACTTTTTTTTTGATACCACATTTGCATATAAAAAACTTTAAATACATTCTTTATAATTTTTTTTAAATAAAATTTATTAAAAAAGTAGCAATTTTGCACTTTTTTTTTTACGTTCACGCCGTTCACCGTACGGGATCGTTAACATTTTATTTTAATAGTTTGGACATTTATGCACGCGGCGATACCAAATATGCCTATTAAATTTAGGGGACTATTCATAGCAATACCATGATTGCTAATACTGATCTGTTCTATGTATAGGACATAGAACAGATCAGTGTTATCGGCTATCTTCTGTTCTGGTCTGCTCGATCTCAGACCAGAGCAGAAGACGCCGGGAGCCGGAAGGAGGAAGGTGAGGGGACGTCCGTGCGGTGTTCTGAATGATCAATCATTGAAATCACGCACTGCCGCAGATGCCGGGATCTGTATTGATCCCGGCACCTGAGAGGTTAATGGCGGACGCCCTCGAGATCGCGGGCGTCGGCCACTGCCGGCGGGTCCCTGGCTGCGATCAGCAGCCGGGACCAGCCGCGCATGACACAGGCATCGCTCCGATGCCCGCGGTTATGCACAGGACGTAAATGTACGTCCTGGTGCGTTAAGTACCACCGCACCAGGACGTACATTTACGTCCTGCGTCCTTAAGGGGTTAAACATTAATAACATTAATAACATTAATCATTCTGATTCCAAGATAGTTTTTTCGGGACATATTCTACTTTAACACAGTGGTAAAATTATGTGGCAACTTGCATCATTTCATGGTGAAAAATCCAAAAATTTTAAGAAAAAAATGAAAATTTTATATTTTTCTAACTTTGAAGCTCTCTGCTTGTAAGGAAAATGAGTATTCCAAATATTTTTTTTTTTTTGGATCACATATACAATATGTCTACTTTATGTTTGCATCATAAAATTGACGTGTTTTTACTTTTGGAAGACACCAGAGGGCTTTAAAGTTCAGCAGCAATTTTCTAATTTTTCACAAAATTTTCAAACTCACTATTTTTCAGTAACCAGTTCAGTTTTGAAGTGGATTTGAAGGGTCTTCATATTAAAAATACCCCATAAATGACCCCAATATAAAAACTGCACCCCCCAAAGTATTCAAAATGACATTCAGTAAGTGTTTTAACCCTTTAGGTGTTTCACAGGAATAGCAGCAAAGTGAAGGAGAAAATTCAAAATCTACATTTTTTACACTCGCATGTTCTTGTAGACCCAATTTTTGAATTTTTGCAAGGGGTAAAAGGAGAAAAATTTTTACTGGTATTTGTAGCCCAATTTCTCTCGAGTAAGCGCATACCTCATATGTCTATGTAAAGTGTTCGGTGGGTGCAGTAGAGGGCTCAGAAAGGAAGGAGCGACAAGGGGATTTTGGAGAGAACATTTTTCTGAAATGGTTTTTGGGGGACGTGTCACCTTTAGGAAGCCCCTAGGGTGCCAAAACAGCAACAAAAAAAAAACACATGGCATACCAGTTTGGAAACTAGACCCTTCGGGGAACGTAACAAGGAATTAAGTGAGCCTTAATACCCCACAGGTGTTTCATGACTTTTGCAAATGTAAAAAAAAAAAAATAATTTACATAAAATGCTTGTTTTCCCAAAAATTTTACATTTTTACAAAGGGTTAAAGCAGAAAATACCCCCCAAAATTTGAAGCCCAATTTCTCCCGATTCAGAAAACAACCCATATGGGGTGAAAAGTGGTCTGCTGGCTCACTACAAGTCTCAGAAGCGGAGTAGTCACATTTGGCTTTTTGGAAGCAAATTTTGCTCTGGGGGCATGCCGCATTTAGGAAGCCCCTATGATGCCAGGACAGCAAAAAAAAAACACATGGCATTATATTTTGGAAACTAGACCCCTTGGGGAATGTAACAAGGGGTAAAGTGAACCTTAATATTCAACAGGGGTTTCACGACTTTTGCATATGCAAACAAAAAATAAAAAATGTAACCAAAAATGCTTGGTTTCCCAAAAATTTTTAATTTTTACAAAGGGTTAAAGCAGAAAATACCCCCCAAAATTTGAAGCCCAATTTCTCCCGATTCAGAAAACACCACATGAGGGGGGTGAAAAGTGCTCTGCTGGCGCACTACAGGTCTCAGAAGAGGAGAGGTCACATTTAGCTTTTTGGAAGCAAATTTTGCTCTGGGGGCATGCCGCATTTAGGGAGCCCCTATGGTGCCAGGACCGCAAAAAAAAAACACATGGCATTATATTTTGGAAACTAGACCCCTTGGAAAATGTAACAAGGGATAAAGTGAACCTTAATACCCCACAGGGATTTCACGACTTTTGCATATGTAAAAAAAAAAAATAATTTTCACTAAAATGTGGGTTTCCCCACAAATTTCACATTGTTGCAAGGGTTAATAGTAGAAAATACCCCCAAAATGTGTAACCCCATCTCTTCTGAGTATGGAGGTACCCCATAAGTGGACGTCAAGTGCACTACGGGCGAACTACAATGCTCAGAATAGAAGGAGTCACATTTGCAAACTTTGCTGAAATGGGGGGGACATGTCGCATTTAGGAAGCCCCTATGGTGCCAGGACAGCAAAATACCATTCTGGGAATGTGATGTGTGTGGCCGTCCCTAGCCTGTTGCCTCAAATGTGCACCAGCTCAGGTGGAGAGAGAGCGCTGCCCATTTGAGGCAACATAAAAAGTCCCCGATGATAGTGACTCAGTGACCTATGACCCATTTTTGAAAAAACACCCCCAGAAGTCTTATCAGGTTTTGGGTTTTTTTTCAGTTTTTTTTGGGGCAATTTAGTGATTTTATGGATGTTACATTTTGGAATGTACTCTGGACTTGGTACATTGGTCAAATTATGGAAAATTAAAATGAAAAGGGAAAATTAAGTGCTCCATTGAAGTGTGATACTCCCTGAAGCAGCCTATGCAGAGGCCCGGATTATCTGGGCAAGTGTCGCATAGATATGTGGTGTCCTTGTGCATCCCCTTCCTGAAACACACTCTGCATTTTTTTCTGGGTTTGTCCCTTCTTTCCAGTGTGGGGGGGGGGATCACACCTGGAAAGTGCTGGCCGGGGACGATCCTGGCGCCTATAACTCCAGACCCTTGGGAAGTCCGGCCTGATCTTTCCCGGTCGCCAAAGATCAGGAACCTTAGGACTTCTTCTTGGTACTGGAGGAATGTCCCTGTTTGGCCAGCGTACTGGGATAGTTCAAAAGCAGTGTGCATGGCAACCTGTACCAAGTAGACTGCAACTTTTTTGTACCATGCCCGTGTTTTCCGCATGGCGTTGTATGGCTTGAGGACTTGATCTGAGAGATCAACTCCCCCCATATACCGATTGTAGTCCAGAATACAATCGGGCTTGAGGACCGGTCCCACGGTACCTCGCACAGGGACAGGGGTGCTGCCATTCCCATGAATAGTGGTGAGCATAAGGACATCCCTCTTATCCTTATACTTCCCCAACAACAGGTTATCATGGGTGAGGGCACCGGACTCACCCTTGGGAATAGGCGTCTTGACCAAATTTAGAGGGAGGCCTCTCTGGTTTTTCCGCACGGTCCCACAAGCGGACGTGGATCTGGCGGCAAGGGATGTGAAGAGAGGGATGCTGGTATAAAAGTTGTCCACGTGGTAACCCTTATTCAGCAATGGGTACATAAGGTCCCAAACGATTTTCCCGCTAACACCCAGATTGGGGGAACAATCTGGGGGTTCAATATGGGAATCTCGTCCCTCATATACTCCAAACCTGCAAGTGTACCCGGAGGTACTCTCGCAGAGTTTATAGAGCTTCACGCCATACCGCGCCCGCTTCAAGGGAATATACTGGCGGAAGATGAGTCTCCCCTTAAAACTGATGAGAGACTCATCTACCGAGAGGTGCCTGAGCGGTACATAGGCCTCCAAAAACTTGGCCCCAAAGTGATCGATGACCGGCCTCACTTTGTAAAGCCGGTCATGCAGGCATTTCCGAATAGCCTCGAACCGCCTCCGTGTCATCGCCATACTGTAAAGCGGGGTCTGGTAGAGGACGTCCCCACTCCAGTAATGACGAGCACTTGGTTTTTTGTCCAGGCCCATATGCAGCGAGAGGCCCCAAAATGTCCTCATTTCCGCTGCATCAATGGCGCGCCATTCATTGGACCTGGCCAAAAAGGAATCTGGGTGGTGGGCAATGAACTGCTGGGCGTACAAGTTCGTTTGCTCCATCATTAGATTGACCAGGCTGTCACTGAAAAAAAAACTTTAAAAAGTCCAGATCAGTGAAGCCAGCCGTGTCAATCTGGATTCCTGAGTCGCCAACAAACTCAGGAATCCGTGGCTGATAATCCTCTGGGGGGCTCCAGACAGGGTCATCGGAAGGGGGCTCCGGTGCACTTGTCTGGGGGTCCGGACTCCTATTACAAGTGGCATTGCCACTCGTACTAGTGTCGGCCACTGGGTCACTCTCATGGGGGGTGCGTGGCCTCGCCTGGCGGCGTCTCCGCCGCCGTACGGGGAAGTCATCATCACTGCTAGATAATGAGGAGGACGATGAAGAACACAAAAATGTTGGATCTTCATCGTCCTCACTGGCAGATTCGGAGTCGGAGGCTAAAAAAGCGTAAGTCTCCGCTACCGAACATGCCCGGCGGGCCATCACCTTTTTTCTACGGTGGCGGGGGGGGGAGGGTGTGTGTGCGGGGGTGGGCAGGGTAGTGTGTATGTGGTGCTTGGTGTACTACTTTATATATAACGGTGTGTTATAATTGGGGGAGGAAAAAACGCTGCGGGCAAAAAAAAAAAAGGTGGCGCACGCAGCTCCCTGATCCCCTAATAGGACCTGGGGTCAGGAATCAGACCCTAATAGGACCCTTGGGGACCTATTAGGGGGTCAGGGAGGGGGGTACTTTTTTTTTCTTCTTTTTTTTAACTTTTTAACCCCTTAAGGACACAGCCCATTTTCACCTCTAGGACGCAGCCCTTTTTTGCACATCTGACCACTGTCACTTTAAACATTAATAACTCTGGAATGCTTTTACTTATCAATCTGATTCCGAGACTGTTTTTTCGTGATATATTCTACTTTAACATAGTGGTAAATTTTTGTGGTAACTTGCATCCTTTCTTGGTGAAAAATCCCAAAATTTGATGAAAAAATTGAACATTTTGCATTTTTCTAACTTTGAAGCTCTCTGTTTGTAAGGAAAATGGATATTCCAAATATTATTTTTTTTGGATTCACATATACAATATGTCTACTTTATATTTTCATCATAAAATTGACATGTTTTTACTTTTGGAAGACACCAGAGGGCTTCAAAGTTCAGCAGCAATTTTACAATTTTTCACAAAATTTTCAAACTCGCTATTTTTCATGGACCAGTTCAGGTTTGAAGTGGATTTGAAGGGTCTTCATATTAGAAATACCCCATAAATGACCCCATTACAAAAACTGCACCCCCCAAAGTATTCAAAATGACATTCAGTAAGTGTTTTAACCCTTTAGGTGTTTCACAGTAAAAGCAGCAAAGTGAAGGAGAAAATTCAAAATCTTCATTTTTTACACTTGCATGTTCTTGTAGACCCAATTTTTGAATTTTTACAAGGGGTAAAAGGATAAAATTTATACTTGAATTTGTAGCCCAATTTCTCTCGAGTAAGCACATACCTCATATGTCTATGTAAATTGTTCGGCGGGCGCAGTAGAGGGCTCAGAAGCGAAGGAGCGACAAGGGGATTTTGGAGAGTACGTTTTTCTGAAATGGTTTTTTGGGGGCATGTTGCATTTAGGAAGCCCCTATGGTGCCAAAACAGCAAATAAAAAAAACATGGCATACCATTTTGGAAACTAGACCCCTTGAGGAACGTAAAAAGGAATTAAGTCAGCCTTAATACCCCACAGGTGTTTCATGACTTTTGCATATGTAAAAAAAAAAAAAAAATGTTTCACTAAAATGTGTGTTTCCCCCCAAATTTCACATTTTTGCAAGGGTTAATAGCAGAAAATACCCCCCAAAATTTGTAACCCCATCTCTTCTGAGTATGGAGGTACCCCATAAGTTGACCTGAAGTGCATTACGGGCGAACTACAATGCTCAGAAGAGAAGGAGTCATATTTGGCTTTTTGAGAGCAAATTTTGCTCGGGGGGCATGTCGCATTTAGGAAGCCCCTATGGTGCCAGGACAGCAAAAAAAAACGACATGGCATACCATTTTGGAAACTAGACTCCTTGAGGAACGTAACAAGGGATAAAGTGAACCTTAATACCCCACAGGTGTTTCACGACTTTTGCATATGTAAAAAAAATAATTTTTTTTTTACCAAAAATGCTTGGTTTAGCAAAAATTTAACATTTTTAAAAAAGGTAATAGCAGAAAATACCCCCCAACATTTGAATCCCAATTTCTCCCGATTCAGAAGACACCCAATATGGGGATGAAAAGTGCTCTGCTGGCGCACTACAGGTCTCAGAAGAGAAGGAGTCACATTTGGCTTTTTGGAAGCAAATTTTGCTCTGGGGGCATGCCGCATTTAGGAAGCACCTATGGTGCCAGGACAGAAAAAAAAACCACATGGCATACCATTTTGGAAACTAGATACCTTGCGGAACGTAACAAGGGGTAAAGTGAACCTTAATACCCCACAGATGTTTCACGACTTTTGCATATGTAAAAAAAAAAATATTTTTTTTACACTAAAATGCTTGTTTTCCCCCAAATTTTACATTTTTACAAGGGATAATAGCAGAAAATACCCCCCAAAATTTGTAACCCCATCTCTTCTGAGTATGGAAATACCCAATAAGTGGACGTGAAGTGCACTGGGGGCGAACTACAATGCTCAGAAGAGAAGGAGCATCATTGAGCTTTTGGAGAGAGAATTTGGCCATGTGCATTTCCAAAGCCCCCCGTGGTGCCAGAACAGTGGACCCCCACATGTGACCCCATTTTTAAAACTACACCCCTCACGGAAGGTAATAAGGGGTGCAGGGAGAATTTACACCCCACTGGCATTTGACGGATCTTTGGAACAGTGGGCTGTGTAAATTAAAAATGTTATTTTTCATTTTCACAGACCCCTGTTTCAAAGATCTGTCAGACACCTGTGGGGCGAAAATGCTCACTGTACCCCTTGTTACATTCCGTGAGGGGTGTAGTTTCCAAAATGGGGTCACATGTGGGTATTTATTGTTTTGCACTTATGTCAGAACCGCTGTAAAATCAGCCACCCCTGTGCAAATCACCAATTTAGACCTCAAATTTACATGGTGCACTCTCCCTTCTGAGCCTTGTTGTGCGTCCCCAGAACACTTTGCGCCCACATATGGGGTATCTCCGTCCTCAGGAGAAATTGCGTTACAAATTTTGGAGGCTTTTTTTCCTTTTACCGCTTGTGAAATTTTAAAGTATGGGGCAACACCAGTATGTTAGTGTACAAAAATGTTTTTTTTTTACACTAACATGCTGGTGTAGACCCCAACTTTACCTTTTCATAAGGGGTAAAAGGAGAAAAAGCCCCCCAAAATTTGTTAGGCAATTTCTCCCGAGTACGGCGATACCCCATATGTGGCCCTAAACTGTTGCCTTGAAATACGCCAGGGCTCCAAAGTGAGAGCGCCATGCGCATTTGAGGCCTAAATTAGGGATTTGCATAGGGGTGGACATAGGGGTATTCTAAGCCAGTGATTCCCAAACAGGGTGCCTCCAGCTGTTGCTAAACTCCCAGCATGCTTGGACAGTCAATGGCTGTCCGGAAATGCTGGGAGTTTTTGTTTTGCAACAGCTGGAGGCTCCGTTTTGGAAACACTGCTGTAGGATACGTTTTTCATTTTTATTGGGGGGGAAGGGGTGGTGGTGGGGGGGGGGGGGCAGTGTACGTGTGTATATGCAGTGTTTTACTCTTTATTTTGTGTTAGCGTAGTGTAGTGTTTTTAGGTTACATTCACACTGACGGCGGATTACACTGAGTCTCCCGCTAGGAGTTTGAGCTGCGGCTGCTGCAGCTCAAACCTGAAGCAGGGAATTCACTGTAATCCGCCGCCAGTGTGAATGTAACCTGTACATTCACATGGGAGGGGGGGGGCAAAACTACAACTCCCAGCATGCACTGACAGAACGTGCATGCTGGGAGTTGTAGTTTTGCAACAGCTGGAGGCACACTGGTTGGAAAATACTGAGTTAGGTAATAGAACCTATTACCTAACTCGGTATTTCCCAACCAGTGTGCCTCCAGCTGTTGCAGAACTACAACTCTCAGCATGTACTGATTGCCAAAGAGAATGCTGGGAGATGTAGTTATGCAACAGCTGGAGGCACGCAAGTACAACTCCCAGCATGCCGAGACAGCCATTTGCTGTTCCTGAATGCTGGGAGTTGTAGTTTTGCAAGATTTAGAGGGGTTCAGGCTGGAGATCACTGACAGTGGTCTCTAAACTGTGGCCCTCCAGATGTTGCAAAACTACTAATCTCAGCATGCTAAGACAGCAAACTGCTGTCTGAGCATGCTGGGAGTTGTAGTTTTGTAATATCTGGAGGGCTACAGTTTAGAGACCACTGTCAGTGATCTCTAGCCTGAACCCCTCTAAATCTTGCAAAACTACAACTCCCAGCATGCCAACACAGCAAACAGCTGTCAAGGCATGGTGGGAGTTGTAGTTTTGCAACATCTGGAGGGCGACAGTTTAGAGACCACTCTCTAAACTGTCGCCCTGCAGATGTTGCTAGGCAACAGACTCTGCACACGCGGCGTCATACTTACCTCCACCGCCGCCGTGATCACAGCCGCCGCCGCCGGGTAAGTGATCGCTGCCGCCGCCGCCGCTACTACACGGTTCCCCCCGCTGTGCCCGGACACCGATGGGCGGGCATAGCGCGGGGAACCGAACTTTAACCCCCCCGCCCCCAGTCTGCTATTGGTCGGCCGCTCCGCCGATCAATAGCAGGGATAGGAGGGGTGGCAACCCTGCCACCTCACTCCTATCTCTTCAAGGGGGATCGAGGGTGTCTTGGACACCCCCGATCCCCCTTATTTTATCGCGGCGCCGCGATTGATGGGCAGGGGGAGAGCGCTCCCCCTGCAAACACCATAGATGCCGTGATCAGACTGATCACGGCATCTATGGGGTTAATGCTGCCGGGACCGGCGCGATCGCGGCCCCGGCAGCTGCGGTGGGACTCCGGCTGTGATTGACAGCTGAGTCCCACCCGCGATCTCCTGCGCTGCCCGCGGCAGAGCAGGAGATCGCTTGGACGTATGCATACGTCCATTTGCGCGAACGTGTAATTCGCCTGGACGTATGCATACGTCCAATAGCGGGAAGGGGTTAAAAAAACTTTTTTTACTTTATTAGTCCTACCTGTCCCTATGCACTGGCTCCGGCTCCGAGGGGGGGTCGACGGTCTTCTCCTCACTGCTGCACCCGCTGACTGAATGCAGAGAGCGGGTACAGCAGCGGGAAGGAGCAGTTAACCCCTCCTCTGCCGCTCTGCTATTGGCTGAACGATCGCCGGCCAATAGCAGCGTTGCTGGGGCGGTGACAGTATTGTCACCGCTCCCCAGCAACGGTAGGTGATTGGCGGTGTATTGTACACCGCCGATCACCATTTATTTCCAGGTCATCGGGTCATCACTGACCCGAATGACCGGAATCACCGCAGATCGCCCGCACGATTTCGCGGACGATCTGCGGCAATCGTCGACATGTGGGGGTCCCGGGACCCCCCTCGGCGTTTGCCTGGGATGCCTGCTGAATGATTTTAGCAGGCATCCGTTTTCGCAACCCGCCCGGCGCGCGGCCGAATGCGAAATTCGCTGGGACGTATGAGTACTCATACTATTGGAATAACTATTGGAAGGATTAAGATTTTTTAATAGAAGTAATTTACAAATCTGTTTAACTTTCCGGAGTCAGTTGATATATATAAAAAAAGGTTTTGCCTGGAATACTCCTTTAACCAGAAGGACTATTAACATTGTGGGTGTTGCAGCTGCACCCTGCCAACTATTTGTTCAAAACTTATTGTGATACCGTGCTCCGAGCATGATCTAAAAAGGTGAGTATGCACCTACTCTTTTATTAAAACCAGCCAGTTTTACAAATAACAAAAATGAATCTTTGTCCAACACTTCTATGGGTCCCCTGCTTGTATTGGCATATAAGTGGAATAGGAGACCGAATACGTAATCAATCAGCACCAGCAATTGGTATAACAAAGAGTACATTTATTATGGTAAAAAATAAAACAATGAACAGCACTATCAAAAAATTTCTTTCTGGTCTGTAACTGAGGCTGGGTTCACACACCGTTTTTAGCCATACGGGACCGCATACTACTGGGGGGAGCTAAAACCTGGCGCTCCCGTATTCCTGCCGTATGTCGCCCGTATGTAATTTATTTCAATGAGCCCACCGGAGTGAAAGGCTAAGTCCGGTTGGCTCATTTTTTCCCCGTATGCGGTTTTCCCACACGACCTAAAACCGTAGTGGATCACGGTTTTAGGTCCGGTGGAAAACCGCATACGGGGGAAAAATGAGCCGACCGGAGTTAGCGTTTCACTCTGGTCGGATCATTGAAATGAATTACATACGGGCGGCATATCGCAGGGATACAGGAGGTATGCGGTCCCGTATGGCTCAAAACGTGGTGTGAACCCAGCCTGACCCTTCTTCAGACACGTACATAATGGAATAGTGGTATAAAAGAATAATGGTACATGTAGCGATGCTCTGTTCTATTTTATCTCTATTTTACTAAAGAGGTTATACTAGGTGCAGTCGATATTTTAATTTAAAATAAAGCAACCTTTGAAAATTGCTTGCAACTACTTTAAGACTTAGATTTTTATTTATTTTCTTAATTTGTGACAAATTAATAAAAAACAATATCAATAGTTTCGTCATGGCTCTATTTTCTGAGCTGTACTGAATACTTTTTATTTTTTTTATTTTTTATAAATGATGGTTTAAAGAGCAAATCCATCTTGTTTTTAAAAATGTAGTTGGGTTTTCACTGTCCAATAGTAAAAATACAGTCTGCAAATTGACATGCATGCTAATAATGGTTAGTGATAAATCTAACCCCATCACATCTACTTTTAGTGGCCTTAAAATATATATTTTATCTAAATACAATGCCTTGATTAAATTGTTCATATAACTTCCTGTCAAAAAGCAATTTCCTTTTCATTTGTAAAGTGGTACCATTGATATAACAGGCTTCAACTGTGCCAGGTTTAATAACTAAATTGTACATAATTCATCACACAAATATTTCTAACTCTTCAATTGGGGTCTTTGTTTTAAATTCACATTTAGGTTTTACATTATATTATTTATTATTGAGTTTTCACAACCTTTGCTTATATTCTTTTGAATACACTCTTAGGGGGACATGTATCATTATTTGTGTATGGTAGAAGCATTTTACCCCTTTTCCCGAATTCTAAATTATGTGCAGAAGCACTAAATTTATCAATCAAGTGCAATGAGCTTCATAAATTGCGGGTAAATATAGTAATCTCCTAAATCCACTCTTTGGAAAAAAGAATCAATGATTTAGAGCATCTTGCTACGTTAAGTCCAAGATGGCTTATATTTGCGCAAAAAAAACAGCTCTTGCGGCCAAATTTTTGGTGTTAAAAAAAAAGTACGCAGTTAATAAATCCATGTGTACTATAGATGTCACTCCAAGGTACCCTGATTCAGCCACATCTGGAGGACATGCTCTACCAAAACATGCGCAAAAAAATTGCGCAAAAAAAGGGCTTGCGCAAAATTTTGCGCAAAAGAATACACACAAAACAGGGGTAAAATCTTTGATACATGTCCCCCTTAGTCCATACATTGATTTATACAAGTTTTTCTTAGTTTACATATAAAACAATGCACATAATAGGTTAATTTGATTTCATTACCTTTGTTGCACTGAGTAACATTTTCAGTGTCAAAAGCGTGATTTTCCCTAAAATGCCATTAAATGTTCCCCATAAAGCCACTTTTGAGTGAGCTTTACATAAACCCCTATGTTTTTTTTTATTCTAATAATGTGCACAATGATAATCTTTGTAAAAGTGGTTGTCAAATTTTAAGCAGAATTTCTAGATTTTTGTGTGTACTTTGCACTTGTTTAATTGAAAAAGCAGTGTGATAAACATTTGTGTGTCCTCGGAAGAAAGTGGACAAGGGGGTGGGACTTAAATTGTACCAAGAATTCGATGGTATGGGGCAAAAGAAAAAAGGCATTAGCTATTCTACCTCAGAGGTGGTGTAGACTGAGCACACAGTGGAAGATGCGTCAGATTTTCAAACAGCCTGAGTCACTGTCAAAAATCTGGCACAATGTTAGTCTGTTTGGGAAAGTTTTTGACAAAGACACACACTAAGTGTAAGGGTCAATATGCTGCTGCTAAATTTGTATGCTATGTTGGAATGAATGCTGGACTCTGCTGATGCTAATGATTTATGAACGACAAAAGTCCCGCTAGCTTGTTCGTGCATCCCACCTTGCCTATTTTGGTCCCATTTTTTGGTCCCATTGTTCCTCCTTTCATCATTTGTGTCATAGCCTAAGTTAAGGTATACTTTACCCAAAATGTGGCACTATTAAAAACATAATATGCATAGCCACAGTACTTTGGGATGTGATCAATAAAATCATCATATCTTTTGAAAACGCATTGCTGATGTGTTGTCTTCACATAATTTCTAGATCTTTAATAATAAATAAAAGGCAGACCTTCTGTACAACCAATCATTGATCCCTAGAAAGGAGAAAGACAAGGCATTGTGTGGTGGCCCAGTAATTGGTTGGCAGTGGTATGATAGGTTTGCTGGATGAATAATATGTCTCTCATGTACTGTATGGTCATGTAAAGTTTCTGAATTTCTAATGTATTTTCTGTTTTATGCCACAAGCCTACAATAAGATTTAGTCAATGGAGAGGGATCATGGTTTTTCATGCATTACATTCTTTACGGCTAAACAAGAATTTAGCACTCCTGATCAATAAATGTACAAGCCAGTTCCAAGTCCTTCCTCCTTTCCCAGGGAAAATAGGTGGACCTAACGTTGTTCTTGTTCTTCTTGTTCTTTTTTTTACCAGTCCGGCTATTTCTAGAAGCATAAGTTTAGTGAAAACATATGGGCCGTCATGCCCCCTCCCATAGAATTACATTGAGGGGGCGGGGCGTGACATCATCACGCGGGATGGGGGCGTGATGTCACAAGCCTCCGGCCTCTACATCGCCAGTCATCAGGCACAAGATGACAGGGGGTGCTGCAGGAGAGATCGCAGGGGTACTCAGTGGGGGGACCCCATGATCATAATATGTCTAGGGGCGGAGTACCCCTTTAACAACCAGGCCCATTTTGGCCTTAATGACCAAGTGCCATATTTCAAAAGCTGTCAAAAGCTTTGAAATGCATTTACTTATCTACGTTATTCTGCAAATGCTTTTTCATGAGGCATTTATTTTATGCCAGTGATACATTTTGGTCAATACATTTAGTATTTTTTGTGAAAATCTTCAAAATGTTGTTAAACTATTGGAATTTTTATTTTATTTTCTAAATCTAAAATTCTCTGCTTGTCAGGTATTTAAGACATTAGAAGGTATAAATTCAGCAGCATTTTTCCAAATTTTGAAGTAAATTTTAAAATCAGATTTTTAGGGATCGGATCAGTTCTAAAGTTCTTAGATACTCCCATATTATACCCTAGTTAAAAAGTTTTACCTCTCCAAGAAACTTTAGTAAGTTTATTAACCCATTAGATGTTTCACAAAAATCATGGGTAATTAATGTTCTAGTAAATTTGTGGTACGATTACAGCGATTCCTAATTTACATATTTTGTATGTATTACATTTATACTAAAAATATCAATTATTTGTTTAAAATACATTATGTTTGTGTGCCACCATAAGCTGAATTTTGAGGTCGAATTGGCATTTTCTTTTGGTATCATTTTTGAATGCATGTTTTGATAACTTTTTATAAAAAATTTAGTTAACAAAAAATGGTAATTTGGGTTATTTTTTATTTTGTCATGGTGTTCAGGTCATAATTGACATGTTTAATTTTATTCTTCAGGTTGGTACAATTATGATAGAGCCTGATCGGCTTCTATAGTAAGCAGACCGGAGGCCTCTGATTGCCATGGCTACCATTGGCATCGTGTGATCACAGAGATAGAGCTCCCTCCCTCTTACATCCTGCTAGATGCTGCAGTCACACAGAATGCAGCATCTAAATGGTTAACTGTAAGCGGCAGAACTTGGGTCCACTCCTGACTGTTGTGACTGGAGCCTCGAAATAAGACAGGTGGCTCCTGCCGTGGATGAGAGCCAGTGTCCGTTTAACAGAATGCTGTACATGTATACACAGCATACTGTGCCATACATGATAAACCCTTTTCTAGACTAATGTTACTCTGATCCTGCACATAAGGCTGGAGCTACACAGCAATTTCTGGTGATGTATTTTTTGCACCTGCAAAGTCATGGCCAGAACCACTTGTGGGTCACAAAGTGAAATCATTCACTCACATGAGTTGAGATGTTGCACAACCGAGCAGTGCCACACTGTGATTTTTGGTCGCACAACTGAATGTAGCCCCGGCTTACAATTGAAATGTGCCTTAGTGTCACGATTCGGCTTACAGGTAGTGGATCCTCTGTGTCAGCGAGGGATTGGCGTGGACCGTGCTGGTGGACCGGTTCTAAGAGGCTACTGGTTTTCACCAGAGCCCGCCGCAAAGCGGGATGGTCTTGCTGCGGCAGTAGCAACCAGGTCGTATCCACTAGCAACGGCTCAACCTCGCTGACTGCTGAGAAGGCGTGGGACAGAAGGACTAGGCAGAGGCAAGGTCAGACGTAGCAGAAGGTCGGGGGCAGGCGGCAAGGTTCGTAGTCAAGATGGATAGCAAGGGTTCAGGTAACACAGGCTTTGGACACACTAAACGCTTTCACTGGCACAAGGCAACAAGATCCGGCAAGGGAGTGCAGGAGAAGTGAACAGATATAGTCTGGGAGCAGATGGAAGCCAATTAAGCTAATTGGGCCAGGCACCAATCATTGGTGCACTGGCCCTTTAAGTCTCAGAGAGCTGGCGCGCGCGCGCCCTAGAGAGCGGAGCCGCGCGCGCCAGCACATGACAGCAGAGGACCGGGACGGGTAAGTGACCTGGGATGCGACTCGCGAGCGGGCGCGTCCCGCTGTGCGAATCGCATCCCCGACGGCCATGTCCGACAAGTGCTCTACCTGGGACGAGGACACCGGGAGTGAATGGAGGGCTTCCTCAAAGGCAGGGAGTACAGCAGGAGTGGGAATGGGGAGGGAGGGCAGAGGGTGAAGCTTGGCACGGGGCAGGGTGACACAAGGACGGGGGCCATGAGGAGGCACTGAGGCTTGCCTGACGGGACTGGGAGGGGGGGAGAGGCACTTCCTATGGCAGGCAGAGTCCCAGTTTTTGATCTCCCCGGTGGTCCAGTCAAGGGTGGGAGAATGAAGCCGGAGCCATGGCAGACCGAGGAGGACCTCAGAGGTACAGTTGGGAAGGACGAAGAACTCGATCACTTCGTGATGGGGTCCAATATACATCAGGAGGGGTTCTGTGCGGTAACGTACGATGCAATCCAATCTGACTCCGTTGACCGCGGAAATGTAGAGCGGCTTGACGAGACGGGTCACCGGGATGCGGAATTTATTCACTAAAGAATCCAGAATAAAATTCCCAGAGGCACCAGAGTCCAAGCAGGCCACGGCTGAGAGGGAGGAGTTGGCTGAAGGAGAAATCCGCACGGGCACCGTGAGACGTGGAGAAGCAGACTTAGAACCAGGAGACGCCACACCCACATGAGCTGGGTGCGTGCGTGCGTTTCCCAGACGTGGAGGACGAATAGGGCAATCCACCAAGAAATGCTCGGTACTGGCACAGTACAGACAAAGATTTTCTTCCCTACGGCGATTCCTCTCTTCCTGGGTCAGGCGAGACCGATCCACTTGCATGGCCTCCTCGGCGGGAGGCCCAGGCGTAGATTGCAATGGATACTGTGGGAGAGGTGCCCAGAGATCTAAGTCTTTTTCCTGGCGGAGCTCTTGGTGTCGCTCAGAAAAACGCATGTCAATGCGGGTAGCCAAATGGATGAGTTCTTGCAGGTTGGCAGGAATCTCTCGTGCGGCCAGCACTTTCTTGATGCGACTGGATAGGCCTTTTTTAAAGGTCGCGCAGAGAGCCTCGTTATTCCATGATAATTCGAAAGCAAGAGTACGAAACTGGATGGCGTACTCGCCCACTGAAGAATTACCCTGGACCAGGTTCAACAGGGCAGTCTCGGCAGAAGAGGCTCGGGCTGGCTCCTCGAAGACACTCCGGACTTCAGCGAAGAAGGACTGGACTTTGGCTGTGGCAGGATCATTGCGGTCCCAGAGCGGTGTGGCCCAAGACAAGGCCTTTCCTGAAAGAAGGCTCACTACGAACGCCACCTTAGACCGTTCTGTAGGAAACAAGTCCGACAACATCTCCATATGCAGGGAACACTGAGACAAAAATCCACGGCAGAGTTTAGAGTCCCCATCAAATTTGTCCGGCAGGGACAAGCGGAGGCTAGGAGCGGCCACTCGCTGCGGAGGAGGTGCAGGAGCTGGCGGAGGAGATGGTTGCTGCTGTAGCCGAGGCAGAAGTTGCTGTAACGTGGCGGTCAACTGCGACAGCTGCTGTCCTTGTTGGGCAATTTGCTGCGATTGCTGAGCGACCACCGTGGTAAGGTCAGCGAGACTTGGCAGCGGCACCTCAGCGGGATCCATGGCCGGATCTACTGTCACGATTTGGCTTACAGGTAGTGGATCCTCTGTGTCAGCGAGGGATTGGCGTGGACCGTGCTGGTGGACCGGTTCTAAGAGGCTACTGGTTTTCACCAGAGCCCGCCGCAAAGCGGGATGGTCTTGCTGCGGCAGTAGCAACCAGGTCGTATCCACTAGCAACGGCTCAACCTCGCTGACTGCTGAGAAGGCGTGGGACAGAAGGACTAGGCAGAGGCAAGGTCAGACGTAGCAGAAGGTCGGGGGCAGGCGGCAAGGTTCGTAGTCAAGATGGATAGCAAGGGTTCAGGTAACACAGGCTTTGGACACACTAAACGCTTTCACTGGCACAAGGCAACAAGATCCGGCAAGGGAGTGCAGGAGAAGTGAACAGATATAGTCTGGGAGCAGATGGAAGCCAATTAAGCTAATTGGGCCAGGCACCAATCATTGGTGCACTGGCCCTTTAAGTCTCAGAGAGCTGGCGCGCGCGCGCCCTAGAGAGCGGAGCCGCGCGCGCCAGCACATGACAGCAGAGGACCGGGACGGGTAAGTGACCTGGGATGCGACTCGCGAGCGGGCGCGTCCCGCTGTGCGAATCGCATCCCCGACGGCCATGTCAGAGCAGCGCTCCCGGTCAGCGGGACTGACCGGGGCGCTGCGGGGAGAGAGACGCCGTGAGCGCTCCGGGGAGGAGCGGGGACCCGGAGCGCTAGGCGTAACACTTAGTGAGTAATGTAGTTGCTCCAAAGCTAGATTTCTTTCATAGAGCATTTTCTTGCCCAAGATTTTATTTTGTTCTACATTTCCTTTGTATGTGTGGAGAATCTATCTATCTATATCGCTCTTGATTTTGATTGCCAATCATGGATTCTTTTTCAATTAACCTCGAAAACACCAATGAAAAATGATAGTGGCAAAATCATAATAGAACATAGAACATAAAAGCCCTTTGAAGTGCTGTAGTACTGCAGATTTTATGATAAAGGTCAGAAGCATTTTCACTATTAATTTAAGCACCCAAATTTAATGTAAACTAGGGTTGATGAATTTTTAGAGACTTGAAAAAGAAGCTGTTGGCATTTGCAATCTTGCTCAGACACTGACATAAGTAGAATACACAGTGTGTATGTAGAAGACAAGCATTTATAGTAATGTATGGCATGAAATATCAGTGATAACACATCGCATTACCGTAACCATTGAATCCCATAATTACCTGACACCTGCATCAAATGTGGTTTTGTTAAAGAGGGTTGGTATCACATAAAAATAAATAGCAAAACCTTTTTTGTATTTTACCAAAAGATGATATGTCATATATAACAGCCAGATAAGTATTTGGACTACAGCCAATCTTATTAAAGAAATGTATTCAGTTTCATAGAATTACAACATATTTAAAAAAAAAAAAAAAAAAAAAAAGGAACATTTGTAAAATGTCAGTTAGTATCACAAAATTTCAGAACTGGTATACATGGAGGCACCATGGCCGGATTTCAAGTTATTAAAGTTATTCAAGGATATTAATGGTATTGCCTGGTTGAAAATAACCTGTTCTGGGTTATTGTTTGCTGAGAACTTGTAAGCTTTTTTTTCTTGACTCTGAGGCTATGTTTAAAAAGTATATTATTGTAGTCCTTTAATTAAACAAAAAATAAATAAATAAATGCGTAAACTAAAAAAAAAAGTTGAATCCATGAAATTAAGCGTCAGACTCATAACTGTTAAAATACAATACTGTTTTTTTATATAGACTGTGTCAACAGGCACTTTCCCCTAGACTTATAGTACATAAAGCACATTGGGGGGAGATTTATCAAAACCTGTGTAGAGGAAGAGTAGTGCAGTTGCCCATAGCAACCAATCAGATTGCTTCTTTCACTTTTCACAGGTCTCTTTAAAAATTTAAGAAGCAATTGGATTGGTTGCCATGGGCAGCTGCACATCTCTTCCCCTAAACAGGTTTTGATAAATCTCCCCCATTCATTTAGCAAAAACAGATGCAAATCTTCCACAATTTTACAGATGCATTTAAAAAAAATAAAATGTGCCTGAAAATACGCTGTGTGAACCTAACCTAAGGTCCAACTCATCTCTATTGGTTTTAGTTCTGGGTACTGTGGAGGCCAGGTCATCACTCATCACTCTTTTTGTCAGTAAGCCCATATTAAGTCTGTGGTCATTGTCCTGTTGAAGGACTATATTATGGCCCAACTAAGTAAAAAGCATGTGCAACAGATGTTGCTGAAGAATGCTATGATGGTTAAGGCACAGGTTTCCAAATTGAGGATTTCATGATCCATGTCTAACTCTTCATTCAATGCAGAATCTGTGTGCAGTATATAAACAAAGAATTTTTAATATTATTATTTTTATTATTATAATAGAAAAAGGTTTCTTTTCCTTGCATCTTCTTACTGGTCTATGTCAGGTTTGGGATATCCTTCATCTGTGAACCTTGGGCTTAGCAGCAGTTCTTAGCTTCCAATACCCCAGACTAATAGGGGTGATATGCACTCTATATGCGCTCAAGGTGAGCGTCCAATCTATAGAGTCTTTTTGATGTGAAGACTCAATACTGGTCTGTAAACCCCTGAGATAATAATGGGTGCCATTCTGGGGTCTCTACTTTCTTTTCCCTTTGCACATTGCTTTTATGTCAGCCTCAGATATCTGCTGTGGATCCTTTGAAAAATGAATGTTTTATTTACTGTGCATCTGCAAACCCTGAAGATGTTGCTACCTCCTCTTAATTATAATGGCTTTAACTGTATTTAAAGGAGTTTTTCAGCCTTTATTTAGGAATAGTGAAATAAGAGGAAAATTTGAAGGAAAAAAACTATACTCACCTAGTAGTCACATAGTAGTCAGTTATTGGCCTCAGATATTGGTAGGCTTGTACAAGGACAAGTGCATTTGATAGATAATATTGAGGTTACAGTGTCTTGTGACCAGTGTCTTGTGACCAGTGTATTAGGATGTCAACACGGTACTTAAGCTGGGAGCAGCATTGGTGGAGCTGGACATGTAGTGGTGAGTATACTTTTTTCTTCTCTGACATTCCCTGTCAATTAGTAATTTTGCGAAAAATCAACAACAAAGAAGTGCAGCTCACTAAGGCTATAGGGGGTGCCGAGTTTAACTGAATGGCACTGAATACCCGAAGTAACATAGTAACTTAGTAACATAGTCCATAGGGTTGAAAAAAGACCCTATGAAAAAAGAGTCCATCAAGTTCAAATTATAACCTTAATGAGTCCCTACTGAGTTGATCCAGAGGAAAGCAAAAAAAAAACCTCATACTAGAGGTAAAAATTCCTTCCCGATTTCAAATATGGCGGTCAGAATAAATCCCTGCATCAACGTTCTGTCCCTATAAATCTAGTATACATAACCAGCGATGTTGTTACTCTCCAAAAATGCATCCAGACCCTTTTTGAACTCTTTTACAGAGTTCACCATGACCACCTCCTCTGACAGAGAATTCCACACTCACTGTTCTTACAGTAAATAACCCCCATCTGTTCTGGTGTAGAAACCTTCTTTCCTCACGACGTAGAGGATGCCTCCTTGTTATAGATACATTCCTGGGTATAAATAGATCATGGGAGTGATCTCTGTACTGTCCCCTGATATATTTATACATAGTTATTAGGTCTCCCCTAAGCCTTCTTTTTTCTAAACTAAATAACCCTAATTCTGATAATCTTTCTGGGCACTGTAGTCCTCCCAGTCCCCGTATTACTCTGGTTGCCTGTCTTTGAACCCTCTCCAGCTCCACTATATCTTTCTTGTACACTGGTGCCCAGTACTGTACACAGTATTCTATGTGTGGTCTGACTAGTGATTTGTACAGCGGTAGAATTATTTCCTTGTCGTGGGCATCTATGCCCCTATTGATGCACCCCATGATTTTACTTGCCTTAGCAGCAGCTGCCCGACACTGGTCACTACAGCTAAATTTACTGTTAACTAAGACTCCCAGGTCCTTTTCCTTGTCAGTTGTCCCAAGTGTTCTCCCATTTAATACATAAAACCAGCCCAAATTTTTCTTCCCCATGTGCATTATCTTATGAAGTGCCTAGTGGATAGTATAATAGTGTAACAGCGGTTCTCAAAGCTCTCTCTAATGGGATACTGTGGGGGGTAGGGGGGGGGATATGGGAAAGATTAGAAGGGAGGGGGAAAAGGAAAAAAGGGGAGAGAGGAAAAGAAAGATAGCTACAACACTGGATAAAATATATGAATGTGCTTTACTATTATACTTTGTGCAAGGTGGTGGGTAGATTACACCACATGGCCCTTACAGATATAACTATTGAAATGTCTCTGGCATCAGATCTTCAAGGTCAAACCCTGTTGGTCCGATTTTTAATCCAGTAAAAGTGGGTATGCAGTTTGTGAAAATAACACACTGTCTGATATATCCCCCAATGAGTACCATGTACTCCAAGTTTTTCCTATAAACACAAGATGGTGTATCTGTTGGAGCACTATGTGCCCTGGGATCATCCCTCTGGAGGAAAAACACCTAAGAGTTTGCAGTGATACGATCCTATTCCTGTAAAAGAAAGTCTTTCCTATTGGTTGCTCGCTTTGAGAGACGGCTTGCCCGCAGTGGCAGCTGCTACGTCCAGCTGAGAGAGCCGCGACAAAGACAGGACCACAGCAACTACAGGAATGGGTGAGCAGGGACAGTCCTCACTAACATCTCTCCCTAGTATCGAATTACAGAGCATAGCTCTGCTGCTATACAAATGACTTTTGTTACAGTGCCGGATGTGGATTCTCTAGCCTGTGTGGCAGATGACTCGGACCGTATCGGGAGGCGGAATCTAAGGTGCCGCTGGTCTTCACCAGAGCCCGCCACAAGGCAGGATGGGCTTGCTGCAGCAGGCGACACCCAGGTCGCTACTCCTGACATGGCCCGACCACTCAGGTTGCTGGGCAAGACGAGGTACTGGAGGATGAGGCTGAAGCGTAGTCAAACTTAGCAGGAGGTCAAGGCAGGTGGCAAAGGTGTGTAGTCAAATATTGTAGCAGGAAGGTCTGGATACACGGGTAAGGCAAACAGGCAATAAGGAATGCTTAATCTCAGGCTAGGGGCACTGAAGATCTGGCAGGGAAGTGGGGGAGGAGCTGGCTTAAATAAGGAATGAGATGAACTAGACACCAATTAGTGGTGTGCTGGCCCTTTAAATCTAGAGAAGGGGCTGCAGGTGTTAACTAGGAGGCGGGGACATGCGTGCAGAGAAGCAGAGAGCCGGGCAGCAGCAGGTAATGAACGGGCCGCGATTCCCATGCGTCGTGTCCCGCAATGCGAATGTGATTCTAAAAACGATAATGGTAATCTGTATGTTATTCTGAATAACAGTATTATTTCACTACTCTTGCACACTCCATATGTGTGTTAGAACACAGCAAAGTGTTCTACACCCCTATTGAGGCTCTCTGTAGGTCAGAAATAGCCGTTTTTAATATAGATTTGCTGTGAATAAATTGGTATTGAAACAACATTTTTCGAAAAATTCAAAAGTTCTCTCATCTCTAGAAGGAACAATACAGCTGCAGGAGATTGGAGTTGGTGAGTATAGCTTTTTTATTTTTACAAAACTCTCAGCCATATATTTAAAAAATGAATCCCAGGATAACCCCTATAATCAAGTTTCTTACACTTAAATATAAGCACATCATAGCAATCCATTTTCCCTTTTACAACAATGCTTTATTTTATAGTATTTTCAATGATGTTGGTTAGGGAAAGTTAAGAAAATTTACACCAGAATCACCACAATCTATCAATTTCTATCTGCCTGTCTGTACATCCATCTATTGTCTATCTATCTATTACTGATTAACACCAGACTAATTTTTCTTTTTTGTATGATTATTACAAGTGTCAAAAGGAACCAATTTGCTGATGCCTCTAGCTGCTTTTCTGCCAGGCATGTGGTATATTCTGCAAATAATGAACTAATCCGAATAAAAATCTTAACAGTGAAAATTGGTTACCTACAGTACATTCATCTAAATAATTGGGTAATTTTTAACAGTTTAAATAATAGGCGCAGACATGCCTGGAGATAAGTGTTTTGCCAAAGAACTTCTCTAAAGTTAATTAAAAGCAATTAAAACACATATACCTTTAGTAAATGTATCTTAAAGTGTTAGAAAGGTTACGCTAAGATTGTATTCAATTATAAAAGCATGCGCATTTCTGGATATTTAGGTTAGAACTCTTGTGGGCAGTCATCTTTTTACTTTTGTTTTATGGTTTGTACATTTCTCATATTGTATTTATTAGTGTTGCTCGCGAATATTCGCAATGCAAATTTTATTCGCGAATATTCGCGAATATAGCACTATATATTCGTAATTATGAATATTCGTTTTTTTTTTTTTTTTTTTTATTTCACAGTACACATCACAGTGATCATCCCTCTCTGCTTCCAGCTTGTGTGGTGTAAAGAAGGCTCTCATACTACTGTGTGAGACTGGTGTGCAAATTTTCGCATATGCAAATTTCCATTTATGCTAATTTTTGAACATGATAATTTTCGCATATGTTAATTTTCGCATACACGAATTTTCGCATATGCGAAAATAAAACGGGAATATTACGAATATGCAAATATTCGCGAATATATGACGAATATTCGTCCATATATTCGCGAATATTCGCGAATTCGAATATGGCCTATGCCGCTCAACACTAGTATTTATCAATTAAAAATTTGATTTGTCCGATTCGCCAAATTTTCGCCAAAAAACTGCTATTTTTGGACTACACCGAGCCTCAATAGGGGTGTAGAACACTTTGCTTTGCTGTAACACGCATAAGGTGTGTGCTGGGTTAGTGAAATAATACTGTTATTCAGCATAACATGCAGATCAGAGGCGACGCTATTAGAATCACTGTCGCAAAGCGGCACAATGACAGCCTGGAGGCGGCATCAGTATGAGGAGACCATATAGTAGCTGAATGACACAGCATGCAGGTGGCGGCAGCAAGAGGAGACCATATAGTGGCTGAATGACACAACCTGGAGTTGGCGGCAGCATGAGGAGACCACATAGTGGCTGAATGACACAGCCTGGAGTTTGCGGCAGCATATAGTGGCTGAATGACACAGCCTGGAGTTTGAGGCCGCATGAAGAGAACATATAGTGGAACAAACAAAGTGGAGCAGAAACAAAATAGTACACCACTTAGATGTACGTATGTGGTATGCACTTATGAGGGGAGGAAAATGTGCTCCAGTACGTTTAAAACAGTATTTGTGTACAACACCAGCCGGTGTGTACTTTTGGCTGGCCTTTCACAGAATCTAGGCCCTTAAGACTTTAACAGGAACAAAATAGTACACCACTTAGATGTACGCATGTGGTATGCACTTATGAGGGGAGGACAATGCGCTCCAGTATGCTTAACCCCTTAAGGACTTAGCCCTTTTTCACCTTAAGGACTCGGACGTTTTTTGCAATTCTGAACACTGTCACTTTAAACATTAATAACTCTGGAATGCTTTTACTTATCATTCTGATTCCGAGATTGTTTTTTCGTGACATATTCTACTTTAACAGTGGTAATTTTTTGTGGTAAATTGCATCCTTTCTTGGTGAAAATCCCCAAATTTATGAAAAAAAGTTTAATTTAGCATTTTTCTAACTTTGAAGCACTCTGCTTGTAAGGAAAATGGATATTCAAAATAAAAAAAATTTGAGTTCACATATACAATATGTCTACTTTATGTTTGCATCATAAAATGTATGAGTTTTTACTTTTGGAAGACATCAGAGGGCTTCAAAGTTCAGCAGCAATTTTCACATTTTTCACAAAATTTTCAAACTCACTATTTTTCAGTGATCATTTCAGTTTTGTAGTGGATTTGAAGGGTCTTCATATTAGAAATACCCCACAAAAAAAAATGCTTGGTTTCCCAAAAATACATTTTTAAAAAGGGTAATAGCAGAAAATACCCCCCAACATTTGAAGCCCAATTTCTCCCGATTCAGAAAACACCCCATGTGGGGGTGAAAGTGCTCTGCTGGCGCACTACAGGTCTCAGGAGAGAAGGAGTTACATTTGGCTTTTTGAAAGCAAATTTTGCTCTGGGGGCATGCCGCATTTAGGAAGCCCCTATGGTGCCAGCAAAAAAAAATAAACACATGGGGAACGTAACACGGGGTTAATGTGAACCTTAATACCCCACAGGTGTTTCACGACTTTTGCATATGTAAAAAAAATATATATTTTTTTTACCTAAAATGCTTGGTTTCCCAAAAATTTTACATTTTTAAAAAGGGTAATAGCAGAAAATACCCCCCAAAATTTGTAACACAATTTCTCCCGAGTACGGCGATACCCCATATGTGACCCTAAACTGTTGCCTTGAAATACGACAGGGCTCCAAAGTGAGAGCGTCATGCCCATTTGAGGCCTAAATTAGGGATTGCATAGGATTGGACATAGGGGTGTTCTACGCCAGTGATTCCCAAACAGGGTGCCTCCAGCTGTTGTAAAACTCCCAGCATGCATGGACAGTCAGTGGCTGTCTGGCAATACTGGGAGTAGTTGTTTTGCAACAGCTGGAGGCTCCGTTTTTAAATTTTATTGGGGAGGGGAGGGGGGCTCTGTAGGGGTATGTGTATATGTAGTATTTTTATACTTTTTATTTTATTTTGTGTCAGTGTAGTGTAGTGTTTTTAGGGTACAGTCGCACGTGCGGGGGTTCACAGTAGTTTCTCGCTGGCAGTTTGAGCTGCGGCAGAAAATTTGCCGCAGCTCAAACTTGCAGCCAGATACTTACTGTAAACCTCCGCCCATGTGAGTGTACCCTGTACATTCACATTAAGGGGGAGAAACATCCAGCTGTTGCAAAACTACAACTCCCAGCATGTATGGTCTATGAGTGCATGCTGGGAGTTGTAGTTTTGCAACAGCTGGAGGCATACTACTTTGGCTGGAGATGCTGGGGATTGTAGTTATGCAACAGCTGGAGACACACTGGTTTGCTACTTAACTCAGTGTTTCACAACCAGTGTGCCTACAGCTGTTGCAAAACTAAAACTCCCAGCATGTACGGTGCATGCTGGGAGTTGTAGTTTGCAACAGCTGGAGGCACACCTGCTGTCTATGGCTGTTCGGGGCTGTCAGAGACGGCCCCGATCAGCCAGTAATTCCGGGTCACTGGAGACCCGATTGACCCGGAATCCGCCGCAGATCGCTGGGCTGAATCGTACATCGCCGACATGGGGGGTCATCATGATATGCCGCGGGGGGCATCATTATATGCCGCGATGCCTGCTGAAAGATTTCAGCAGGCATCGGGCACCAGCTGGCTGCGAGGGGGCCGGGAAAGCTCATGACGTTCTCATACGTCATGAGTCCTTAAGGTCTCTGAAATGAAGACGTATGAGAATGTCATGAGTCCTTAAGGGGTTAAAACAGTATTTGTGTACAACACCAGCAGGTGTGTACTTTTGGCTGGCCTTTCACAGAATCTAGGCCCTTAAGACTTTAACAGGAACAAAATATTACACCACTTAGATGTACGTATGTGGTATGCACTTATGAGGGGAGGACAATGCGCTCCAGAACGCTTAGAACAGTATTTTTGTTCAACACATGCCTGTGTGTACTTTTGGCTTGCCTTTCACAGTATCTAGGCCCTTAAGACTTCAACAGGAACAAAATAGTACACCACTTAGATGTACGTAAGTGGTATGCACTTATAATTTGCACTCATGATTGAATCGCGGCAATATCTGTATTCGTTGCAAATAGATTTTTTCCTGAAATTTGTAACAAATTCGCATTCAGCAGATTCGATTCGCTCATCCCCAGTCCCTAGCATTCTTAGCATAAAATTTTCTTTTATGTTTGTATGCCTTGAAACAGTAAGTGTGTAAACTGTCAGATGTAAAATATCACATTACTGTTGTACACATATCAGGTGTGGGTTTGTAAACTATTGTAATGTTACAGCTTGTTCCATTCTTTTGTTCAGAAAGACCTCCCATTTTATGTGCTCCAGCTGAGGCCACAGAAACATTAAAACCCAGAGGACATGACAAGGTTGCTGAGGAATTAATGAATGTTTTGCCTGCTGATTTGTGCCAAGTCTTTTTGTTAGCCTGTATAGTCTTAACCCCTTCCAACACATCTAGCTATGAATAAAAGATTATTTTGTCTTGTATATTCCAAGTTGTATTGTATTTGATAGAAATATACATGTGAACTTAAATATACAAATCTTCAGACCCTTTCACTTTTCCACACATTTTCCTGAATCAATGTACACTCAACACCCCACAATGAGAAAAGGAAAAATAACTTTTAAAATGTATTAAAAAGGAAAATAAAAATTTTGCATGGACTTAAGTATTAAGACCCTTTGCCATGACAAAAGTTTGCTCTGAGGCATTCCATTTGTCTTTATTGTCTATGGGCTCACACAGCGTGTTTCACTTTTTTGATAAATTTTTCTCATCATTTTCCCCTGATTTTGGAAAAATGATTGCAAAAGTGGTGCTATATTATTATTTATATGTACAAGTGCAACTTTGCCAAAATCCTTGAGATGTGTCTACATATTGATCACAGTCATCTGTGGTAAATTCAGGTAATTGGACATGATTTGGAAAGACACAGCCCTATCCATATAAGGTCTTGCAGCTTACAATGCATGTCAGAGCAAAAACCAAGCAATGTGGAGATAAGAACTGCCTGTAGAGCTCTGAAACAGGTTTGTATGGAGGCACAGATCTGGGGAATGGTACAACAAAATCAACTGCAATGAAGATCACCAAGAGTAAAGGGGCCTCCATAATTCTCAAAAAGGACATGTGGCCAGCCCCCAAAATTGAGATTTTACTGTCATTGAATAGCATAGGTAGACCTGATCAAAAAGCTTTTCACAGTTTTTTTTTTATACACTTTTCCGTTCACAATATACGAGAGTTTACAGTTTGTCTGACAATTCAAGGAATCGATCAAATGGCAGTGAGCTTAATATCAATAATGGGAGTGAATATCAGTGAATGGGAAGGGTTATACAGTCAGGTTGTGTGTATTAGACATATACATCCCTCAGTCAACAACATCCACACCCCCTGAGTGTATAATGCCGCCCATCACCTGATATTCACTATCTTTATTAAAACGAAATTCATGCCCATCTGACTGATTCACTAAAATGTCAGACAAACTAAAAACCGTCAAATCTCAGGATTAAAAGGGTGAATTAAGAAACTGTAAAAGTGTGTGATCAGGGCACCCTAAGCTATTTAATGAAAATGCTATATGATAATGGCCTCTTTAAATGGAAGAAGTTTGGAACAATCGGCACCAGTGGTTACTACTGCTAAGCTCCATAGATCCTGCATAAAGATGAAAAAAAATTCCGGAAGGTCATGCATCATTGCAGCATTCTATCAATCTGGACTTCTTGACAGAGTGGACAGAAAAAAACACTCCTCATGCTAGCTTATAAAGGACTCTCAGACATTTTGTAACCATATCTAAGTGCCAAGTCTGGAAAAAAGTAGTCACTGCTCATCACCTGCCCAACACCATCCTTACAGTAAATGGTGGTGACAGCATCATGCTGTAGAGCTGCTTTTTAGCATACAAGACAGGGAGACCAATCAGGGTTATTTCTGGATATATTTTATGAATAACTAGTCCAGAATGGTCTGGTCCTTAGACTGAACTGAAAGCTCATCTTCCAACAAGGCAATGACCTCTAAACACAAAGCCAAGACACAAGAGTGGCTTAGGGACAACTCTATAAAGGATGTTGGGTGGCCAGGCCAGAGCCCTCACTTAACCCCTTAGTGGGACGGGACAACCGCCAGGACCCTTGCCTAATATCGGAAATCACCGATCGCGGTGATGCCCAGCATTAACCCCTTAGATGCGCCAATCAAAGTTGATTGTGATGTCTAAAATAAAAAAAAATGTAAAAAAAAATGAAAAAATATATCTTAATAAATGTGATTCCTTAATAAAAGTTCGAATCCCCCCTTTTTCCCAGTAAAAAAAAAATGTAAATGTGGTATCACTGCGTGCATAAATGTTCAAACTATATAAATACTGTATAATGTAATTTAACCACACGAAAAAAAATCGAGTTTAACCCCTTAAGGACGCAGGACGTAAATGTACGTCCTGGTGAGGTGGTACTTAACGCACCAGGACGTACATTTACGTCCTAAGCATAACCGCGGGCATCGGAGCGATGCCCGTGTCATGCGCGGCTGATCCCGGCTGCTGATCGCAGCCAGGGACCCGCCGGCAATGGCCGACGCCCGCGATCTCGCGGGCGTCCGCCATTTACCCCTCAGGTGCCGGGATCAATACAGATCCCGGCATCTGCGGCAGTTCGCGATTAAAATGAACGATCGGATCGCCCGCAGCGCTGCTGCGGGGATCCGATCATTCATAACGCCGCACGGAGGTCCCCTCACCTTCCTCCGTGCGGCTCCCGGCGTCTCCTGCTCTGGTCTGTGATCGAGCAGACCAGAGCAGGAGATGACCGATAATACTGATCTGTTCTATGTCCTATACATAGAACAGATCAGTATTAGCAATCATGGTATTGCTATGAATAGTCCCCTATGGGGACTATTCAAGTGTAAAAAAAAATGTAAAAAAATGTAAAAGTAAAAGTAAAAAAAAAGTGAAAAATCCCCTCCCCCAATAAAAAAGTAAAACGTCAGTTTTTTCCTATTTTACCCCCAAAAAGCGTAAAAAACATTTTTTATAGACATATTTGGTATCGCCGCGTGCGTAAATGTCCGAAATATTAAAATAAAATGTTAATGATCCCGTACGGTGAACGTCGTGAACGAAAAAAAATTAAAAAAGTCCAAAATTCCTACTTTTTTAATACATTTTATTAAAAAAAAATTATAAAAAATGTATTAAAAGTTTTTTATATACAAATGTGGTATCAAAAAAAAAGTACAGATCATGGCGCAAAAACTGAGCCCCCATACCGCCGCTTATACGGAAAAATAAAAAAGTTATAGGTCATCAAAATAAAGGGATTATAAACGTACTAATTTGGTTAAAAAGTTTGTGATTTTTTTTAAGCGCAACAATAATATAAAAGTATATAATAATGGGTATCATTTTAATCGTATTGACCCTCAGAATAAAGAACACATGTCATTTTTACCAGAAATTGTACGGCGTGAAAACAAAACCTTCCAAAATTAGCAAAATTGCGTTTTTCGTTTTAATTTCCCCACAAAAATAGTGTTTTTTGGTTGCGCCATACATTTTATGATATAATGAGTGATGTCATTACAAAGGACAACTGGTCGCGCAAAAAACAAGCCCTCATACTAGTCTGTGGATGAAAATATAAAAGAGTTATGATTTTTAGAAGGCAAGGAGGAAAAAATGAAAACGTAAAAATTAAATTGTCTGAGTCCTTAAGGCCAAAATGGGCTGAGTCCTTAAGGGGTTAAGTAAAAAAAAATTCCAAAGTCCAGAATTGCATATGGTCACTCTGTTTACAAACAAAAAAGTATAAAAAGCAATCAAAAAGTCTCATAAGATCGCATTGCAAAATATGAGCTCTCATACCGCCCCGTATGCAGAAAAACAAACAATTTTAAATATGCTAATTTTAATACAAAAAGTTGTAATAAAAAAAAAAGAAAAACAAAATCAAATCTATAAAATTTGGCTATCATTTTAATCGTATGGACCTACAGAATAAAGATAAGAAAGTGCACTGCTAAGAAGCGGAAGCCCCCAAAATTTCAAAATGGCAAAAAAATTTTTCAATTTTGCCCCACAAATAATATTTTTTGTTTTGCCGTAGATTTTCTTATGAAATGATTCATGTCATTAAAAAGTAAAATTGGTGGCACAAAAAACAAGCCCTCATATAGGTCTGTAGGTGGAAAACTGAACGAGTTATGATTTTTAGAAAGTCAGGAGGAAAAAACAAAAGTACAAAAATGACAAAACCTTAAGGGGTTAAACCCATTTGAACATCGATAAATGGCTGTCCTATCCAACTTGACAGAGCTTGAGATGATCTGCAGAGATGATCGCACATATTAGTCTTAATATGGTCAGTACCCTTTCTGAGCTCAATGGTACCCAGTAGTAGAAAAGGATTTTTTAAGGGACTTTTAGGGTAAAATATAATATCCTGATCCACAGGATAGGGCATCAATAGCGGACCAGTGGAGATATCGGCATTAATAACTGATCAGCAGGGGTGCCAGCATCAATAAATGATCAGTGAGGGTGTTGAAATGAATAATGATCAGCGGGGATACCGACATCAATAGCTGATCAGTACCCCCACCAATTAGCTAATCACCACAACATTGATGCTGGGGAAAAAAACAATGTATGTATGGGTGATTGAACCCTTGGCTCCATACATTATTTGTAGTGGTGGCACAGTATGTTACACAGTATTTCACTATTGCTGATCAATATATAACAATTGAAGACTACAATTCTAACAGGCTATGAGGGCATCTTCACACACCCATTATATTTCAACATTTTCAATCTTGCATATAAAAATGCATTTGACCTAAAGCGTAAGCGGATGGTAAATGGGGACTATTTTAGTGGGAGGTTTAGAGGGGAATATAGAATGTAAACTACTTCGTAAAGTTCATTTAGGGTAGTATTTTGACTTTTGTTTTCTATTGGATGACAGACTACAGTGATTTTGTACTTTTTCTTCAATAGATACAATGCTGATTTTGACATAGGAGACTATAGGGAACATTACCATTGCAAACTGCTTTTCTGACCCAAAAAGAAGTCAGTTTGAAGTATTTATAGACTATCCTAACATATCAATGAACTTTATGCAAGATGTGATCAAGCTGAATTTATCATGTGGTAAACAGCTAAATGTAGACAGATGCTAGATCATAAACATGTCTTGTCCATGTGGAGGTTTCAGAAACATCAATAGTAAGCACTTGGTCACTATACACAGTTGGCAGAGCAGGACAGAAAGGGACTTACATTTTCATTGTTCCTAAATGTGGTTTGCTGACACACACAGCAGATTAATACTGTGTGCATTATACTCCTATTCAATGCAATAAAGAACATTAGACTATATATACTAACACATTACATTTTAAAGATCTTCCCAAAAAGTAGCCATGTGTGGCTCAGTTGGAATAAGAAAAAAGAAGAGACCGGAACTGGCGCCTCGTGTATTACCCTCAGCGGAAAGAAAGAAAAATATGTGCGGGCAACCCATGGTACTATCGGATGGCTGTTCACCTCAGGGAAGAAATAAAAATGCCACATGCCCCAAATAAATGGGGTACTATTGATGTGAAGTCGCTGCTATGGCAGGAACATACGTCATAGGTCCTGGATAATAATGAAGATAGCATGAAGAAAAACAAGGCCCTTTGAGAATGCCAGGCACGGCAGACTCACAGGAATGGATAAGAGGGATCCATGGTATTTCAAATTAGTCCTTGCAGGACCATTTGTTGAAGAGAAAATAACAAATAAAATGAAGATTACTTATTTCAGGAGGAGCCCTCCCTTCCTCAGATCAATATCAATATTGATCGGAGCAAGGTAGGGCTCCTCCCAAAACTAGACATGTTCATTTTATTTGTATCATAATTTATTAAAGCGTACATGATGGTCTCTGGCAGTATCACTGCTGCAACATAGGTATCATGTGATACAAACCATACAACAAAAAGTTGAAGAAGCATATTTCTCTTTCTATATGTTCACTTCTATGTGGTTGTATATGAAGATGCAGAGCACACAGGGTTTATAGTAATAAGATTTGTATATACGGTATACTGTAAAATATGAGCAATTGTACACTATTTATACCTTAGCAGTCTGGCAACACATATCCATAGTCATTGCCCTTTGATGTGTAAATGAAAACTTCCCAAATATTTATGGCCCTATCCAGTTCTCTTCTCAGTGACCATTGCTGATGAAGGCAATGCACCAGTTAATTCCTAACTTGTATAGCGAATACACAATGGAAATGCGTACAATTGTGTATGTTCCTTTTGTGCTGCCAAAACAGCCCTCGTTTATCAGAGCATGGACTCCAGAAGATCTCTGAAACTGTCTTGTGGCATCTGTCACCAAGACATAAGCATAAGTGAGGTTGGTGGGACATGTCAAAGTAACATCCACATAAATGCCAGGACCCAAGGTTCCCAGCAAAAAATTGCCCAGCGAAACGAACAGCCTTAACCAGTTTTCCTTCTTCACATAAAGCATTCTGATGTTATCACTTCCCCAAGGGATACATCAGATCATGCCACTTTCTTCCATTAATAAATGCTCCAGTTCTGATGCTGACAGGTCCATTGTAGGCCTTTTACTTATGAAGCAGCAATGCACTGTGTGTTGTGTGTTTTATTGGGCAGACTAGATGGGCTGAATGGTTCTTAGATGCCAACATACTCTATACTTCTTTCCACAGTAGCGTCTCTGAGGAATTGGACCATATAGGCTAGCCTTGGCACTACATATGCATAACTGGAACATGGGCACTAATAACCCTATAGCGAGTTCACTTCCTGGTTTTAACCAATGCATAGAGTGAACACCCCACAAGACATCATTTCGGAGATGATCTGACCATTGTCAAATTTACTTACGCTTGCCCAGTTTTCCTACCACTAAGACATCAACTTCAAGAACTGACTGTTCACTTGCTGCCTGATATATCCTACCTTGAAGAATACATATAGTGTACGTGAACCAGTAATTGGACATAAAGTTTATGTGTGTGCCATTTTGAATCCACAGCATTTGGTTCTATTTTTACTTACCCAAAGCAAAATATCATACCGTATTTTCAGTGGAAAATGTGCTTTTCATTTAAAGTTTTAATACAAGGTAGGTGGAATGACAAATATTATAAACAATATTGTACCATATTTCAATCAATTCTTCACTGACGAATATATATATATATATATATATATTTTTTTTTTTTTTTGTGGGGGGGGGGCTACTGTATTATAACTGATGGTATAAAAAGGTTTGTTAAATAAATGTTATTTTTAATCAGCTGTCCAATTTAATATATATATATATATATATATATATATATATGTCCTCCAAAAATTAACAAAACATTTTATGATGTTTTTGTGTCTTTTGATATAAGAAAAGAAAATAGATTTTCTAAAGATTTAAAACAGAAAATAAGTGTCCATTAAATACTAAGTTCTATAAAAGAAGCCTCCTAGTAAATGATAATTAAACCTGAAAGATTATCCCTCCGGCAGCAAGGAGGCTTGTGATTCTGCATTACATAGCAATGCACTCGGGTTTCTCCTGCAACAAAGGGATTTTCTGATCTTTTGATCAGTATAAATCTTGCAGTTTTTCCTATGGGAAATAGAGTCGATGTGTTATAAACGCTGGTCATGCCCTGTTTGCTCTAACATGGAAATATTTAACTATTGATTCCGAGAAACAAAACTGTCTGATGCTTTGCTTGCCACATAGATACAGAAAATAGTCAACTCTTTATTCATTCCTATCGCATTTGCCATCTTGTATAATATAGATAAACTATATATACTATTGTTTAACATAAAATATATTTTATACAAAAAGGCCAAGCATAATTAGAGATTCTGTAAGTATGAGTATACATGATGGGTAAGATGTATGGTTATACGGTATACTAATTGTGTAGGTTATAATCTACTCAACGGCATAACTTGAAACTCCTGGGCCCCGATGTAAAATATATAAAATATAAGTTCCTAATCACTATATACTGTTCATAATCCTGTTGTGTCTACTCAGACACCAGGGCCTCAGGTGTGACTTCTACCATTACATCCCCCACAATGTCCAAGAACCATATTTTACTTATGATATCTGTACTAAACTAAAGCTAAAGTTACACACAGTATTTTTTTCTACATAAATGCTGCAGTTTTTGTACCTTCTCTTGAGCCAGGAGTAAATTTTAAAGGAATAAAAAATATAGAGGAAGGGCTTACACTTCTACTTTTTACTGAATCCACTGGCTTTGACTAAAAAATTGCATCAAAACTACAGGCAATATTCCAAGAAACGGTGTGTGTGGCTCTAGCATAAGATTACTTACTTAACTGAATGTTGTCAATGTAGTTCTTGTTATCATGTTTTACGAAATAATGTATGACTTCTTGTAATTCAACTTATGTGGTAGCAGCAGAGTTTGTAAGAGTAGCAGTAAAATCTATACCAAGCTAATGAAAAGGCTGGACAAAACAAGTCCTATTCAATATGGTGAGGATAGCCCTTCATTTTTATTTTCTGCTCTAAAAGGAAAAAAATTTGCTTGCATATTCAAATGAATTTGATATTCAATCAATGAAGATTAACTTGCCTAAGGTAAGATGGTTTTTACATTCATAAGGAAGTCAAATACGATTATGCATATGAGGAAATTCTACAGAGATGACTGGAGTATAATATATGATAATTATTTGAAAGGATATACTTACTCACTGATTTGCATATCTAGAGAGCCAGACAGAGATGGCAGAATGCAAAAAGGTAAAGAGATTCATAGCATTGAACCAACCAAAAGAAAACTACAGAAATAAAGCAATAAGTTAGATTGTACACAACAGAGACATAGAAAGACATAAAACCTGTTAAAAATAAAACACAATTTCCAATTGGAATAAATATGCATGTGTGAGTATATCCCACTCAAAATGTAATTTACATATTTGAAATGACAGAAAAAAAAAGGTCATGAATGATCTCTGCTTCTAACTATAGATTTGGTGTTTCATTCAATTCAATACAAAGTGGTTTGAGTGGTGATTTTTAATGACATTAAGGTAAATATCTGGTTTACTTATCTATTGCTATGTCTGCCTAAGGCCATGTTCACATGGTGACATTTCCATGTGGAAATTTACTGCCCATTGATTTCAATGGGATTGTGAAGTCTCATTCACACAGCAGAATTTTTGCGGCAGGCGTTTCAACGTGGAAATTCTGTTTTCGGCATTCCGTAATAATAAAATAGAAAAAAATGTGCAGATTTGCTTAAATTAAAGGGGTATTCCAGGAAAAAACTTTTTTATATATTTATATATCAACTGGCTCCAGAAAGTTAAACAGATTTGTAAAGTACTTCTATTAAAAAATCTTAATCCTTTCAGAACTTATGAGCTTCTGAAGTTAAGATTGTTCTTTTCTGTCTAAGTGCTCTCTGATGACATGTGTCTTGGGAACCGCCCAGTTTAGAAGCAAATCCCCATAGCAAACCTCTTCTAAACTGGGTGGTTCCCGAGTCATCTGAGAGCACTTAGACAGAAAAGAACAACCTTAACTTCAGAAGCTCATAAGTACTGAAAGGATTAAGATGTTTTAATAGAAGAAATTTACAAATCTGTTTAACTTTCTGGGACCAGTTGATATATAAAAAAAGTTTTTTCCTGGATAACCCCTTTAAGCCGTGTGAACACAGCCTACCACATATCAATTCATACTGCGGCAGATCTATATTCTTACAGTGTTCAGGCTACTGAAATAAGACTGAAGTGGGGAGGCACTAAAATATTAAAGGAGAAAAATGTATTGCCAAAGAGAGCAAAAGGAACCCAAAAATGTTCTTCACCTACATAAATAATAAGAAACTTTTAACTAAAAATAATGACCCCCCCCCCCCCCCTTAAAAATTATTTGGGTGTAATGGTGGAGGAGGATGAGGAAAAGGCCAGTCTACTAAATTCCTTCTTCTCTACTGTATTTACACAGGAACATTTCAATGTCAGGTGACATGAGGAATAATGTTAAACCAACAAGAAGTGCAGTAACATCTTATTAAAAAACACAAAGTACTGGGCCCAGATGGCATTCATTGCCGGAATTAAGTACTGTGCTAGACAGACCATTATTCCTTAAAATTTAAACAGGGTTTGTGCACAAGACTGGAACTTAGTGGGGCCAATATTCAAAAAGGGGTCAAAGGGGATTATAGTCCTGTAAATGTAACATCTGTTGAGGGTAAGATTTTGGAAAGTTTTCTAAGAAGTTCTATTGGGCAAAGCACCAGCATGGATTTCTGCGAGATCTGATCAGCTTCTATGAGGAGGGTAAAGCTGTGAATGTTATATATCTGGACTTTTCTAAGGCATATGATACTGTGCCACACAAAATGTTAGTTCATAAAATGAGGATGCTGGGACAAATTATTAGCTACCAGCCAGTGTCTGCAGCCCATACCTGCTACAGAACTGACAAATTCCCTTTTAAATAGAATAGCACATAGATCAAAAGTCATAGGTGATTTTGCTTGAAGTTAGTATACAGATAATAGAGGGTCTGTGTTAGGCTAGGTTCACATAGCTGTTTGCATCCGACCCGTTTAGGGTCCGATCGGCTCTTTTATTTTTCTGAGCCGAACGGACTCTAAATTCCCATTGTTCTGACTCGATTGCTGATGGAACTCTGAATAGCGGAGTCAGATGTCAATGTGGACTAGCCTTTAGCTCAGGGGACCTGGTAAGTTAACAGATCGATACTGCAGAGACCCTTAATATGGCCTTAAGCAGGCATGGCATGTTCTTCTTCTGTTCAGTTTTCAGGTTTTTCACATTTCTCATCCCATTATATTTATGTGTATAACATAAATCATGCACTTCAGGTATTTTTCAACGAATGGACAGGTGATGTTTGTGTACAGAGCATTTGGATATCTTGGATAGTTTCAAGAAGTGCAGTTTACCTTCTGAATATGTAATCTAAATGTAAAACTCACCCTACAATGCCACATGTTTCACAAGATTTATAAAATCTACAACTGCAGAAGAAATGCATTAATACAAAACTGACACTAAAATATTTATGTGAGGATGTTCAGCTTATTGAGATTAATTCTGTGAATTCTCCAAACGCTTCATTGACACTGGTGCTCATTTAGTGTTGATGTGGAAAAAATTGTCTGACTGTGCACAGAATAAATGACAAGTAGATGTGGAACAAACATATTACAGTACACGTGACAGGAACGGTTCATTGTAAAAATGCAAATGACATGAAACTTTATATTTTGGTATTATGAGACCATAATATTGTCAATGTTTTTGGGGTGGGTACACAGAAAAGAGAGGACTCCATAGCAAAGATCAAAGTGAATCCTCATTATAGTGTCCCTGGGGGTAATTTTCTACGACCAGGGTTTTACATACCAGTTTTCAGTTAAATCCTGCCAGCGTCATGTTTGGCAGATTTATGAATAGGCACCCAGTGTGTGGGAAGCCACTTTAGCCATGGATGCCCACGCATTGGGCTTTAAAATCTATGCTAGCTCCAATTTGTTTGTTTCAGTTGATTTTATCCAGTCATTTGAAAACTGTATTCTGCCCCTAGACCTCTTATCCCCTATCCAAAGGCTGATTGCGGGGGTCCCACTGCTGGGGACCTCCGCGAACTCTTCTGCTGCATTCCGTACATCAGCAGCCTGGAGTTATGTTTGCTCTGTGGCTAATGACGGGTGATACAGGGGATGGATGCAAGCCTATGGGAGGGGGTGGGACATTGAAGTCACATTACCCAGTCTCCTGTATCGCGCGTCATTAGCCACGGAGCAAACATAGCTCCAGACTGCTGATGTACTGGGGTGCAGCAGTAGAGATTGCAGGGGTCCCCAGCAGGGGGACCCCCACAATCATACATCTTAGCCCCTATCCTTTGAATAGGAGGAGACTATATAGTGGCTGAATGACAAAGCATGGAGATGGCGGCAGCATGAGGAGACCATATAGTGGCTGAATGACACAGCCTGGAGATGGAAGCAGTATGAGGAGAACATATGGTGGCAATATGAGACAGCTTGAAGCTGGCATCAACATGAGGAGAACATATGGTGGCAGAATGAGACAGTCCAGAGGTTGCAGCAGCATCAGGAGTCCTGAAAGTGACCATGTGACAGAGTGGTGCGGTGAGTGGCAATACCAGTACCCGGTGATGAAGGTGGGGGAAAAAAGAAGAACTTGGCATCAGATGTGTGGCATCAGGCAGGTGGCAGGATCAGAATATTAGCTGAGGCAGGTAGGCAGAAGTGCACAAGTAAGTATTGAGAATTGTTTTTTAAATCAAACAAAAGGAAAGGTTTGTAAAAAATATCATGTGCCACCTACACCACCAAGTATTGATGTGGTGCAAAGACCTCTAAAAGGTGGAAGGGAACAACATATGATCCATTGTGACCGGTGGGGGTAAAAACTTCCCATGTAAGGCCCTACTCTCGCATTATTAATTCCTTTCTTGGCAATTGTTACTCGCCCTAAAAAGGGCGGCCCCACACAGGAACCTTTCCCTATTTCCACCTACAAACACTGCCATTTACCAGGCTTTCTACGTGGAAATAGGGATTGGTTCCTGTGTGGGGCTGCACTTTTTAAGACGAGTAACACTTTCCATGAAAAAGGTGGAAGGGAACAACGTTCATTGTCCATTGTAGCAGGTGGGAGTAAAGACTTCCCCTGTAAGGCTCTACTCTGGCCCTAGTAATTCCCTTCTTGGCAATTGTTACTCACCCTAAAAAGGGTGGCCCCACACAGGAAACTCTCTATTTCCACCTAAATCTTTGGGGAAATGGCAGTGTTTGTAGGGGGAAATAGGGAGAGGTTCCTGTGTGGGGCCGCCCTTTTTAGGGCGAGTAACACTTGCCAAGTAGGGAATTAATAATGCGAGAGTAGGGCTTTACAGGGGAAGTTTTTACCCCCACCAATTAAAATGAATCATACATTGTTCCCTTCCACCTTTTAGAGGTCTTTGCATCACATCAATAATTGGTGGTGTAGGTGGCACATGGTGTTTTTTGCACACCTTTCCTTTTATTTGATTTAAAAAACGTACTTGGGTCCATATAGTTTATTCTCAGCATATTATTAAAAGTTAAGTTTTATGTAATACATATCCTCAATACTTACTTGTGGTCTGATGCGGAGGAATGTCTGTAACTGGGGAGCAGTCCCTTAACCCCTTAAGGACCCGGGCTTTTTCCGTTTTTTCATTTTCAATTTTTCCTCCTTAACTTTAAAAAATCATAACCCTTTAAAATTTTCACCAAAAATTCTATTTGATGGCTTATTTTTTGTGTCCCTAATTTTACTTCGTAATGACATTAGTAATTTTACCCAAAAATCTACGGTGAAACGGGAAGAAAACTCAATGTGCGACAAAATTGATGAAAAAACACTATTTTGTAAGTTTTGGGGGTTTCCGTTTTTACGCAGTACATTTTTCGTCAAAAATGATACCTTATCTTTATTCTGTAGGTCCATACGGTTAAAATGATACCCTACTTGTATAGGTTTGATTTTGTATCACTTTCGAAAAAAATCATAACTACATGCAGGAAAATTTATACATTTAAAATGGTCATCTTCTGACCCCTATAACTTTTTTATTTTTCTGTGTTCAGGGCGCTATGAGGGCTAATTTTTTGCGCTGTGATCTGAAGTTTTTAGCGGTACCATTTTGTTCTGATCAGACTTTCTGATTACTTTTTATTCACTTTTTTGTGGTATAAAAAGTGATCAAAAATGCGCTATTTTGGACTTTAGAATTTTTTTGCGCGTACGCCATTGAACGTGCGGTTTAAAAAGTGGTATATTTTTATAATTTGGACATTTCCACATGCGGCGATACCACATATGTTTGTTTTTATTTACACTGTGTTTTTTTTATTCTTGGAAATGCCCGGTGATTCAAACTTTTATTAGGGGAAGGGATAATTGAAAGGGTTAAGGATTTTTTTTACTTTTTTCTTATGCAATATTATAGCTCCTATAGGGGGCTATAACATTGCATTAACTGATCTTTTACACTGATTGATCCATCTCCATAGGAAGGGATCAACCAGTGTTTTCGGCGATTGAATGCTCAAGCCTGGATCTCAGGCTTGAAGCATTCAATCGGCGATCGGACTGCAGGAAGGAAGGTAAGAGACCTTCCTCCTGTACTACAGCTGTTCGGGATGCCGGGATTACACCGCGGCGATCCCGAACAGCTCCCTGAGCTAACCGGCAACTTTCACTTTATTTTTTAGCCACGCGGCTCAGCTTTGAGCGCGCGGCTAAAGGGTTAATAGCGCGCGGCACCGCGATCAGTGCCACGCGCTATTAGAGGCGGGTCCCGGCTTCACTATGACGCCGGGCCCACCGCGATATGATGCGGGGTCACCCTGTGACCCCGCGTTATATCGCAGGACCGGGACCCAGGACTTACCCATACGTCCTGGGTCCTTAAGGGGTTAAATATGTTTAGCACTATCCATATTTGTGTGGCACCATGGTCAATCTACAATGATGCATCATGCATTGGTGGGTGGAAATCCTGGCTGATCCATGCATGATTCATCTTCACAAAGGTCAGTCTCTCCACATTTTTTTCATGGACAGACGAGTTCTCCTTGGGGTTTCTATGGCCCCCGCCGCACTAAACACTCGCTCTTATGGCAAACTATTGGTCGGGCGGGACAGCTTCTCATCAGTGACTGTAGAATCAGGCTGCTGCTGTTGGAGCTGGTACTGCTTCTGCCACCCCACCCTCCCCAGCAGCCATGGCAGTGGAAGGTGAGCGCAGAGGGCCCCCCGAGTCAGACCTGCGAGAGGATGGACGAAGGTGCAAATAGGCATTGTCCAACTGACTACGTGGGATGATTCTGTAGTAGGTCAGTTTGTCCTCCCTCTCAGTGGGCGTAAAAATGGCCCCCATTTTGTGCCGGTAGCGAGGGTCCAATAATGTGGAGATCCAGAAGTAATTCTGCTGCAGAATGGTGACAATTCAGCGGTCACTACGCAAGTGAGCATGCATCGTGCCATTTGTGCAAGTGACTTGCCTCCATCTCCACTGCATACTGCCACGATGTGTCTGGGTCCTCTGTATTGCCTTCTAGCTGCTCCTGCTCCTCCTGTCAGATGACTAGAAAAACCGCCCCTCTCGCAAAACCTAAACTGTTCTCCACTGCGCCCCTCCTCCTCCTCCATAATGTGGCTTCCTCAAAGGGCCTGAGCAAACGTCAGGTGTCACGAATGAGCTGCCACTGGTTGACATTGAAGTTACACAGAGGAGTCCCCCTATCTGCTTGGATCATCATGAAATCAGTGATGGCTTTCATTGTTCTTATGGTCGGTCCAACATATGGAGGGTGGAATTCCAATTTGTGGAAACGTCTCAAATCAGTACTATGTTGGGGGATGCCATTCTGTCGCTAAAGCTCAAGGAGGGTGTGCTTTGCAATGTTCGAGTAGCTAAAGTGCATGCAAAGTTTCCTTCCCATTGTTAGGATGTCTTGCAGATAGGGGGAACACTTCAGGAACCGCATGACAACCAGATTGAACACGTGTGCCATGCAGGGCGCATGTCTCAGGCTTCCTTGTCGCAGTGCAGACAAGATGTCCTTCCCGTTGTCACTCATCATGGTTCCCATTTCCAGTTTTCGTGGAATAAGCCATGATTCGATTTCTTCATGAATGACTTTTAGCAGTTTCTCCCCTGTGTGACTCCGTTCACCAAGGCATATCAAGTGAAGAACAGCGTAGCACCGTCGTGCCTGTGCACACATGGAATTCTGGAGGGGCACTGAGACTTGTCCGTGCAGTGGAGGCTGAGGACATGGTGGATGATGAGGAGGCAGAGTTGCACAGGACCAATGGCCTGAGAGCGTGGAGGTGAAAGCGGCGTGACCTGTCCAAGTTGTTGTTGTGGCTGTGCAGGAACCACATTCACCCAGTGGGCCGTAAAGGACATGTATTGTCTCTGACCGTAGTTACAGCTCCACACGTCAGCGCTGCCGTGCACTTTGTTACACACCGACAGGCTCAAGGACTGGCCAACCTTCTGTTGCACAAAATTGTGCAGGGCTGTTACTGCCTTCTTCGCAAAGAAATGATGGCTTGAGACTCTTCACCTCGGGAGGGATTGCAGCACCAGCAACTTGTACAGGAGCACATTCAGCTTCTGCGCCGTTGGATGAGTGGGCGCATACTGTTGTCTCTTAAACATTGCTTCGCCGATGGATTGCTGGCAGAATGACTGACTCGAAGTAGGAGGAGCAGGAGCATCTGGAGTGACAGAAGATGGGTATGACACACAGCTCCCTTCGGCTGAGGTGGTGGAGCCTTGGCTGGCTGAAACAGGGAGCAGCGTGCCACTGGGCGATGCAGCAGGCTGGACCCCCACATCAGAGCTATGGTTCTCCCAGGCCGTTTTATGTTGACGCTGCATATGTTGACGCAGGGCCGTGGTGCCAACATTGGGACCCTGGCCACATTTCACCTTCTGCCAACACATCTTGCATGTGGCCATGCTAACCTCCTCCAGATGCTTGATGAAAAACTGCCACATCGCCGAGTAGCTGATTTTCCCACCAACAGTCCGCACTGATTAACTGCTACTGCCACAGACTCAAGGAACCCCTGTTTCACTACCTCCAGGGAAGGTAGGCTACTGCTAAGCAGGTGGTCTACCCTGGGCAATTTGGCTCCAGACTTTCCACTTCTGCCACCATGCTGACTGCCAACCATGTTACCACCTTGCTGGTTCAGCTGCTGCCTCTTGGGCAACCTGCTACCCTCTTCTCCTGATGATGATGAAGACCGTTCTGCACCCGGCTCCCAATAGCGATCGGCTTTATCATCATCAAGTTGGGTCTGCACGTCACTGATGTCTTCCTCAGCTTCCTCAACAGTGTCTTCTTCAGGAGCCTGAATGCTCACAACACCACCTCCCATGCCCCTCTCCTCATCGCTACTTGCCTGCCTAGCGGAGGAAGCGGCGGATGTCTCCTCCACTTCTTGGCTGGCCAGTAGACTGTCCTCTATATTGTCCCCACTAAATAGTGGTGCTTAACCCACAGCATAAGATACCTCTGCAGGGGAGGGAAGAGCATAGTACAGAGGCAATGGGAGGAAGGGCACAGCTCCAGGGCCAAGTCAACTGAGGGTTGTGTCTGAGGAACCCACTGACTGTGGACTGGGGGGTGTGAAATGTCACTTGTGATGAAGTGGATGACCATGTTAACCAATCGATGACGGCAGATGGGTTGCTGGTCGAGACACGACCTCTAGCTGATACCGGGAGCTCAGTCCTCTCGCTGTGACTCCTGCTGCCACTCGCCCCTAGTCTGCTGTGACCTCTGTCTGATGAATTTAGGCCTCTACCACTCCTCTGTGCACATCCTGGCACTTCTCTGCCTGACATACTTAGTGCATATGTGGGGGAGTAAAATATGCTCCACTACGCTTAAAACAATATTTGTGTACAACACCAGCTGGTGTGTTTTGGCTGGCCTTTCACAGTATCTAGGCCCTTAAGACTTTAACAGGAACAAAATAGTACACCACTTAGATGTACGTATTATAAACAAAACACACTTAAATAGGCACTGTCAGATATAAAAACTTTTGATATGTTGTAAAGCATGCAAAACCAATAGGTTTTGCAATTGCTTTCATTAGAACATTTTCAGTATTTCATACTGAAAAAGCCAGTCAAACAACTGCCTCCTGGAATGCATTCAGTGCTTCTGTGAACACTGCTTCGTCCTGGACTCCGGGATGTTTTGGAGGGGGAGGAGCTGTACACAATGCAGAGACTCATGTGAAGAGAAGAGGAGGAGGAGGGGCAGGAAGACTGCTGCCGGCTCTCACACAGCAGACATCAATGAGAGAGGCAGAAACATGCATTGCTGATGAAAAAGTAAGTGTCCATGCATGTGTGTGTATGTGTGGATATATATGTATGTGTGTATATCAGTGTGTCTATCTAATGTGCATGTGTAAGAATATATGAAACTTGTGTGTGTGTGTGTGTGTGTGTGGATATATATGTATGTGTGTATATCAGTGTGTCTATCTAATGTGTATGTGTAAGTATATATGAAACTTGTGTGTGTGGATATATATGTATGTGTGTATATCAGTGTGTCTATCTAATGTGTATGTGTAAGAATATATGAAACCTGTGTGTGTGTGAGAGATAAAGGGGGACTACCTCCAGCTGTTGCAAAACTACAGCTCCCAGCATGCACACACATCATTTGGCTGTGCAGGCATGCTGGGAGTTTTAGTTTTGCAACAGCTGGAGGCACCCTGGTTGGGAAGCACTGGACTGAGGAGAGAGAGGGGGGGAGGAGGAGTGGTTATCACAGTGAGTACCCGCCCCCCTGCTTCTGGTGGATAGAATTAAGATATTTCAGAAATAAAGCTAATTCTGAGAGAAATGTAGGCCACAGACACATACAAAGTACATATACATGATCAGGATGAGATACTGAGCAACATATCACAGTTTTGTTTTTTTGACTGATCTCACAGGTACGCTTTAAAGGCACTAAGTCATAATAGACCACAGGCCAAATACATTATAGTCACCAAACAACATGGTCAAATGTGGTATAAAAGTACCACATTTTTATTGATCATATGCTAAAAACATACACAATTTTAATAGTATATAAAATCAGGATACACATACAAAAGAATTGAGGTGAGTATATCATGGATTAAGTAAAGCGCATAAATACAAAAAGGTAAGTGCCAATGCGGTAATAAGTCACTAAGGGTGTGCAAGCACTAGTAGGTGAAGCACACCATATGGCAGCAACGCTGCATAATGCAAAATATTGGGGCAGACATAGAAAGGCTGGAATAAAAGAATAAAGTTAAGATAAACAAGTAAGTCCATGCACCCTTGATAAGGATGGACCGAGGGGAGGCTTTCAAATGTAATTGAGTGTGCTGCTATGTATTTTGCTAAGTGTCGACATAAGAAAATATACACCACACAGAGGATGTTGGTATACACTCTTTCTTAGCAGGAAACTCAGCTGTTCCCCAAAGAGTTCTGTTTAATAATGGAAGTAAATTTGGTTTTTACATTCGAAAAAAGACGAGGGTTAGTTATGACATCACAATTAGTATGTTACTTTTTGATTGGTTGTTTGATTATTGTGTCCATATATATTAGCATATCTAGTGTCCATTAAATTCCAAGGTTCTCTGTTCGTCAAATATTTAGTCTTTCTACTCCTGCATGGAGTCATCCCAAGGCCTATATTCGGAGTCACAAGCATATTGCAAGCTGATGCATGTGGGTTAAAGGGTAGGTAACAGATATTTTTTCCAGCAGCAATGGCATATTAGTATTAGTATATTGGTCAGTCTTTAGAAACATAAGGGTCATCCCTATCACCCTTATATCTGATACCTCACCTCACCCCGAACGTGTTTTCACTATCTGCTTTCTCAAGGGGTGTGTCTCAACATGGGGAGAAGAAACCTGATATATACTGAGCCAACCAATAAGAACACACTGCCTGTTGTACCCATCCTGTCCGGTAATTATTTCCTATGGTGGAAGCACGTGCCGGGATAACATCCGGTATAGTGTGATGATGCGCGCATGATCGAATGATGCGCATGTCATGTGGGTAGCTCCCACAATGCCCAAGACATCCGCCGGCATAAGCGCCAAATCTTAGCGCTCTGCCGTGCAAACGTGAGACGTGCATGATGTCAGCACGCCACGTGTGAAGTCACATGACTTGCTGGCACCCTGTGTGCCCGTAGCTAGGTAGCTCAAAGTTCCATACTATGGAATTGCGATGCAATATATAGGCTTATTGTGGGTACATATGAAAGACTGACACAACAGTGTGAAAGAAGTGCAGAAAAGAGTGATTGTGAAAAACTAGACACTCACCCACCACCGATAAACAAATACAGCAAGCAGACCTATAATGATGAAAAACATTATTAGATACATGAGTCAAATAAAGGGAACAGTGCTGCAAAGTAAATGATAATGAAAAAATACTACATCATGAACAAAAATATATATATATATTTTTATCAACATGTAAAATATAATATCTCAGTGTGTAATAAGTGCAAACAATACACTGAGATATTATATTTTACACGTTTATAAAAATATATATTATTTTTGTTCATGTTGTAGTATTTTTTCATTATCATTTACTTTGCAGCACTGTTCCCTTTATTTGGCTCATGTATCTAATAATGTTTTTCATCACTATAGGTCTCCTTACCGTATTCGTTTGTCGGTGGTGGGTGAGTGTCTAACTTTTCACAATCACTCTTTTCTGCACTTCTTTCACACTGTGATGTCAGTCTTTCCTATGTACCCATAATCAGCCTATGTATCACATTGCAATTGCATTGTATGGAGCTATGAGTTACTTAGCAACGGGCAGGCAGGACGTCGACGAGTCACGTGACTTCCCACGTGGCGGGCTAATATCATGCACATCTTGCGATTGCACGCGCATCCACAGCAGAGCGCTAAGATTTGGCGCTTATGCCGGAGGATGTCTAGGGCATCGCAGGATCTACCCACATGATGCGCGCATCATGTGATCATGCGCGCGTCATCACACTATGCCAGATGTTATCTTGGCGCATGATTCCACCATAGGAGATAATTACCGGATGGGATGGGTACAACAGGCAGTGAGTTCTTATTGGTTGGCTCAGTATATATATTGTTGCTGCTCCTTTTGTTGAGACACGCCCCTTGAGAGAGCAGATAGTGAAAACGCATTCGGGGTGAGGTATCAGATGTGAGGGTGCATGAACTGACTTGTTTATCTTAACTTTGTTCTTTTACTCCAGCCTTTATATGTCTGCCCCAATATTTTGCTTTATGCAGCACTGCTGCCATATGGTGTGCTTCACCTACTAGTGCTTGCACACCCTCAGTGACCTATTACAGCATTGGCACTTACCTTTTTGTATTTACTTAATCCATGATATACTCACCTCAATTCTTTTGTATGTGTATCCTGATTTTATGTACTATTAAGTATTTTGTATGTTTTTAGCATATAATCAATAAAGTTTTGTTACTTAGATGTACGTATGTGGTATGCACTTATGAGGGGAGGACAATGTGCTCTAGTAATGCTTAAAACAGTATTTGTGCACAACACCAGCCGGTGTGTACTTTTGGCTGACTTTTGACAGTATCTAGGCCCTTAAGAGTTTAACAGGAACAAAATAGTACACCAATTAGAAGTACGTATGTGGTATGCACTTATGAGGGGAGGACAATGTACTCTAGTACGCTTAAAAAAGTATTTGTATACAACACCAGCCGTTGTGTACTTTTGCCTGGCCTTTCACAGTATCTAGGCCCTTAAGACTTTAACAGGAACAAAATAGTACACCACTTAGATGTATGTATGTGGCATACAATTATGAGGGGAGGACAATGCGCCCTTCACAGTATCTAGACCCTTAACCTCCTGAGCGGTAATCCCGAGAGTGACTCAGGGTTAATTTTCCCTGCCAGGATCAGTAACCCCGAGTCATGCTCGGGGTAGAATTGCAGAGTTGCCGGCCGGGCTGCACGATATATCGCAAAAGCCCGGCCGGCAAAAGGCCCCCGGGAAAACATGCGATTATCTGCTCGGGTCGGCTCCCATGGCGGGGGCCGGCCAGAGCAGGTAAAGAAAAATACTAAAAGTCAGTGTTTCCCTACCAGGGGGCCTCCAGCTGTTGCAAAACTACAACTCTCAGCATGCCCGAACAGCCAAAGGCTGTCCGGGCATGCTGGGAGTAGTAGTTTCACAACAGCTGGAGGCACCCTGTTAGAAAAACACTGAGCTAAGTGTAAAAGGAAAAAGGAGTAAAATAAAAATAAAAATTTTGCTTACCTAATCCCAGTCCCTGCAGATGCTGTTCCCCTCCGTGCGTATCGGTCCCTGCTCTCTTCTTTATTCATCTTGCAGGACCTTTCCCTTTTCAGCCAATCACAGGCCATAGTGGTGTAAAGCCAGTGATTGGCTGAAGGGGAAAGGGCTTGTTCTACAGCAAATACACTAGGTTTGAAATCTGCCCGGCAAACCTAGTGTATGCTGCTGCAGAACAAGGTGACAAGGGGGGAAGAATGTGACAGGGGGGGATGTGACAAAGGGGGGAATGTGACAGAGGGAGGAATGTGACAGAGGGGGGAATGTTACAGAGGGGCAGAGAGGGGAATGTGACATGAAGGGGGGGATGTGACAAGGGGGGAAGAATGTGACAAGGGGGGGACGTGACAGGGGGAGGGGAATGTAACATGAAGGGGGGAGAATGTAACAAGGGGGGAATGTGACAAGGGGGGAAGAATGTGACAAGGGGGGGATGTGACAAGGGAGGGGGGATGTGACAAGGGGGAGGAGAATGGGATAGGGGGGAATGTGACAAGGGAGGGGGAATGTGACGGGGGAGATGTGAAATGGGTGGGGGGAGATGTGAAATTCAATGCAAAAAATTGTACAGCTTTTGGTACACATTTCCAGACAGAATCATACCGCCAGGGAGGTTAAGACTTTAACAGGAACAAAATAGTACACCACTTAGATGTACGGATGTGGTATGCACTTATGAGGGGAGGACAATGCGCTCCAGTACGCTTAAAAAAGTATTTGTGTACAACACCAGCTGGTGTGTACTTTTGGCTGACCTTTCACAGTATCTAGGCCCTTAAGACTTTAACAGGAACAAAATAGTACACCACTTAGATTTACGTATGTGGCATGCATTTATGAGGGGAGGACAATGCACTCCAGTATGCTTAAAAAAGTATTTGTGTACAACACCAGCTGGTGTGTACTTTTGGCTGGCCTTTCACAATATCTAGGCCCTGAGGACTTTAACAGAAACAAAATAGTACACCAATTAGATGTTCGTATGTGGTATCGCTCCAGTATACTTAAAAAAGTATTTGTGTACAACACCAGCAGTACACACCAGTTCTGCAGCACACAGTCACTGTGTACTACACCCAAAATTGCACTTTGTCTCTCAATCTCACTCCCTTCCCTATCAGTGCTTCTAGGCAGGATTTGGGCTTTAGGTGAATCGCTGCTTTGTGCAATACACTGCTCTCTGTCCCTCTCTGTAATAGACCGCTGTGGTAACTGGGAGGTGAATCGGTGCTGTAAAAATGCTTTTCTGTGCAACACACGCTGCTCTGTACCTTTCTCTGTGCAACAGAACGCTGATGTGACTGGGAGGTGAATTGCTGCTGGAAAAATGCTTTTCTGTGCAACACACAGCGCTTTCTGTCCCTCTCTATTTCTTTGCAATAAAAGGCTGAAGTGACTGGCCACAATATGTCTGCAGATTATATAGGACTGTGACATCACAGGGGTGGCGGGCTGCCGATAGGCTGCATGCTGCATGTGATTCAGGGTCATCCTGCCTACCCTTGTTCCCGCCTTCCCAGGATTTCATGAACCATGTCCTCACATATGAATCTGCCATTTTAGATGCCCTGGAGCCTGGACTGCACTAAATGTAGTTTAATGAAGCGATTTTTCATGAAATCCATAATGAATTCGGATTTGATTCGCTCATCCCTAACAGTATACATGGAGGAATACTTTCACCACACATATTACCATCATACTGTCACTGACCAAATCTTGAATAATAAGATCAACTTTACCAATTATACCAGTGTATAAGATGGAATATTATCATCATACTATTACTGACCAATATTACAATAATACCAATATTATTCCCATATAGTGACCATATAGTGATAGAGATCAGTTCTACTCAGTGATTATATACAGTTACATCAGGTGACTCGCAGGTGACGTCTTGTCGTATTAGAGTTGTTCACTTCCCTTTTTCTTCTCCATCCAGCTTAGGTAGTCATAACAATTTCTCCCAGTCACAACTTGTCTCCACAAAACCTGCTAGACAAACATTTTAGGCTCTGTAATTTTTAGGTATTATTAGCAGCAGCCCCCTTTAGGTAGTAATGTCAGCAGCCACCTTTAAGTACTATTAGCAGCAGCCACCTTAAGGTAGTAGTAGCAGTTGTCCCCTTTTGGTACTGTTAGCAGCAGCTTCCTTTAGGTATTACTAGCTGAGAACCCGGCGCTGCCCATTTTTTCCTACCTTATGCTTGTGGGGGAGAAAAAGCAACAAAGGAGGAAGCTTTTGTCCTCATATCCCGTCCCTAAATCCTGACCTTATATCCCCTCATATTCCAACCTCATATCCTGTACTCATATTATATTCCCATATCTCGACCCCATATGCCGTCCCTATATCTCGACCTCATATCCTGTCCCTATATCCTGACGTCATATCCCAATGTCATATCTCGACCCAATATCCCGTCCCCATATCTCGTCCTCATATCCCGTGGGGTGGGTAAGGATTAAATTACCTATCCTAGGACAGTCAGGCAGTTAGCTGGGTTACAGTTAGAAAACGGCGTAGAGGGAAAAGTGTCAGGGAGGCTAGTCCTGAACTGGCACACCCCACAAGTTTGCCCTGTTGGCGGATGAGGGGGATGCCATTTCAGAGCTAGCAGTACTGCAGCAGGACTCTGCCTCTGACCACCAGGGGGGTGTCTGCTCCAGTAAGGAGGGAAGGAGGAGTGCAGGGCAGGCTAGACAGGTACTGGTAGTGGGGGACTCAATTATTAGGGGGACAGACAGAGCGATCTGTCACAAAGACCGGGATCGCCAAACAGTGTGTTGTCTTCCGGGCGCTCGAGTTCGGCACATCGAGGATCGGGTTGACAGGTTGCTGGGTGGGGCTGGAGAGGACCCAGCAGTCATGATACATATTGGCACTAATGACAAAGTAAGAGGTAGGTGGAGTGTCCTAAAAAATGATTTCAGGGACTTAGGTCGCAAGCTTAAGGCAAGGACCTCCAAGGTAATATTTTCTGAAATATTACCTGTACCACGAGCCACACCAGAGAGGCAGCGGGAGATCAGGGAGGTAAACAAGTGGCTCAGAAGCTGGTGTAGGAAGGAGGGGTTTGGGTTCATGGAGAACTGGGCTGACTTCGCTGACGGTTAACGGCTCTACCATAGGGACAGGCTGCACCTCAATGGGGAGGGTGCAGCTGTGCTCGGGGAGAAGATGGCTAGAAGTGTGGAGGAGTGTTCTAAACTAGGGACTGGGGGGGGGAAGGAACCTATAACATAGAAGGGGAAGACAGTGTAGATAGAGAGGGGGGACTTAGTAATGTACCTGGGGGTGGAGCGGAGGGGGGGGGGTTAGAATAGTTAATAGGGATAGGCTTCATAGGAAGAAAAAACATACACCATTGAATTGCATGATGACTAATGCCAGAAGTCTGTCCAATAAAACTGACGAACTGAAGTGGTTGATGTCTGAGGAAAATTATGACATAGTGGGTATAACAGAGACTTGGTTGGATGATAGCTGTGACTGGGCGGTCAACATACAGGGTTATAGTCTATTCAGGAAGGATCGGACAAAATTGAAAGGGGGAGGAGTTTGTCTTTATGTGAAATCAAGTCTGAAGGCCGCACTGTGGGAGGACATATGAGAGGGAGACGATAATATGGAGGCATTATGGGTAGAAATATATGGAGATAAAAATGAAAAATTCAGATAAGGGTTTGTTATAAGCCACCAAACATAATGGAAGAGGCAGAAGATCAATTACTGAGGCAAATAAACATAGCAGCAAATCAAAATGATGTGATAATAATGGGGGACTTTAACTATCCTTATATAAACTGGGAGACTGAGACCTGTGAATCTCATAAAGGAAACAGGTTTCTGACTATAACTAAAGACAATTATCTGTCCCAAATGGTGCAGAGCCCGACCAGAGGGTTTGCCCTAGTAGACTAAATATTAACCAACAGACCTGACAGAGTAACTAATGTGCAGTTAAAAAAGGACACCTAGGAAATAGTGATCATAATATAATACATTATAACTTATTCTTCAATAAGGGAATCTCTCGAGGGGCCACAAAAACAATGAACTTTAGGAAGGCAAAGTTTGATCAGCTCAGAGAAGCCCTTAACAATATAAAATGGGATATTGTCCTCAAAAACAAGAATACTGACACTAAATGGGAGACTTTTAAATGATCACTGTAATAAATATATACCTTATGGGAATAAAAGGGTCAGAAATAAAAGAAAACCAATATGGATGAATAAAAACATTAAAGGGGCAATACATGACAAAAATAAAGCATTTAAAACATTAAAACCGGACAGCAGTGAAGAAGCATTAAAAAGCTATAGAGAAAAATTTAAAATATGTAAAAAACTGATAAAAGCCGCAAAAATAGAGAAAGAAAGACTCATTGCCAAACAGAGTAAAACTAACCCCAAAATGTTCTTTAACTATATGAATAGCAAAAAGGTCAAAAATGAAAGTGTGGGCCCTTTAAAAAATGATGAAGAAGAAATTATAAACTGGGATCAGGAAAAAGCAAATATATTAAACAAATTCTTCTCCACTGTGTTCACCGAGGAAAATGAAATGCCAGGTGAAATACAGCGTGATAAGGTAAACTTCCCAGTACAGGTCACCTGTCTAATCCAGGAAGAAGTACAGTGCCGCCTACAAAAAATCAAAACAGACAAATCCCGGTCCAGATGACATTCACCCCCGTGTTCTAAAGGAATTAAGTTATGTTATAGACAGACCCCTATTTTTAATGTTTCCGGGACTCTATAGTAACAGGGACTGTTCCCCAGGACTGGCGCATAGCAAATGTGGTACCAATATTTAAAAAGGTAACACAAGGTGACCCAGGGAATTATAGGCCTGTTAGTTTAAAGGGGTTATCCAGGAAAAAAAAAAGTTTTATATATATATATATATATATATATATATATATATCAACTGGCTCCAGAAAGTTGAACAGATTTGTAAATTACTTCTATTAAAAAATCTTAATCCTTTCAGTACTTATGAGCTTCTGAAGTTAAGGTTGTTCTTTTCTGTCTAAGTGCTCTCTGATGACACGTGTCTCGGGAACCGCCCAGTTTAGAAGAGGTTTGCTATGGGGATTTGCTTCTAAACTGGGCAGTTCCCGAGACAGGTGTCATAAGAGAGCAATTAGACAGAAAAGAACAATCTTAACTTCAGAAGCTCATAAGTACTGAAAGGATTAAGATTTTTTAATAGAAGTAATTTACAAATCTAAGATACACAATGTAGCCCGGACCTTCTAGGTGAGTAAATGAAAATGGATATACATGGATCGTGCTTCAATAATAGTCAATATTTATTATGAAATATAAATAAGATTAGGCACTTCTCACAGGGCCCTTGTGAGAAGAACATACATATTAAAAGGCAACCTAACAATGGATTTAGGCATATAGTAGTTAAAACTATAATCCTGGCATAGGATAATAAAATAGCAGAATAAGATCTGTACCAAACAAATATGTTAAAGAGTTGCTCTTTTGGGTATTTAGGGTAGATATGTCCCTTTTAGATACAGTAGCAAACAGTCTGTAATATTAGAAATTGTTACCGGTCTGTAAATGGTAACTCAGGCGATGGGTGTTGTTCCCGCAATGGCTGAGTGTCCGTGGTGTGCACAGTCCTCTGTGCGGCGCTTCCAATCGTGAGCCTGGTCCTGTATTATCTGAGCGCAGTGGCAGTCGCTAACGGCTGAGGCGCTGGCAGGCGCCGAAGATCGCAATGATGCCCGGGGGACTGCTGGCGCTGGCGTGCGCTGGAGTTGGTATTCCTCACCGCTTTACTGGTTGGTGAACAGGACCATATACTGGAGGGCTGGAAGTTCACCTCGTGTTGCCGGCGTCTGATGTCAGTTGTAGTCAGAGCCGGGATGGCTGCACCGGGATGGTTACACCGGAATGGATCTGAACTGCTGAACCGGGTAGGTAGCAGGGTAAGAGCGCTGATAATGGTACAGTTCATAAGAGATAACTGGTCATGAGGTTCGGGCACAGTTCTTCGAGGGTAATACTATGCCAGTAAATGTGCATAAACGACTAGACGCGTTTCAGGGTTGTATAATATAACCCTTTCCTCAGTAGTCATGATAGTTGCCGTGAATCATCAGTTATTTTATATAGGCACAGATCCCACCCCTTAACACATTGATAGATAATAATAAAAAGCATAAATGGATTCAATGGATCGGTTCACTTAGAGAGCAATACTAGGTATAAAGTGATGTGTGAATTCTGTTGGAAAAGTATAGCAATGCGTTTTCCCAAAACAAATGCATTTTTTAAAATAAAGAGAGATAATAGAAATAAAAATAAAAATAAATCACAGACAGCGTGTTGGAAATAAATAGATAGATAAAAAAGGAATGGAATAAAATAAAATAAAACAAAAAATTATAAAAATAAGTTAAATAAAAATACAAAAATAAAATGAAAATAATAATACTAATAGAAATAAAAAATAAAAATTGGAATTAATAATGAAGTACAGGGAAGGAACTAAAAAATTATAAAAAATAATAATAATAAATAATTAAATAATAAATAAAAATAATAAAAATAAAAAGTAAAAAAAACACATGATCAGACTTGAATAACATCATTGTAGATGAATCTATAGTGGATGAAGTCAACCGATCGGACAATCCTCTTAATGACCAAATAGGGGTGTCCCCATGGGCCGAGTGCATCCCCTATAAGAATCCAAAAAGTTCAAGGTTGGAGTTGAGTCCGCCAGGTTCTAATGTTGTAAATTCGAATATTTTCTTGCTTTCCGCTTTAGACATTTTCAGTAAGAAACTACCCCCCCCCCCCCCCCCGCCAACCTTTTTTGACTAGCTGGAGACCAGTGAAGGAGAGAGAAGACATGTCGCTATTGTGAACTGTAGAGAAATGTGCGGACAGTGGATGTTTCAAGTTTTTGTTTTTGATATTGTTGAGATGTTCGGCTATCCTCATTCTGAGGGCCCTTTTGGTTCGGCCAATATATTGCTTCTTACATCCACATTCTATAATGTATAAGACACCCTTTGAATTGCAAGTTATTAGATCTTCAATTTTCCATTTGAAAGTATTAGTTTGAGAGCAAATTTCTACAACTTTTTTGGGGCCCTTTATTTTTGTGCAGTTGGCACATGTTCCACACCTAATAAATCCTTTAGTGGTTAGCCAAGAGTTATTCTGTTTCTTTGCAGGTGGTTTTATAGATGGTGCTATAGTAAGGCCTAAATTTGGGGCTCGGGTGTAGACTATTGGGGGACATGACGGTAGTAGTGAGCCCACCTCTCGATCTTGTTGTAACAGATGCCAATGTTTTTTAATTATTCCTTCTATTTTTTTATATGATCTATTAAAAGGAATCACCAGTTTTCCTCCAAAGCTATCAGCATTATTAATTTTTTCTTTTTTTGTGAAAAAGGTAGTCCTATCTAATGTCCTAACATGGTCTAGAGATTGTTTGAGTAGCTGGTCGGGATAATCTTTCTCCTTAAACTGATTAGTGAGTTGTTGTGTCTCTTCCAAAAATTGTTCGTCTGAGGTACAATTTCTTTTTAACCTCCGGTATTGTCCTTTTGGGACATTGGTCAACCATCTAGGTAGATGACAACTGGAGTAGCCTATGAAGCAGTTCTTAGCTGTTGGTTTATGATATGTCTTACATATGAGGTTATCCCGATTAGCACTTACAACAATATCTAGAAAATTAATACTATTTTTACTGATGGTGGATGTGAAATGGAGATTGTGATCATTAGTGTTCAAATTAGTTATGAAGTGTTCTAAATCAACTGTGTCCCCCTCCCAAATTAAAATAATGTCGTCAATGTACCGCTTCCAGAGCACCAGGCCTGCGCCAAGCCGAGGTAAGATGGTACTCTCCTCCCATTTCGCCATAAATAAGTTGGCGTAGCTTGGCGCAAACCTGGTGCCCATCGCGGTACCAATTAACTGTAAATAAAAATCCCCTTCAAAAAAAAAATAATTGTGAGTTAAAATGAAACGAATAGCTGAAGTGATGAAATTAATCTGAGGTGATTTAATGGGGCCTTGTTGGAGAAAATGTGTGACTGCTGCTATTCCTAAATCGTGCTTAATAATGGTGTACAATGATGATACGTCTAAGGTGGCTAATATGTGTTTATCAGTCCATTTGAATGTTTCCAAAATTTTGGAAAAATTCCTATAGATTCATCTACAATGATGTTATTCAAGTCTGATCATGTGTTTTTTTACTTTTTATTTTTATTATTTTTATTTATTATTTATTATTTAATTATTTATTATTATTATTTTTTATAATTTTTTAGTTCCTTCCCTGTACTTCATTATTAATTCCAATTTTTATTTTTTATTTCTATTAGTATTATTATTTTCATTTTATTTTTGTATTTTTATTTAACTTATTTTTATAATTTTTTGTTTTATTTTATTTTATTCCATTCCTTTTTTATCTATCTATTTATTTCCAACACGCTGTCTGTGATTTATTTTTATTTTTATTTCTATTATCTCTCTTTATTTTAAAAAATGCATTTGTTTTGGGAAAACGCATTGCTATACTTTTCCAACAGAATTCACACATCACTTTATACCTAGTATTGCTCTCTAAGTGAACCGATCCATTGAATCCATTTATGCTTTTTATTATTATCTATCAATGTGTTAAGGGGTGGGATCTGTGCCTATATAAAATAACTGATGATTCACGGCAACTATCATGACTACTGAGGAAAGGGTTATATTATACAACCCTGAAACGTGTCTAGTCGTTTATGCACATTTACTGGCATAGTATTACCCTCGAAGAACTGTGCCCGAACCTCATGACCAGTTATCTCTTATGAACTGTACCATTATCAGCGCTCTTACCCTGCTACCTACCCGGTTCAGCAGTTCAGATCCATTCCGGTGTAACTATCCCGGTGCAGCCATCCCGGCTCTGACTACAACTGACGTCAGACGCCGGCAACACGAGGTGAACTTCCAGCCCTCCAGTATATGGTCCTGTTCACCAACCAGTAAAGCGGTGAGGAATACCAACTCCAGCGCACGCCAGCACCAGCAGTCCCCGGGCATCATTGCGATCTTCGGCCCCTGCCAGCGCCTCAGCCGTTAGCGACTGCCACTGCGCTCAGATAATACTGGACCAGGCTCACGATTGGAAGCGCCGCACAGAGGACTGTGCACACCACGGACACTCAGCCATTGCGGGAACAACACCCATCGCCTGAGTTACCATTTACAGACCGGTAACAATTTCTAATATTACAGACTGTTTGCTACTGTATCTAAAAGGGACATATCTACCCTAAATACCCAAAAGAGCAACTCTTTAACATATTTGTTTGGTACAGATCTTATTCTGCTATTTTATTATCCTATGCCAGGATTATAGTTTTAACTACTATATGCCTAAATCCATTGTTAGGTTGCCTTTTAATATGTATGTTCTTCTCACAAGGGCCCTGTGAGAAGTGCCTAATCTTATTTATATTTCATAATAAATATTGACTATTATTGAAGCACGATCCACGTATATCCATTTTCATTTACTCACCTAGAAGGTCCGGGCTACATTGTGTATCTTTGGTTTTCCCTTTTCTAGCAATTGGGGTATAGTTGCTTGCCCAGTCTGACCTCGGTGCATATTAGTTGTGAGCTGCACATACCTATATCATTTTTTCTTTTTTAATTTACAAATCTGTTTAACTTTCTGGATCCAGTTGACATATAAAAAAAAGTTTTTCCTGGATAACCCCTTTAACCTCCGTTGTATGTAAATTGTTTGAGGGGTTTCTAAGAGATGCTATTTTCGAGTATCTTAATAAAAATAAACGTCTGACCCCATATCAGCATGGCTTTATGAGGGATCGGTCCTGTCAAACTAACCTGATCAGCTTCTATGAGGAGGACTGGACCAGGGGCAATTGCTGGATGTCGTATATCTGGATGTTTCCAAAGCATTTGATACGGTGCCTCATAAAAGGTTGGTGCATAAAATGAGAAGGATCGGGCTGGGGGAGAATGTGTGTAAGTGGGTAAGTAACTGTCTCAGTGATTGGAAACAGAGGGTGGTTATTAATGGTACTTATTGTGATTGGGTGACTGTTACTAGTGGGGTACCACAGGGGTCCGTCTTGGGTCCTGTTCTGTTTAATATATTTATTAATGACCTTGTAGAGGCCGGTTGAATAGTAAAGTAACAATCTTTGCAGATGATATTAAACTCTGTAAAGCGGTAAACACTATAGAGGACAGTGCACTGTTACAAATGGATCTGGCTAGGTTGGAGGTTTGGCCTGGGAAGTGGCAAATGAGGCTCAACACTGATAAATGTAAGGTAATGCACATGGGGAGGAAAAATCCGGGCTGGGGTTATGTATTAAATGGGAGAACACTTGGGAGAACTGACATGGAAAAGGAATTAAGTGTCTTAGTTAACAGTAAATGTAGCTGTAGTGACCAGTGTCAGGCAGCTGCTGCAAAGGCTAATAAAATCATGGGGTGCATCAATAGGGGCATAGATGCCCACGACAAGGAAATAATTCTACCGCTGTACAAATCACTAGTCAGACCACACATAGAATACTGTGTACAGTACTGGGCACCAGTGTACAAGAAAGATGTAGTGGAGCTGGAGAGGGTTCAAAGACGGGCAACCAGAGTAATACGGGGAATGGAAGGACTACAGTACCCAGAAAGATTATCAGAATTAGGGTTATTTAGTTTAGAAAAAGAAGGCTTAGGGGAGACCTAATAACTATGTATAAATATATCAGGGGACAGTACAGAGATCTCTCCCATGATCTATTTATACCCAGGACTGTATCTATAACAAGGGGGCATCATCTACGTTTAGAGGAAAGAAGGTTTCTACACCAGCACAGATGGGGGTTCTTTACTGTAAGAGCAGTGAGACTGTGGAATTCTCTCCCAGAGGAGGTAGTCATGGGGAACACTGTAAAAGAATTTAAAAGGGGTCTGGATGCATTTTTGGAGAGTAATAACATTGCTGGTTATGTATACTAGATTTATTGGGACAGAACCTTGATCCAGGGATTTATTCAGACTGCCATATTTGGAGTCGGGAAGGAATTTTTACCTCTAGTATGAGGGTTTTTTGCCTTCCTCTGGATCAACTCAGTAGGGACTCATTAGGGGTATAAGTTGAACTTGATGGACTTTTTTCAACCTCATGAACTATGTTACTATGTTTGTTGTTGACATATAAGTAACGGGTGCCAAGTTTCATGTTAATTTCTTTAGCGGTTTGGAAGTAATGCTGGAACATACACACACACATACATATATACATACACATACACACACGTTGAGTTTTATATATATAGATTAGCTGAGTACCCGGCGTTGCCTGGTTTTTCCTTCCTAATCCTCGTTGTGGAGGAAAATCAACAAAGGAGCTTTTGACTTCATATCCCATCCTCATATATTGTTGTCATATCCTAACCCCTTATCCCGTCCCCATATCCTATCCTCATATGTCAACCTCATATACCGTCCTCATATCCTGACCTCATATCCCGTCCTCATATCCCATCCTCATATCTCGACCTCATATCCCGTCCTCGTATCCCATCTCATATTACCTCCTCCTATCCCGACCTCCTATCTCGCCTTAATATCCCGTCCTCATATCTCGTTTTCATATCTTGACCTCCTATCCCGTCCTCATATCCCGACCTCATATCCCTTCCTCACATCCCGTCCTTATATCCCGTCCTTGTATCCCATCCTCATACCTTTACCCCATATCCCCTCCCCATATCCCGACCTCATATCACGTCCTCATATCTTGACCTTATATCCATCCTCATATCCCATCCTCATATCCTGTCCTCCTATCCCGACCTCCTATCCTGACCTCCTATCTTGACCTCTTATCCCATCCTCATATCTTGTCCTCAAATCCCGACCTCCTATCCCGACCTCATACTCTGTCCTCATATCCCGTCCTCATATCCCGAGCTCATATCCCAACCTCATTTCCCGACCTCATATCCCGTCCTCATATCCCGACCTCATATCCCGTCCTTATATCTCATCCTCGTAGCCCAACCCCATATCCCGTCCCCATATCCTGTCCCCATATCCCGACCTCATATCCTGTCCTCATATCTTGACCTCATATCCCATCCTCATATCCTGTCCTCCTATCCTGACCACCTATCCTGACCTCCTATCTCGACCTCATATCCTGTCCTCATATCTCATCCTCAAATCCCGACCTCATATCCCAACCTCATATCCCGTACTCATATCCCGTCCTCGTAGCCCAACCCCATATCCCGTCCTCATATCCTGACCTCATAGCCTGACCTCATATCCCGTCCTCATATCCCGACCTCACATCCCGTCCTCATATCCCGTCCTCATATCTCGACCTCATATCCCGTCCTCATATCCCATCCTCATATCCCGACCTCATATCCCATCCTCATATCCAATCCTCATATCCCGTCCCCATATCCCGTCCTCATATCCTGTCCTCATATCGCGACCTCATATCCCGTCCTCATATCCCGTCCTCATATCCCAACCTCATATCCCGTCCTCATATCCCAACCTCATATACCGTCCTTATATCCCAACCTCATATCCCGTCCTTATATCCCGTCCCCATATCCCAACCTCATATCCCGTCCTCATATCTTGACCTCATATCCCATCCTCATATCCCATCCTCATATCCTGTCCTCCTATCCCGACCTCCTATCCTGACCTCCTAACCCGTCCTTATATCCTGTCCTCGTAGCCCACCCCCATATCCTGTCCCCATGTCCTGACCTCATATCCCGTCCTCATATCTTGACCTCATATCCCATCCTCATATCCCATCCTCATATCCTGTCCTCCTATCCTGACCTCCTATTTCGACCTCATATCCCGTCCTCATATCTCAACCTCATATCCCCTCCTCATAACCCATCCTTATATCCCGTCCTCCTATCCTGACCTCCTATCTTTACTTCCTATTCCATCCCCAAATTTCGTCCTCATATCCCAACCTCCTATCCCAACCTCATATCCTGTCCTCATATCCCGTCCTCATATCCCATCCTCATATCCCATCCTCATATCCCGTCCTCATATCCCGACCTCATATCCCGTCCTCATATCCCGACCTCATATCCCATCCTCATATCCCGTCCTCATAGCCCGAGCCCATATCCCGTCTCCATATCCTGACCTCATATCCCGTCCTCATATGTCAACCTCATATCCCGTCCTCATATCCCATCCTCATATCCCATCCTCCTATCCTGACCTCCTATCCCTCCTAAACAAACTAGCAATACAAGAAAAAACATATGCAGTATCAGTACAATTCAACATCAGAACAGTGGAAAGAGCCAAATAACAGATGATTTGGAGACACATACTCCTAATTTCCATTCTCCGAACATCAAACAAATGCCCCAAATACAATGTAAGCAGATCCTCAACTTTTCTGTCTCCTGTGCTAAAAAGATAAATAGTCAGGGTATACTACTATATATCCCCTGACGTAGCACTCCATACAGCAGTGTGTCTTGCAGTGGAGCTTTCCAAGGGAAATATAGTGTTGGGTTTACACACCGTGATTTTTAAAAGAAAAAAACAGCAGTAAACTAGGTATAAATAGCAACATTTTTTTCACCTAACATGGGGTTCCTTTAAAATCTATAGAAAAGCACACATTGGGGTTTATTTACTAACCTGATCCCGACTCTTTTTTGTCGGGTTTTGCGCCCAAATTGTGTCGCATGTCCCGTGTGACACAATTTGCGACCAAAAAAACCAAAACCCTCCATTTTTCAAGAAAAACCCAAAAAGGGGGCATGGCCACGGGATAAAGTGGGAGTGGTCCTAAGAAAAGGGGCATGGCTCTGACAGTTTTGAAAAATCCCAACATATTTACTATGGTTTCCACAGAAAATGTGGTGGATTTGAGCTGAGGAAAACCCGACAGATCAGAACAGTTGTAAAAAAAGCAAAACGTAGGGAAAAGTGCAAAACCCACAAAGAAACCAACACTCCACTCTTAGTAAATAAACCCCATTGTGTTAAAAAACAGCAATAATTCAAACATTGGAATTACTGTAATTTTTACTCTTCCATAGATTCCATAGTTACTCTCCCATAGATTTTAATACAATGCATTATAAGAGATAGATGAATGGTGCTTTTTTTTTTATACCTATTTTACTGTAGGGTGTTTTTTTTTTTTGCTTTTTTTTTTTGCTTTGTTTCATTCTACACTGAGTGAACTATCCTAAAAATGTATTTAGGCTGTAGCTAACAGACTCTTGATAACTTGTGGAAGTAAGGCAAAAATCAAGACAGAACACGAATAGAAGTTTTTTGCTCAATATTCATTTAATTGAGACATGTTTGCAATTATTTTATTTAACCCTTAGATTAAATCAAATATGGTTATATGTGCCAGTTCAGCCATGTATTTTGGATCTGGAATCAAATGTATAAAAAGCTATCTGCAGAGAAACAATGAAAATATATTGTTCAAAACATTTTTATATTTAATTTATGTCAGAAATGAGAATGCAGGCTAGCTACCAGTGAAGATAGTGTTGAGTGATATTCCAGAAATTTTCTTCAGCAGTACCTGAATAATTAGTTAATAAATATTAAGAACACATCCAGCTCCTTATTATTGCAAATTGTGATAGGCATTATTTTATTTTTACTATTGCCAATATTTCCTGTTTTCATTACATAGTCTTGTTAGGATGCAACAAAGATTTCACATGAATGAAACATTATTTATATTTTAAAGATTTTCTGCACACAAATTAGTAAAAAGTAAATGGCCTTTGCCCATAAAACATTCAAAAGTAGCAGCAGGTATCCCTCACCCCGTACCTGGGTAAACTAGTCTAGGAGCATCACATTGACCAAGGCAAATAATAGAATACGCTATATATGTCATTTTAAAATGAGGCCATCCTCATACCTCCTCGAACCTCCACACTGGGAATGAGGCCGCCAATGCCCAGAGGCTCGATAACACGACCTACGCTGAAGCCAGCTCACATGACTCGCTCCCCGCCAGGAGCTGATAATGGAGCACTGATGCCAACACATACAGCTCCCTTGGCGCCAAGAAAAGGGTAGGAGAGGGTAATTGGGGCTGACGGTGCTCTTAGGGCTCTGCTGGGAGGCCTGTGGATCTCTTGCTGGAGCTCCGGAGTGCACATGGAGGGGAGGTGAGTTGTTGGAGGGAGATGGAGGGCGATGGCTAAATTCCTCTGCCTGGGAGTTGGAGCAGGGACCCCCCCCCCCCTAATTCATCTTGGCATTGTACAGCTTTCTAGATGTTCTCACTAATTGCTCTACCATAAATAGACGGTTAAGATGCCTCCAAAGGGGACTCAGAGGAGGTCAGGTAGCGCAAGCCCCTCAAAAGTTCAAAACTCAAAAGCTAAAATTGATACATTTCTTAAAGCTTCCCCGGTTGTTACAAAAGTTAGAATACAAGAGCATCTCCAGTAATGGGGGAGGAGGAGGAAGCAAGTTCAGCAGAACTGGAAGAAGAGGCAGATGGTACACAGTGGCAATCTATTCTTAAATAAGTCAAAGCAAGCAATAATGCTTTGAAGGATCTCTCACTCCAAATGGGGAGTCTCACCACTGAGGTGACATTAAAGGGGTTCTCCGGTGCTTACACATCTTATCCCCTATCCAAAGGATAGGGGATAAGATGCCTGATCGCGGGAGTCCCGAAGCTGGGGACTCCCGTGATCATGCACGCGACACCCCGTTTGTAATCAGTCCCCGGAGCGTGTTCGCTCCGTGTCTGATTACGGGCGACCACCGGGCCGGCGGCGCGTGACGTCACGCCTCCGCCCCTCAATGCAAGCCTACAGGAGGGGGCGTGATAGCTATCACGCCCCCTCCCGTAGGCTTGCATTGAGGGGCGGAGCGTGACATCACACGGGGGCGGAGGTGTGACGTCACACGCTGCTGGCACGGTTGTCGCCTGTGATCAGACCCGGAGTGAATACGCTCCGGGGACTGATTACAAACGGGGTGCCGCGTGCATGATCACGGGCGTCCCCAGCTGCGGGACTCCCGTGATCAGGCATCTTATCCCCTATCCTTTGGATAGGGGATAAAATGTGTAAGCACCGGAGAACCTCTTTATTAAGAGACTAAATGAATAAGATCCATCAGAGACTGTTGCCTGCATTACAACAAGAAATGACAACAGTCAAAAATGTTTCAAAAGAGCTAAAGGAAAATTATACGAATATGCAGAAAAAGATTTTTGAGATGGAAGACTGATTGCGACGCAATAAGGTCAGAATCATTGGTATTCCAGAGGGTCAGGAAAAAGGAGATATGAGGGTCATTATCATCCACTGGTTGGGGAAAAAATTTGACACACATACCTTTTTGTCAAGTCTACTTATAGAACGAGCCCACAGGGTCCCTGGCAAACTACCTCCCCCGTGCTCTCCTCCAAGGACTGTATTAGTTAAATTTATGAGCTCGCAAGACCAAGATACAGTACTCAAGATAGGCCAGAGAGTAAGGAGAGATAACATTAGATCACAACAAGTTAGTGTTACGCCGAGCGCTCCGGGTCCCCGCTCCTCCCCGGAGCGCTCGCTTCACTCCCTCCGCTGCAGCGCTCCGGTCACGTCCTCTGACCCGGGGCGCTGCGATCCTGCTGCCAGCCGGGATGCGATTCGCGATGCGGGTAGCGCCCGCTCGCGATGCGCACCCCGGCTCCCCTACCTGACTCGCTCCCCGTCTGTTCTGTCCCGGCGCGCGCGGCCCCGCTCCCTAGGGCGCGCGCGCGCCGGGTCTCTGCGATTTAAAGGGCCACTGCGCCGCTGATTGGCGCAGTGGTTCCAATTAGGGTTTTCACCTGTGCACTTCCCTATATTACCTCACTTCCCTTGCACTCCCTTGCCGGATCTTGTTGCCTTAGTGCCAGTGAAAGCGTTCCTTGTGTGTTCCTTGCCTGTGTTTCCAGACCTTCTGCCGTTGCCCCTGACTACGATCCTTGCTGCCTGCCCCGACCTTCTGCTACGTCCGACCTTGCTTCTGCCTACTCCCTTGTACCGCGCCTATCTTCAGCAGCCAGAGAGGTGAGCCGTTGCTAGTGGATACGACCTGGTCACTACCGCCGCAGCAAGACCATCCCGCTTTGCGGCGGGCTCTGGTGAAAACCAGTAGTGGCTTAGAACCGGTCCACTAGCACGGTCCACGCCAATCCCTCTCTGGCACAGAGGGTCCACTACCTGCCAGCCGGCATCGTGACAGTTAGCCTTCTACCGAGATTTTTCCAAAAAAACACAGAAGCGTAGAGCCTCGTTTAAGGAGTTTTAACGAAGACTGGGAGCGGCAGGCATACCGTTTTCTCTGTTGTTTCCCTCTAAAAGACTGACTTGGAGGGATACGGTTTAGTTCTTTAACACGGCCCAAGAAACGTCGGCTTGGCTGGACAGCAAAGGCTTATGATCTTCTTTCTTTTGATGATTGTTGATTATGTTAATATATCCAGCAGTGGAATGGAGGGGGGGGGGGTGGCGGGGGTTGGAGAGTTGCTATGTCTGGTGTAAAGTAAGAGGTTAGTGGGATGTTTAGTCCTCCACTAACCTGTCGGGGTGGGGGGGGGGGGTGGGCTGGGGTGGGAACGATGGTGGTGAGGGACCAGAAAGGGATTTTTATTTTTTTTATTTTATTACTGCTCATATATGAAGATATTACCTAAATATGGCTCCAATGGAATAAAGAATGGATTCCCTCATTCCAGAGACTGAAACAATAAAAAAAAAAAAACTGAATAAATTGGAAATTGGGGAACCTGGCAAAATGAAAGAAGGGATAATTAGGGAAAGTCTAGCAGGGGTGGTTTAGAACCGCTGAAGTATCTGGGATCCATAATGTCTTTATGTTTTGTGTGTTGAATGAGGGATTGTGAGGGAAGTCAGCTTGTTATACGTTTTTATATAACCCTTTCTAATAATCCTTTCTATGATTGATTATACGCAATTTTGTATATCATCAACCATAGGGGCGGACTGACAACACTCAGGGCCCCAGGACCAAAAAAGTAAGGGCCCCCTCCGATGCTCTACTGCTGGTCACACTTCTGCCCCTATTCTACCCAAATACCTCCACCAGCCCTACACACAAAATAAACTTTTATATATAAGAAACACTTTAAGGTAGGTAAAATAATTTTTCATAAACAATAATATCAGTATACAAGGAGTAAATATATACCACCACACAATAACTGGATAATACCAACATACTGTACTGAATAAAACCACTATACACAGACAGTATACTACACAGGATCTATATACAATATAAGTGATAATATACAGGACCATATGGTGGTAGATATCAGTTGTACAGAGATCTGTATACAATATAAGTGATTATATACAGGACCATATGGTGGTAGATACCAGCTGGACACAGGATGTGTATACCATATAAGTGATTACAGTTACATTTTGGGACTCACAATTTTGTCTTTTCTGAGCGGCGGCCTCCTCTTTCCTTTTCTTCTCCGTCAAGATCAGGCCACCATGTCCATCTCTTACCACATGCAGGTCAAACATGTTAGACATTTTTCCATTCCCCTCCCCTCCTCTACATAATCTTTCCGTCTATAAGCCCACAAACTGTAATAATGCCCTCCTTGGTGTCCTGCAAAGTAAAAGGGCGGGTAGGTAGGTAGCTTGGTAAATAGTTAACTAGGTAGGTAGATCAGGAAGCCAGATATGTAGGTAAGTGACTAGACAGGTAGGTAGGTTGTTAGCTAGGTAGGTAGGCAGCCATGTATTAATGCCAGGTATGTACATAGTTAGGTAGCAATATATTTAGGTAGGTGGTTAGGCAGTCAGGTATGTAGGTAGGAAGTTAGGCATCCAGGTACAAAGTTAGGTAGCCAGGGAGTTAGTCAAGTAGGTAGCCAACACCCCCTCCACACAGTGGCGGATTCACAGTCTAATCTCGGGAGGGGAACTATTATAACCCCCTATGTAGTTAGTAGGTAGCCCTCCTATTAGTTTGGTAGTCTGTCCCCATATTAGCTAGCCAGGAATTTAGTAGATAGTCACCCCATAGTAGATGTAGGCAGCAGAGTTCCCTCACATTAGGTGTAGGCAGCAGAGTTTCCCTCACATTAGGTGTAGGCAGCAGAGTTTCCCTCACATTAGGTGTAGACAGCAAAGTTCCCCCACAGTGGGTGTAGGCAGCAGAGTTGCTCAACAGTGGGCGTAGGCAGCAGGGTCCCCCCACAGTAGGTGTAGGCAGCAGGGTCCCCCCACAGTAGGTGTAGGCAGCAGGGTCCCCCCACAGTAGGTGTAGGATGCAGGGTCCCCCTCCACAGTAGGTGTAGGCAGCAGGATCCCCCACAGTAGGCATAGTCATCAGAATTAGAGTCCCCCCAGTAGGTGTATAAAGCAGAGTTAGAGTCCCCCGAAGTAGGTGTATACAGCAGCGTTAGAGTTCCCCCCAGTAGGTGTTTACAGCAGAGTTAGAGTCCCCCGCAGCAGGTGTACACAGCAGCATTAGAGTTCCCCCCAGTAGGTGTTTACAGCAGATTTAGAGTCCCCCCCCCCCCCCCCCGAGGATGTGTAGGCAGCAGAGTTCTCCCCTGCCCACCCTTCCCAGGTTGAAAAAAAAATTATGCTCACCTGATCTCCCATGCAGCGATCTTCTCTGGACCACAGCAGGGGCCCGCTCTTCCTTCCTACACAGGCGCCGATGAGTGATGTCATTGGTGCCTGCGCTGCGTGGGGGCGGAGGTCACGTCTCCTCTGTGTAAGTCGCAGACACGACTCACACAGAGGGGATGTCTTCTCCTGTATGTGCATGTATAGCACATACAGTAGAAGACAACGCTGTCTGCTGGGGATTCGGGACAAGTGTGCTGGATCCCCAGGAGCGGCGGTAGCAGCAGGCCCTGTACCCGGCAGGGCCTTTGTACGCCGTCCCATCAGACCGGCCTGTCAGTCCGCCCCTGATCAGCCATGTTTTCTATAGTCCACCATCTTGTCTATGTTCCTTCATTATGAACTGAATGTGAGCTTTACAAGCAATTATAAAAAAGGAAATTTGGAAGCAACGTCACAACTGCTGATCTTGTAGAAAGCTTCAAGGCTACTGAGTTTGAAGGCTTGCACACATCTGTTTGTAGCCATATATCATTTGGCAGTTTGCCATCCTTTCATCTTTGTCTATAAGAATCTTAATTTCTGTAGTAAATGTCAGAAGAGTCTGCATAAAGCTTTGGAGTCTGTGTATTTCTTCTCCTAGGCCTGGTCATTTATAACTATTGATTTGAAATCAAACAACATATTGACGGAATCCATTGAATTCCCTATCAGGTCTGACTGCTGGGCATGAACAATAGTAAATCTGTTGGCGCATGCCCCCCCCCCCCCCCCCACCCCCTCCATAATATGCAAAACCCTGCCCTCTTTTTTAAATGTACCAGACATAAACTGAATGATACATTCTCCCCCTTATTTCCACCTACACTATTTTTATTTAATTCCTTTTTATAATTATAAAATGTATATTTCTAATTTACTATGTTCACATTTGCTGAAGCTTCTATTTATGACAGCAATATTGAGGGTAGGTTTACACAGTATTTTGATCACAATGGGAAACATTTATCATTGTTGCTTTGGTAAGCAAGTTCTAAAGTCTTTTTTTTTTTTTTGCTTTAGGTTTGCCTATAGTTACATAGTTAGTAGGGTTGAAAAAAGACATACGTCCATCAAGTTCAACCAGGGAATTGAAGGGTAGGGGTGTGGCATGATATTGGGGAAGGGATGGGATTTTATATTTCTTCATAAGCATTAATGTTATTTTGTTCCAGGAATGTGTCTAACCCTGTTTTAAAGCTGTTAAAGTTTCCTGCTGTGACCAGTTCCTGAGGTAGACTGTTCCATAAGTTCACAGTTCTTATGGTAAAGAAGGCGTGTCGCCCCTTGAGACTAAACCTTTTCTTCTCCAGACGGAGGGAGTGCCCCCTCGTCCTTTTGGGAACAGTTTTTCTCCATATTTTTTGTATGGGCCATTAATATACTTATATACATTTATCATATCCCCCCCTTAAACATCTCTTCTCAAGACTAAACAATTGTAACTCCTTTAATCACTCCTCATAACTAAGATGTTCCATGCCCCATATTAGTTTAGTCGCGCGTCCCTGCACCCTTTCCAGCTCCACAGTGTCCCTTTTATGGACTGGTGCCCAAAACTGAACAGCATATTCCAGGTGAGGCCGTACCAATGCTTTATAAAGGGAGAGTATTATGTCCCTGTCCCTCGAGTCCATGCCTCTTTTTATACATGACAATATCCTGCCGGCCTTGGAAGCAGCAGCCTGACATTGCATGCTATTCTGTAGTCTGTGATCTACAAGTACACCCAGATCCTTCTCTACCAGTGACTCTGCCAGTTTAATCCCCCCTAAGACATACGACACATGCATGTTATTAGTACCCAGATGCATAACTTTACATTTATCCACATTGAACCTCATTTGCCAAGTGGATGCCCACACACTTAGTCTATCCAAGTCATCTCTTAACCTATACACATCCTCTATAGACTGTACCGTGCTACGAAGCTTGGTGTCATCTGCAAAGATAGAAACATAGCTGTTAATGCCATCCTTTATATCATTGATAAATAAATTAAACAACGGGCCCAGTACTGAACCTTGGGGCACACCACTAATAACCGGGGACCAATCAGAGTATGAATCATTGACCACCACTCTCTGGGTACGATCCATGAGCCAGTGTTCAATCCAGTTACAAACTAAAGTTTCCAAACCCAAAGACCTTAACTTACCTGTCAGACGTCTATGAGGGACAGTTTCAAATGCTTTGGCAAAATCGAGAAACACTATATCCACAGCCATTCCTCTGTCAAGGCTTCTACTCACGTATTCATAAAAGCAAATTAGATTGGTTTGACAACTTCTATCCTTAGTAAACCCATGCTGGCTATCACTTACAATACAATTATCCCCTATGTATTCCTGTATGTAATCCCTTATAAGTCCTTCAAACTATTTACCCACAATGCACGTTAGACTTACCGGTCTATAGTTTCCTGGGGAAGACCTAGAGCCCTTTTTGAAGATTGGCACCACATTGGCCTTGAACCAGTCCCTTGGCACAATACCAGACACCAGTGAATCTCTAAATATCATGAACAGGGGCACAGATATTACTGAACTTAGTTCTCTAAGAACTCTTGGGTGCAATCCATCTGGCCCTGGAGATTTGCTTACATTTATATTACTTAACTTACCTTGTACCATTTCTACATTAAGCCAGTTCAGTACATTACACGATGTGTTACCAGCACTGACCTGTCCAATGTCAGCTCCTTCTTCCTTAGTATATACAGAACTAAAGAACCCATTCAGTAGCTCTGCTTTCTCTATATTGCCTGTGACAACCTCCCCATTATCATTATTAAGGGGTCCTACATGCTCTGTCCTTGTTTTTTTGCATTTATATATCTAAAAAATATTTAGGGTTAGTTTTGCTTTTTTTGGCCACCTGTCTCTCATTTAGAATTTTCCCCCCTAAATGTACTATGTGTTTTTTTCTTCTCATTTCAGATCCAGTATGCAGAGGACTTTTTCTGATTCGGTGGACTACATCATTGAACTACTTTTTTTTTTTGTTAAATATTAATAAAATGGTTAATGAGGACTTGTGGAGGAGTGAAATAAAAGTTTTTAAAACATGTTGTGTTTTTTTTTTAAATATACTTTACAGGCTTAGTAGTGGAAGCCATCTAATAGACAGAGTCCATTACTAAGTCGGGGCTTAGCGTTAGACCCAATTACAGCTAGCAATAACCCTCAATTATTACCCTGGTACACACCGCCACATGGGTTCCTGGAAGAGCTATTTTGGTTTGTATCTGGCTGAGAATGAACATATGGCTAATCCCAGTTTTTTTCATTAATAAAGAAATATTTTAAAAAACAATACAAGTGTGATTTCCCCATTTTTATTCTCAGCCAGATACCAACCAAGCAGCAACAGCCTGATGTTACCAGGAGGGGTGAGGACCATTGTTACTGGCCCTCCCCAGCCTAAATAACGCAAGTCTGTTACTGTCTAGGCCCAGGAGTGCCATTTTTGAGGCTCTGGCCTGTTGGTACTGACTCTTCCCGACACCCCTGTGGCAGTGGGTACCGGGGTAATAATTGGGGTTAACTTGCTGTAATTGGGGCTAACACTAAACCCAGGCTTAGTAATGGATTCCATCTATAAGATGGATTCCACTACTAAGCCTGTAAAGTAAATAAATTAAAGAAAAAAACCAAAAAGTTTTAAAAACTTTTATTCCAAAAAATACTACCCCACAAGCCCTTGTTAACTATTGTATTAATAGTAAACAAAAAAATGCAGGTCATTGTCGTAAATCTGAAGTAGTCCACAGGATACACAGATCTGAAATGAGAGGAAAAAAAACACAAACAATTGGTTAATACATTTATGGTGCTCTCCCCTGGGGAGAACACCCAAAAAACATGATTTCCAAACAGAGAGCCTCCAGCTATTGCTAATCTACATAAAGCCTTCAGTTAAGCACCAGCTGAAGTCTCGCTGTTCCTAAACTACAACTCCCATGATGGGAGTTGTAGATTAGCAACAGCTGAAGGCACTCTGTTCCAAAACTACATGCTGGGAGTTGTAGTTGAACCAGCTAGCGGCAGGTGGACGGGGTCGGGCCATGATCAGGGCTCTGGCGGGAAATATTAAATTACAGTGCCGTAGTTTCATATTTCGGTGAGCTGGATGGCTCCGCTCCCGGGCCAGCAGTTACCCGCCCGCTAGCTATTGCAACTCCAACTCCCAGCATGCCCTTACAGTGAGGATATGCTGGGACTTGTAGTTGCAACAGCGAGCGGGCAGGTGGTAGATGCGGGCGGGTAGCCAGGGAGCAGAGCCGGCTGGCTCCCAGGAACTTGAAAATACGGCACTGTAATTTCTTATTTCCTATCGGAGCTGTGATCACTACAGTCCTCCTGCATCTACTACTCACCCCCATCTACCACCTGCCCACTAGCTATTGAAAGTCTACAACTCCACAGTTACAGTGAGGACATGTTGGGAGTTGTAGTCTTGCAACAGCTAGGGGGCGGGTGGTGGATGCGGACGGGTGGTAGATGCGGGCAAGTGGTAGATGCGGGCTGGTGGCTGGGGAGCAGAGCTTTACAAAAAGTTGCACAAAAAGTCACAGTTGCAACTTTTTGTGCAACTTTTTAAAAATGCTGTCAAGAGGCAATTTTGTAAGCCAAGTCTGAGCTGGCTTTGACTTGCAACTTATTGAAGGGGGTTTGCGACCACTGCAAAGGGAAAAACTAAAAGCTGTTTAGGTAAGGGTGTTTGTTACTTTATGCACACCCACAAAAGTCACACAAAATTTGCTTAGGCGCATGTGCGACTTTTTGTGTGACTTTGATAAATCTATAAATCCCTTGATAAATCTCCCCCTATACAGTTCTAATTTGGAGCTTTTGTTGGTCAGTATTATTAGCCAAAGCCAGGAGTGCAACCAACAACCTTTTATTGTGTTTTGGCTAAAATACTGACCAAAATAAGCTGCAAAATAAGAACAAAGTACAGGTAAAATGTGATGCGTACCACATACATATATGTAAAGGAGTACTGGGTTTCTTAGGTAAAATTACCAATATTGATGTATCTGATCACATTCTATACTATTTTTTGAAATACATGTACACTAGAAATACTAGAAATATGTCTAATTTAACGTAATGCATAAGTTTTGACCTATTTTTCTTTGTGCTAAAACTCTTTTAAGCTAAGCTGTATCTCCTGCAAAAAATATCCAAACCGGACCTGATGATTCCTGGTAGCTTGTAATTGAGTATAGGAGTAAATCTAGCCAAAGGTATCCCATATATATATATATATATATATATATATATATATATATATATATATATATATTGTGGCAGTGGGGCAAGGAAAGGGTGTATTTCCTTGGCTCACCCTGCAGAAACTCTCACCTGCTTCTTAAGTAATGAGGCAGGAGGGAAGGGAGGTGTATATGAGATGGAGACTCAGTCTAATGTGGGCTCTTCCTAGGAGACAGCAAGTGGGCTGTAGGGAAGATATAGAGCCTGCTGAGGAGTACACAGTCCGAGCTATGAGTGGCTCAAAGAGAGGGACATGAATTGTGAGTAGAAGGTTGCAGGGGACATATGTTTAACCAACTGAGGGAAGCTCAGAGGTTGTTAGTCAGGACAAGCTGATCTGTTTAGTCAGTGACCAGACGGTCTAGGATTTTGTTTTGTTCCTGCTTTTTGTTTATTTCTTTCCCTGCAACCTGTCTAATAAAACTGGCAAGGTGCCAGATTTGCATCATAAACGTTTGTTTGCTGGTTTATTGAGAAGAAACGCATCCTGTGGCGTGGTCCAGGACGATCCCAGAGCTAATCCCCAAGACGGATCGCCACAATAGATATATATTTTTTTTTTTATGTTTTTTGTGAGATGTGAGGTGTTTGGAATTTTTTTTGTGTGTTAACACCACTGGCCATGTGGGATCAGGCCTTGGGTTGCTCTGACAACCGGTGAGGTGTCGATTTGACTGCTAAACACCAGGGTTGCATATCATTAACTGTTTAAATGCTGTGATTGCTATTGATCGCAGGATTTAAACATGTTAATGACCAGTAAATGTAAGTAATTGTTGAGGATGCCATGGGTCCAGCTTCCGAGAAAGCACCATACTCCCTCACCTGACCCATGCAGTGCAGGTGATGCCAACTGAGGCTACTAATTCAAGTGGCCTTATGGCAGAAGTGCCCCTAAATGGGCATGTCAGGATACGTTCGATTTGACAGTAAGGATAATGATGCATTCTTTTTTCTCCTTCTAATCTAAGTGAGAAAACCTAAGCAGAATCTTCAATGGTAAAGATGTGAACAAAGCCTGACCTGTTATTTGAGATTTCATGTAATATTTACCTAATGTAAATCCAGCTATATTCTGTTATTATAAGTTGTACACAATAATGTGAGCAGTAAAATCTGTCCTTTGTAATGCTATCAAATGTATCTGGCTACCAATATGAATCCACGAGTGTTACATACTGCGCTCCGGCGGATAGCACCGGCCCTGAGCGCAGTAGCCCCGGTCACCGGCGGGGCCGGGATTCGCATTGCGGGATGCGCCCACATGCGAATCCCGGCCCGACACTTACCCACGTCCACTCCTGCTGCATCTCAGCCTTGGCGTGCGCGTCCCCGTCCCTTAGGGTGCACGTGCACCGGAGCTTTGAAATTTAAAGGGCCAGTGCGCCCATAATTAGTAAGTGCACCTGAACACTACTGTTACGCCGAGCGCTCCGGGTCCCCGCTCCTCCCCGGAGCGCTCGCTTCACTCCCTCCGCTGCAGCGCTCCGGTCACGTCCTCTGACCCGGGGCGCTGCGATCCCGCTGCCAGCCGGGATGCGATTCGCGATGCGGGTAGCGCCCGCTCGCGATGCGCACCCCGGCTCCCCTACCTGACTCGCTCCCCGTCTGTTCTGTCCCGGCGCGCGCGGCCCCGCTCCCTAGGGCGCGCGCGCGCCGGGTCTCTGCGATTTAAAGGGCCACTGCGCCGCTGATTGGCGCAGTGGTTCCAATTAGGGTTTTCACCTGTGCACTTCCCTATATTACCTCACTTCCCTTGCACTCCCTTGCCGGATCTTGTTGCCTTAGTGCCAGTGAAAGCGTTCCTTGTGTGTTCCTTGCCTGTGTTTCCAGACCTTCTGCCGTTGCCCCTGACTACGATCCTTGCTGCCTGCCCCGACCTTCTGCTACGTCCGACCTTGCTTCTGCCTACTCCCTTGTACCGCGCCTATCTTCAGCAGCCAGAGAGGTGAGCCGTTGCTAGTGGATACGACCTGGTCACTACCGCCGCAGCAAGACCATCCCGCTTTGCGGCGGGCTCTGGTGAAAACCAGTAGTGGCTTAGAACCGGTCCACTAGCACGGTCCACGCCCATCCCTCTCTGGCACAGAGGGTCCACTACCTGCCAGCCGGCATCGTGACAGTAGATCCGGCCATGGATCCCGCTGAAGTTCCTCTGCCAGTTGTCGCTGACCTCACCACGGTGGTCGCCCAGCAGTCACAACAGATAGCGCAACAAGGCCAACAGCTGTCTCAACTGACCGTTATGCTACAACAGTTGCTACCACAGCTTCAGCAGTCATCTCCTCCGCCAGCTCCTGCACCTCCTCCGCAGCGAGTGGCCGCTCCTGGGATACGCTTATCCTTGCCGGATAAATTTGATGGGGACTCTAAGTTTTGCCGTGGCTTTCTTTCCCAATGTTCCCTGCATCTGGAGATGATGTCGGACCTGTTTCCCACTGAAAGGTCTAAGGTGGCTTTCGTAGTCAGTCTTCTGTCCGGAAAAGCCCTGTCATGGGCCACACCGCTCTGGGACCGCAATGACCCCGTCACTGCCTCTGTACACTCCTTCTTCTCGGAAATCCGAAGTGTCTTTGAGGAACCTGCCCGAGCCTCTTCTGCTGAGACTGCCCTGTTGAACCTGGTCCAGGGTAATTCTTCCGTTGGCGAGTATGCCGTACAATTCCGTACACTTGCTTCAGAATTGTCCTGGAATAATGAGGCCCTCTGCGCGACCTTCAAAAAAGGCCTATCCAGCAACATTAAAGATGTTCTGGCCGCACGAGAAATTCCTGCTAATCTACATGAACTTATTCACCTAGCCACTCGCATTGACATGCGTTTTTCTGAAAGGCGTCAGGAACTCCGCCAAGATATGGACTCTGTTCGCACGAGGCGTTTCGTCTCCTCGGCTCCTCTCTCCTCTGGTCCCCTGCAATCTGTTCCTGTGCCTCCCGCCGTGGAGGCTATGCAGGTCGACCGGTCTCGCCTGACACCTCAAGAGAGGACACGACGCCGTATGGAGAACCTCTGCCTGTACTGTGCTAGTACCGAACACTTCCTGAGGGATTGTCCTATCCGTCCTCCCCGCCTGGAAAGACGTACGCTGACTCCGCACAAAGGTGAGACAGTCCTTGATGTCTACTCTGCTTCTCCACGTCTTACTGTGCCTGTGCGGATGTCTGCCTCTGCCTTCTCCTTCTCTACAGTGGCCTTCTTGGACTCTGGATCTGCAGGAAATTTTATTTTGGCCTCTCTCGTCAACAGGTTCAACATCCCGGTGACCAGTCTCGCCAGACCCCTCTACATCAATTGTGTAAATAATGAAAGATTGGACTGTACCATACGTTTCCGCACGGAGCCCCTTCTTATGAGCATCGGATCTCATCATGAGAGGATTGAACTTTTGGTCCTCCCCAATTGCACCTCGGAGATTCTCCTTGGACTTCCCTGGCTTCAACTTCATTCCCCAACCCTGGATTGGTCCACTGGGGAGATCAAGAGTTGGGGGTCCTCTTGTTCCAAGAACTGTCTAAAACCGGTTCCCAGTAACCCTTGCCGTAACTCTGTGGTTCCTCCAGTAACCGGTCTCCCTAAGGCCTATATGGACTTCGCGGATGTTTTCTGCAAAAAACAAGCTGAGACTCTACCTCCTCACAGGCCTTATGATTGCCCTATCGACCTCCTCCCGGGTACTACTCCACCCCGGGGCAGAATTTATCCTCTCTCTGCCCCAGAGACTCTTGCCATGTCCGAATACGTCCAGGAGAATCTAAAAAAGGGCTTTATCCGTAAATCCTCCTCTCCTGCCGGAGCCGGATTTTTCTTTGTGTCCAAAAAAGATGGCTCCCTACGTCCTTGCATTGACTACCGCGGTCTTAATAAAATCACGGTTAAGAACCGCTACCCCTTACCCCTCATCTCTGAACTCTTTGATCGCCTCCAAGGTGCCCACATCTTCACTAAATTGGACTTAAGAGGCGCCTATAACCTCATCCGCATCAGAGAGGGGGACGAGTGGAAAACGGCATTTAACACCAGAGATGGACACTTTGAGTATCTGGTCATGCCCTTTGGACTGTGCAATGCCCCTGCCGTCTTCCAAGACTTTGTCAATGAAATTTTTCGTGATCTGTTATACTCCTGTGTTGTTGTATATCTGGACGATATCCTAATTTTTTCTGCCAATCTAGAAGAACACCGCCAGCATGTCCGTATGGTTCTTCAGAGACTTCGTGACAACCAACTCTATGCCAAAATTGAGAAATGTCTGTTTGAATGCCAATCTCTTCCTTTTCTAGGATATTTGGTCTCTGGCCAGGGACTACAGATGGATCCAGACAAACTCTCTGCCGTCTTAGATTGGCCACGCCCCTCCGGACTCCGTGCTATCCAACGCTTTTTGGGGTTCGCCAATTATTACAGGCAATTTATTCCACATTTTTCTACCATTGTGGCTCCTATCGTGGCTTTAACCAAAAAAAATGCTGATCCCAAGTCCTGGCCTCCTCAAGCAGAAGACTCCTTTAAACGACTCAAGTCTGCCTTTTCTTCGGCTCCCGTGCTCTCCAGACCTGACCCTTCCAAACCCTTCCTATTGGAGGTTGATGCCTCCTCAGTGGGAGCTGGAGCTGTTCTTCTACAAAAAAATTCTTCCGGGCATGCTGTCACTTGTGGTTTTTTCTCTAGGACCTTCTCTCCAGCGGAGAGGAACTACTCCATCGGGGATCGAGAGCTTCTAGCCATTAAATTAGCACTTGAGGAATGGAGGCATCTGCTGGAGGGATCAAGATTTCCTGTTATTATCTACACCGACCACAAGAACCTCTCCTACCTCCAGTCTGCCCAACGGCTGAATCCTCGCCAGGCCCGGTGGTCTCTGTTCTTTGCCCGATTTAATTTTGAGATTCACTTTCGTCCTGCCGATAAGAACATTAGGGCCGATGCTCTCTCTCGTTCCTCGGATGCCTCAGAAGTTGATCTCCCTCCGCAACACATCATTCCACCTGACTGCCTGATCTCCACTTCTCCTGCCTCCATCAGGCAGACTCCTCCAGGAAAGACCTTTGTTTCTCCACGCCAACGCCTCGGAATCCTCAAATGGGGTCACTCCTCCCATCTCGCAGGTCATGCGGGCATCAAGAAATCTGTGCAACTCATCTCCCGCTTCTATTGGTGGCCGACTCTGGAGACGGATGTTGGGGACTTTGTGCGAGCCTGCACTATCTGTGCCCGGGATAAGACTCCTCGCCAGAAGCCCGCTGGTTTTCTTCATCCTCTGCCTGTCCCCGAACAGCCTTGGTCTCTGATTGGTATGGATTTTATTACTGATTTACCCCCTTCCCGTGGCAACACCGTTATTTGGGTGGTCGTTGATCGATTCTCCAAAATGGCACATTTCATCCCTCTTCCTGGTCTTCCTTCTGCGCCTCAGTTGGCTAAACAATTTTTTGTACACATTTTTCGTCTTCACGGGTTGCCTACGCAGATTGTCTCGGATAGAGGGGTCCAATTCGTGTCTAAATTCTGGAGGGCTCTCTGTAAACAACTCAAGATTAAATTAAATTTTTCCTCTGCATATCATCCCCAGTCCAATGGACAAGTAGAAAGAATTAACCAGATCCTGGGTGATTATTTGCGACATTTTGTTTCCTCCCGCCAGGATGACTGGGCAGATCTCCTTCCATGGGCCGAATTCTCGTATAACTTCAGGGTCTCTGAATCTTCCTCCAAATCCCCATTTTTCGTGGTGTACGGCCGTCACCCTCTTCCCCCCCTCCCTACCCCCTTGCCCTCTGGTCTGCCCGCTGTGGATGAAATTTCTCGTGACCTTTCCATTATATGGAGAGAGACCCAAAATTCTCTCTTACAGGCTTCTTCACGCATGAAGAGGTTCGCGGATAAGAAAAGAAGAGCTCCCCCCGTTTTTTCCCCTGGAGACAAGGTATGGCTCTCCGCTAAATATGTCCGCTTCCGTGTCCCTAGCTACAAGTTGGGACCACGCTATCTTGGTCCTTTCAAAATTTTGTGTCAAATTAATCCTGTCTCTTATAAACTTCTTCTTCCTCCTTCTCTTCGTATCCCTAATGCCTTTCACGTCTCTCTTCTCAAACCACTCATCCTCAACCGTTTTTCTCCCAAATCTGTTCCTCCCACTCCTGTTTCCGGCTCCTCGGACGTCTTCTCGGTCAAGGAAATTTTGGCTGCCAAAAAGGTCAGAGGGAAAAATTTTTTTTTAGTAGACTGGGAGGGTTGTGGTCCTGAAGAGAGATCCTGGGAACCTGAGGACAACATCCTTGACAAAAGTCTGCTCCTCAGGTTCTCAGGCTCCAAGAAGAGGGGGAGACCCAAGGGGGGGGGTACTGTTACGCCGAGCGCTCCGGGTCCCCGCTCCTCCCCGGAGCGCTCGCTTCACTCCCTCCGCTGCAGCGCTCCGGTCACGTCCTCTGACCCGGGGCGCTGCGATCCCGCTGCCAGCCGGGATGCGATTCGCGATGCGGGTAGCGCCCGCTCGCGATGCGCACCCCGGCTCCCCTACCTGACTCGCTCCCCGTCTGTTCTGTCCCGGCGCGCGCGGCCCCGCTCCCTAGGGCGCGCGCGCGCCGGGTCTCTGCGATTTAAAGGGCCACTGCGCCGCTGATTGGCGCAGTGGTTCCAATTAGGGTTTTCACCTGTGCACTTCCCTATATTACCTCACTTCCCTTGCACTCCCTTGCCGGATCTTGTTGCCTTAGTGCCAGTGAAAGCGTTCCTTGTGTGTTCCTTGCCTGTGTTTCCAGACCTTCTGCCGTTGCCCCTGACTACGATCCTTGCTGCCTGCCCCGACCTTCTGCTACGTCCGACCTTGCTTCTGCCTACTCCCTTGTACCGCGCCTATCTTCAGCAGCCAGAGAGGTGAGCCGTTGCTAGTGGATACGACCTGGTCACTACCGCCGCAGCAAGACCATCCCGCTTTGCGGCGGGCTCTGGTGAAAACCAGTAGTGGCTTAGAACCGGTCCACTAGCACGGTCCACGCCCATCCCTCTCTGGCACAGAGGGTCCACTACCTGCCAGCCGGCATCGTGACAACTACATTATAAATCCCTGCACCTCCCACACATCCCTGCCGGATCTTCAGTGCTCATTGCCTAAGAGAAAGCATTCCCATTGCCTGTTTTGCCTACCCATGTTACCAGACTTCTTTGCTAAGTTTTTTTGACTACGAACCTTTGCTGCCTGCCTTGACCTTCTGCTACATTGACTACTCCTCTGTCTCTGTACCACGCCTTGCCCAGTACCTGTGTGGTTGAGCCATATCGGGGGTAGTGATCTGGGTGCCGCCTGCCGCAGAAAATCCATCCTGCCTTGTGGCGGGCTCTGGTGAAAACCAGCGGCACCTTAGACTCCGCTCCTTGATACGGTCCGAGTCATCAGCCACACAGGTAGAGGATCCACTAACTGCTCCGTGACATCCGCATTCAGGTACGTGACAACCAGGCTTATTTATTAACCTTTCATTGACTGTATTTTATCAAAAGTTTCAAAAGCCCCTTTCGATTATGGTAAGCTAATATTAGGGACCTCTGTCTATTAGGTTTAGTCAAGAACCATGTGTAGCAGGGTCCTAGCACTAGTGGACTGCACATTCTCTCATTATGAGAAGACACATAGCATGTATGGCAAGCTGCTGCAATAGACACAACTATAATCACTAAGCTAACAGCTTCAATACCCCACAATGAGCTTCATAGACAGAACTGTCCAAACCATATAATTCATTACCCTTTAACTGTAACATATTTGAATATCATTTTGCATTTAAGGTTTTTCTTTTATTACATGATTAGCAAGCTCCTAACAGATTCTATCCCCAGAGCATAGCAGGATGCCAATTCCCACCACCTGGCAGTAGGTATGCAGTTAGACAAATTTTCCAGACAGTAACACAGTTGCACAGCAAGATGCAAGATCAAGTCATTCGTGACAGTGTTGGAAGAGCTTAGCAGCAAAGCAGAGAACTGTTCAATGAATTTGTTATTAACTCGGCACATTCTACTCTGAGTAAAGTTTTAGGTATGCCCCATTCTTAACCCCCAGAAATAGGTGTGGACTTTACTTCTAGTATATATATTTTAATAGGTGGTAGGACAGCTAATAGCAGCTGGGCGAAAGACACAGTCTGGACATATTCAGGTCTACAATAGTCAAGTGAACATTACATCTAATATCAAAAGGTCAGGCCATGGTCGACACATAGTCACAGGAAAACTGGGTCCAATACAGGGAATCACAGAAGAAAAATCACATGCAAACATTTGGCATATGGGGAATACCCCCTTTTCCTAATCAGGGCATATCAAAGCCTTGGGATCTTCACTTATCAAGCATGCACGTCATATTTAGTAAGCAATGTGTGGTAGAGGGTATGATGCAAAGGACAGATGGAATTACCCTAGGGGCAGATGGCATTAACCCCTTGTATTCATGATGCCAGGGCATTGTTTATCCTCAATACTACCTGAAGGTATACCTCTGGATCCTGGGCTAGGCTCGGGGGCAATAATGACTCTGACGCCAAGTTACGGACAATGGTAGCTTTACTGAGGTTAGACAGGTGGAAACGTCTATACAGTACAGCCAGGCCAATGGAGGTGACCAGTGACTCAGAGACCTTGAGGACTTGCTGGATGTAGATGGGGTAAATTTAATGTAGGCCATGTTGACTTGACAAATGATGACTGTGACTTGACTGACATATGACTGGCAGGACTGTGACTGTGGCTTACTTGCAGGTTGTTAGACTTGTGGCTGCATACTTGACATGAGGTCTCCTATGACATTGGACACACACTTAGGCTCGACTTGACTGGACCTCTGCAGGAAGCAAGAGAGAGAGAGAAAGCAGAGACTCCATCCAGGGCTTTTATGGGGAGGCTCTGGGGGGTCCCATTGGTCAACCTTAAGTCATCTGGTCACTGATACCTCCTGGGTAATAATCCCATGACAACTCACATGTTAACAGTATTAAAGGGACAACGCTTTCTATACATCTTATACAGTATACTACATAATAAACATATTTACATGGGGACAGATGCATGGGGCCCGGGAACACTGGAGGGAGGCTGTTTGACAGGACAGCAAGGGTATGGGGTAATACTTCCCATACTGGACCACCACAAACTCCCCCTCTTAAGCACAGCTGTCCTCCGTGCAAAGTACTGGATGGTGGATGACTAACAGTGGCCACTGGGGCCTAGTGACAACAGTTCCTGGGGAATTTGTTGTAATGTCCTTCACAGGTCTGATTGAGGTAAACAAAGCAGTAAGGAGTCCATGTAGCATCTTACGAAAAGTGTCCAGAAATGCTCTTGCATTTTAGGGTAGTAAACATGTGGGTTTGACAAACCTTGTACTGCATTAATAACACAATCTAGATACTAAAACACATAGATCCTGGCCTGGGCTGCCGGAGGCTCTCCACCCAATGCCTTAGCTGCTGGGGCCCATCGGCACCAGCTCTTTCTACCCAGATATCAATAGGTCATTTTATACTGTACAACAAAGTTACCTGTACATAATGTACTCTGTCACTATTCGTGTTTGACTTATACCTCAGAGAAACCATCTGGCCAGTAAAGTGCCCTGGACAGGAAGAAATGTTAGACACATATACATACATTTGATACTTGTGGACTGGGAATATATGTTTTACTACAGTCCTAATCTAGCTATGACGTGTGACTAGACTGAATTAGTTATTTATATAGGCTGACTATATTACACTATGTGTGGTACAACTTTATACAATATATTGTGACTTCCTCCATGTACCTAGCTGGCATTTGTCATGGCGGTGAGGCAGTTACATTTCTCCTGACCTGGCCAGGATAAATCCTATATAAATTGCCATAGACACAAAGAGACATCTTAGACAATTCCGTATATACATTTTATTACAACACTCCATAAACAATATAGTTCAGGAACATGTGCATTCACCTGTGCAAAAATATAGACAAAATATATTACTCTGGATATATAGTACCACTCTACAGTTCTGGTACATTTTGAGTTCTCAGTAAAGGGTCATAGTAAAAGACGGGCACGTACACTTACGCATATGGTTACAAATAAACTTCTTGACAAGTTTGTCAGGCACTTCTTCTTGAACGTTGTAACAAGAGATGAACAATTTTTTTTTAATTTTGATTCGGCAGATTGGCCAAATTTGCCCCCAAAATTTGTTTCGGTCCGAATTTATTTGCAGTGATTTGCTATTTAAAACGGCTGTTTCTGGCCTACAGAGAGCCTCAATAGGGGTGCAGAACACTGTGCCTTGCTGTAACATGCATAGGGTGTGTGCAGGGATAGTGAAATAATACTGTTATTCAGTATGACATGCAGATCAGAGGCGTCGCTATTAGAATCACTGTCGCAGAGCAGCACAAAGACAGAACCTGGAGGTGGCATTAGTAGGAGGGGACCATATAGTTGCTGAAAGATACAGTGTGGAGGTAGCGGCAGCATGAGGAGACCATATATTGGCTGAATGAAACAGCGTGGAGGTGGCGGCAGCATGAGGAGAACATATAGTGGCTGAATGAAACAGCGTGGAGGTGGCGGCAGCATGAGGAGAATGTATAGTGGCTGAATGACACTGCCTGGAGTTGGCGGCAGTATGAGAAGACCATATAGTGGCTTAATGACAGCCTGGAGTTGGCGGCAGCATGATGAGAACATATTGTGGCAGTATGAGACAGCTTGGAGCTGGCATCAGCATGAGGAGAACATATGGTAGCAGAATGAGACAGCCTGGAGGTGGCATCAGCATGAGGAGAACATATGATGGCAGAATGAGACAGCCTGGAGGTGGCAGTAGCAGCATCAGGAGTCCTGAAAATGAACCGTTGACAGAGTGGTGAGGTGGGTTGCAATACCAGTACCCAATGACGAAGGTGGGTGAAAAAAGGAGAACTTGGCATCAGATGTGTGCCATCAGGTGGGTGGAAGGATCAGAATAGTAGCTGAGGCAGGTGGGCAAAAGAAAACGGTCTCTTTTGTAAAAGTGCTAGTGTGCACAAGTAAGTATTGAGGATATGCATTACGTAAAACGTAACTTTTAATAATATGCTTAGGATAAAATATATGGACCCACAATTTTTTTTATAAATCAAACAAAAGAAAAGGTGTGCAAAAAACACCATTTGCCACCTTCACCACCAAGTATTGATGTGATGCAAAGACCTCTAAAATGTGGAAGGGAAAAACATTTGGTCCATTGTAACCGGTAGGGGTAAAAACTTCCTCTGTAAGGCCCGATTCTCCCATTATTTATTCCCTTCTTGACAAGTGTTACTTGCCCAAAAAAGGGCGGCCCCACACAGGAACCTCTCCCTTTTTCCACCTACAAACACTGCCAAATAACACTTTCCTTGAAAAGGTGGAAGGGAACAACGCATTTTCCATTGGAGCAGGTGAGGGTAAAAACTTCCCCTTTAAGGCCCAACTTTCGCCCTATTAATTCCCTTCTTGGCAAGTGTTACTCACCCTAAAAAGGGTCACCCTACACAGGAAACTCTCTCTATTTTCACCTAAAAACCCTGGGAAATGGCAGTGTTTTTAGGGGGAAATAGGGAGAGGTTCCTGTGTGGGGACGCCCTTTTTAGGGCGAGTAACACTTGCCAAGAAGGGAATTAATAATGCAAGAGTAGGGCCTTACAGAGGAAGTTTTTACCCCCACCAGTTACAATGGACTATACGTTGTTCCCTTTCACCTTTTTAGAGGTCTTTGCATCACATCAATACTTGGTGGTGTAGGTGGCACATGGTGATTTTTGCACACCTTTCCTTTTGTTTGATATAAAAAAAAATTTGGGGGTCCATATATTTTATCCTAAGCATATTATTAAAAGATAATTTTTACGTAATACATATCCTCATAACTTGTGGTCTGATGTGTAGGAATGTCTGTAACAGAGGAGCAGAGCCTTAAAGAGGTACTCCGGTTGAAAACGTATTTTTTTATTTTTTTTTTAAACGAACTGGTGACAGAAAGTTTAACAGATTTGTAAATTATTTCTATTAAAAAAACTTAACCCTTTTAGTACTTTTTAGCAGCTGTATGTTACAGAGGAAATTCTTTACTTTTTGATTTTATTTTTTGTGTTCTCCACAGTTCTCTCTGCTGACACCTCTGTCCGTGTCAGGAACTGCTCTGGACAGTTCCTGATACAGGTATCAGGTGTCAGCAGAGAGCACTGTGAACAACACAAAAAAGAAATAAAAAAAAAGATTTTCCTCTGTAGCAAACAGCTGCTAAAAAGTACTGAAAGTATTAAGATTTTTTAATAGAAGAAATTTACAAATCTGTTTAACTTTCTGGCACCAGATCATTTAAAAAAAAAAAAAAAGTTTTCCACCGGAGTACCCCTTTAACCCCTTAAGGACTCAGCCCATTTTGGCCTTAAGGACTCAGACAATTTAATTTTTACGTTTTCATTTTTTCCTCCTCGCCTTCTAAAAATCATAACTCTTTTATATTTTCATCCACAGACTAGTATGAGGGCTTATTTTTTGCGTGACCAGTTGTCCTTTTTAATGACATCACTCATTATATCATAAAATGTATGGCGCAACCAAAAAATACTATTTTTGTGGGGAAATTAAAACGAAAAACGCAATTTTGGAAGGTTTTGTTTTCACGCCGTACAATTTATGGTAAAAATGACGTGTGTTCTTTATTCTTATGGTCAATACGATTAAAATGATACCCATTATTATATACTTTTATATTATTGTTGCGCTTAAAAAAAATCACAAACTTTTTAACCAAATTAGTACGTTTATAATCCCTTTATTTTGATGACCTCTAACTTTTTTATTTTTCCGTATAAGTGGCGGTATGGGGGCTCATTTTTTGCGCCATGATCTGTACTTTTTTTTGATACCACATTTGCATATAAAAAACTTTTAATACACTTTTTATAATTTTTTTTTAATAAAATGTATTAAAAAAGTAGGAATTTTGGACTTTTTAAATTTTTTTTCGTTCACGCCGTTCACCGTACGGGATCATTAACATTTTATTTTAATAGTTCGGACATTTACGCACGCGGCGATACCAAATATGTCTATAAAAAATGTTTTTTACGCTTTTTGGGGGTAAAATAGGAAAAAACGGACGTTTAACTTTTTTATTGGGGGAGGGGATTTTTCACTTTTTTTTTTACTTTTACTTTGACATTTTTTTACATTTTTTTTACACTTAAATAGTCCCCATAGGGGACTATTCATAGCAATACCATGATTGCTAATACTGATCTGTTCTATGTATAGGACATAGAACAGATCAGTATTATCGGTCATCTCCTGCTCTGGTCTGCTCGATCACAGACCAGAGCAGGAGACGCCGGGAGCCGCACGGAGGAAGGAGAGGGGACCTCCGTGCGGCGTTATGAATGATCGGATCCCCGCAGCAGCGCTGCGGGCGATCCGATCGTTCATTTAAATCGCGAACTCCCGCAGATGCCGGGATCTGTATTGATCCCGGCACCTGAGGGGTTAATGGCGGACGCCCGCGAGATCGCGGGCGTCGGCCATTGCCGGCGGGTCCCTGGCTGCGATCAGCAGCCGGGATCAGCCGCGCATGACACGGGCATCGCTCCGATGCCCGCGGTTATGCTTAGGACGTAAATGTACGTCCTGGTGCGTTAAGTACCACCTCACCAGGACGTACATTTACGTCCTGCGTCCTTAAGGGGTTAAATATGTTTAGCACTATCCATATTTGGGAAGTGTTGGTGTGGCACCATGGTCAATCTACTCTGATGAATCAGGCATTGGTGGGTGGAAATCCTGGCTTTTCCATGCCTGATTCATCTTCACAAAGGTCAGTCTCTCCCCATTTTTCGTGGACAGACGAGTTCACCTTGGGGTTACTATGGCTCCCGCCCCACTAAAGAGCCGCTCTGATGGCACACCACTGGCCGGGCAGGACAGCTTTTCCAGGCCAAACTCTGCTCTTTGCGGACACAAATCAAGTTTGTCTGCCCAGAAGTCCAGCGGATCTTCAAGGTATGTTGGCATGGTCATGTCAAGGTATGCCACCATCTGCTGGTTCAGGTCCTTCTCCAGATCTACATGCTGCTGATGAGTTGCTTCCCTATGCAGGTGAAGAAAGATACTAATCAGTGACTGTAGACTCAGGCTGCTGCTGATGGAGCTGGTTCTGCTTCTGCTGTTTGAGCTACCACTGGTTGACATTGAGGTTACACAGAGGAGTCCCTCTATCCATTTGGATCATTAAGAAATCGGTGATTGCTTTTCTCTGTTCGTATAGTTGGTCCAACATATGGAGGGTGGAATTCAAATGTGTGGAAACGTCGCAAATCAGACTATGTTGGGGATACTGTTTTGACACTGCAGCTCAAAGAGGGTGTGCTTTGCGGTGTACGAGTGGCTGAAGTGCATGCAAAGTTTCCTTCCCATTGTTAGGATGTCTTGCAGATGGGGGGAACATTTCAGGAACCGCTTGACAACCTGATTGAACACGTGTGCCATGTAGGGCGCATGTCTCAAGCTTCCTTGTTGCAGCACAGACAAGATGTTCTTCCCGTTGTTGGTCACCATGGTTCCCATTTCCAGTTTTCGTGGAGTAAGCCATGATTCGATTTCTTGATGAATGACTTTTAGCAGTTCCTCCCCTGTGTGACTCCATTCGCCAAGGCAAACCATGTGAAGAACAGTTTGATACCGCCAGGCCCTGCACACATGGTATGCTGTAGGGGCACTGAAATGTGTCCGTGCAGTGGAGGCTGAGGACACAGTGGAGGCGGAGTCACACACTATCACAGGACCAACGGCCTGAGAGCGTGGAGGCGGAAGCGGCGTGACCTGTCCAAGTTGCTGTTGTGGCTGTGCAGGAACCACATTTACCCAGTGGGCCGTAAAGGACATGTATTGTCCCTGACCGTAGTTACAGCTCCACACGTCGGCGCTGCCATGCACTTTGGTACACACAAACAGGCTCAAGGACTGATCCACCTTCTTTTCCACAAACAGGGCTGCCATCAGAAATTTTAGGGCCCCTCACACAGCTCAAAGCCTCATCTCATCACCATTGCAGTCTCCTAACCACCAAACTAACCACCGGCTCCCAATTGTGATCGGCTTCATCATCATTGAGTTGTGTCGACACATCACTGATGTATAGTGTTGCTCGCGAATATTCGCAATTCGAATATTATTCGCGAATATCGCATATTCGCGAATTCGCGAATTTCACGAATATAGCGCTATATATTCGTAATTACGAATATTCGTTTTTTTTTTTTTTTTTTCTTCACAATACACATCACAGTGATCATCCCTCTCTGCTTCCAGCTTGTGTGGTGTAAAGAAGGTTCTAATACTACTGTGTGAGACTGGCGCGCGAAAATTCGCATATGCTAATATTCGCATATGCGAATTTTCGCGTATGCTAATTTCGCATATGCTAATTTTCACATATGTTAATTTTCGCATACGCGAATTTCGCGTATGCGAAAATAAAACGAGAATATAACGAATATGCGAATATTCGCGAATATATGACGAATATTCGTCCATATATTCGCGAATATTCGCGAATTCGAATATGGCCTATGCCGCTCAACACTACTGATGTCCTCCTCAGGTTCCTCAACAGTGTCTGCTTCAGGAGCCTGAACGCTTGCAACACCACCTCCCATGCCACCCTCCTCATCATTATTTGCCCGCCTAGCGGAGAAAGCGGCGGATGTCTCCTCCACTTGGCTGGGCAGTAGCTGCTGACTGTCCTCTAGTATATCGTCCTCACTAAATAGTGGAGCTGAACCCACAGCATAAGATACTTCTGTGGGAGAGGGAACAGCATAGAACAGATGCAGATTTGAATCAGATTCGATTTGCTCATCCCCACCTGTAACAACAACAATGCTTCTGCACAAAATACAGTTAGTCTCTTCGACTCAAATAGTAGCAAACATCTTGCAAGACTTAAGCACTGTAGCCTGGCAACTTTCCATCCCAACCTCGATGGGCTGCCTCCATAGGGCTGACATGAGTATCCCATGACATATGGGGCAAACTAGAATCAGTGATAAAATTAGGAAAGATAGTGTAGCTCACTCAGTAATAAAGAAGATACTTGAACCTGAGGTTAACTGGTGTTGCCCTCACCCAAGGGCCTATGGAAAATAATAAATAGGTATAGTTGAAAAACAACTAAGGACCAGTCCTCAAGGTGTATCAGAAATATTAGCATATGATCCAGATAGTAAATATAATATTTTTAATGATATAAGTCACAGGTATATAAATGTCACTAATACCTGTCCCTGCAGGGCCCTTGCAAGGGACATAGAAATCAGTGCATGTAATTCAGTGCATAAGTATAATACAAATACTCATAAAAAAATATATATATATATTAAAAAATATTAAAAACTTGCATCCATATGAAAAAATATTAAAAATATTGTGCTAACAGTAGTTCAATGTTCTCATGATAGAGTTCCAGTAGCTAAGTACACAGTTCAATTGTTTGCGATCCTTGTGTGGAATAGACAATAGCAATCGTTGGTGGTACAGTATGTATCACATTTATAAGAATAACGATACGAGGTCTGGTGCACGGCACCACTCACCACTCCTGAAGCCGTCTATGGGGCTGGTTGTACGGGCTGACACGGAGATGTCAGGTCTCCGGAGGTGCCCGGTGTCTTAGTAGCAGCGCAGATCTCCTTCTCCTGTAGTCCTCGGCTGGCACGGGTGGCACCGGCCTCTCTGGTGTGCCGTGGATTGCTGGTTGGTCCAAGGAGACGGCGACAATGGCAATAGTTTAGCAGCAATGATAGTGTAGTAGCAGCGGTGGGAGTAGGTGCGGCGTGCCTCGTGTGAACTGAGCGCTGTGCGCGCGTAGTATAGCAGTGGTCCCGATAAGGAGGACTTCCAGCAGTTGCAAATGGTAAGTTGGAATATCGCTATATTGAAGATGAATTTATATGTATGATGGTAGATGCAAGTCTGTGGTAAGTTTCTAGACGCGTTTCAAGGCCTCGGGCCTTTTCCTCAGTAGAAATATATTCATTCAGCGGTGCGTCCTCTTCTTCCACTCCCCCGGCAACAAGGGGTGGACCTTTCAAGTTCCACTTAGGACTAGGAACCGCGACTTGGCTTCCCCGCCCAGGAGCGGGATGTTGGCTTTGGTGGGATCCTTTTCTTCCAACAGGTTAACCCTTTCAGGTATGGTGGCAGACATCTTGGCAAGTAACATTGCTTCGGCAACATTGCTTTGCACAGTGTTCATAACTTCAGCACTATCCTCAATGGCAGATAACAGTCTTTTCTTCACCTCCCCCTCTATTTCACAAGCGCCTCAGGTAAGACACTTTTCACTGGCAAAATCCCGTACACTTTCTGGCGCAAATTTTTGTCGAATCAGCATGCAATTTTCTGACAGCATTGGACGAAGTTCAGACTGGGGGGAGGACTTGTCGCATAAGGCGCACACCCGTATCCTGTTGGTAGGACACCAAACGTTGTGGTAGAGGGTGTGATGCAAAGGGCAGATGGAATTACCCTAGGAGCAGATGGCATTAACCCGATGTTCACTGGGATAGGGGATAAGATGTTTGACCAAGATCACCTTTAACACCGCTACTATCACCATACACAAACTACTATCCCCAATTACACTACTATACAAGGGACAGATAAAACCACCACACTATGACCATTACCACCATATGATAACAGGATAATATGAATAAAAAGCACTACACAGAGACCATTATCACCACTATACAAGGGGCAAATAATTGCACCACACCATGACCACTATGATTACCACCATATAGTGACGAGATAATAACATCCTACTGATATTAAATATAACCACTATACACAGACCGGTATTGCCAATAATATCACTATACAAGGGACAAATAATACCGCCACAATATGACTACTACCATTACCACCACATAATGACGGGATAACATTACCATACTGATACTGAATAAAAACACTGTACACAAACATATCCCCCATACAGCAGTAACCATATAGTAGTGACCTCGGCTCTACAGACCATATAAGTGATTACATACAGTTACACCAGGTGACGTCGTCTGTGATTGGAGTCATTCACTTTTCCTTTTTCTTCTCCATCCAGCCCAGACCGTCATGCCAATTCTTCCATCCACAGTTCGTCTCCACAGTCCCTGCCAGACAAACATTTTAGGATCCATACTCTTTAAGCACCAGTAGCGCTCCATACAGTAATAATAAACCCTTGTATTCTCACACAGTAGAGTAAGTAGATATGGGGATTGGGGAAAGAGTAGGTAGGAACCCCCATTAAGTTTACCCCATTTAAAATGACGGCTGTCAAACTTGCAAAAAAAGACAGTTTGACAGCCGTTCATGACGGAACGCAGCGGCAGTGTGAAAGAAGCTTTATAAATACATTATATACATACACACATCCTACAAACACACAGCATACATACATGCACACATCATACATACACACATATCATGCATGCACATATTCACCCGCCCCCCCACATCATACATTACATACATACAACATACATATACACACCATACATACATATACACCCCCCAGCCATTCCCCCTTCCAAAGCATTCCAACCCAACACCTAAACCAACCGAACCCCCCCCCCCCCCCCCCCCCCCGACACATTCACAGCCTCCTCACCTGTATCGGCTAGGAGTGGAGATCGGCACTGAGGTCTCAGAAAAAAAACGCAAGCAGCACCACGGCTGGACTGGGGGTAAAAACCAATCCTGTATACCAGTCCCACAGAGTCATTGTGGATGCCGCTGATCGCAGGGAAGGGACAATAAAACCTGGCAATTGATTTGCCATGCTTCTGATTCCTCACGTTGCAGGCTCGATTGTTACGCTGAGCGCTCGCAGCGTTCTTTAATTCGCAGCGCTCCGGTCAGACCTGCTGACTGGGTGCGCTGCGATATTGCTCCCAGCCGGGATGCGATTCGCGATGCGGGACGCGCCCGCTCGCGATGCGCATCTCGGTCCCCGTACCTGACCCGTTCCCCGTCTGTGTTGTCCCTGTGCGCGTGGCCCCGCTCCTTAGGGCGCACGCGCGCCGGGTCTCTGCAATTTAAAGGGCCAGTGAACCAATCATGGTGCCTGGCCCAATCACCTTGATTAGTTTCCACCTGTGCACTCCCTACTTATACCTCACTTCCCCTGCACTCCCTCGCCGGATCTTGTTGCCCTTGTGCCAGAGAAAGCCTTTCCTTGAGTGTTCCTAGCCTGTGTTCCAGACCTCCTGCCGTTGCCCCTGACTACGATCCTTGCTGCCTGCCCTGACCTTCTGCTATGTCCGACCTTGCTCTTGCCTTATCCCTTGTACCATGCCTATCTCAGCAGTCAGAGAGGTTGAGCCGTTGCCGGTGGATACGACCTGGTTGCTACCGCCGCTGCAAGACCATCCTGCTTTGCGGCGGGCTCTGGTGAAAACCAGTAGCTACTTAGAACCGGTCCACCGACACGGTCCACGCCAAACCCTCTCTGACACAGAGGATCCACCTCCTGCCTGCCGAACCGTGACAGTAGATCCGGCCATGGATTCCGCTGAGGTGCCGCTGTCAAGTCTTGCCGACATTTCCACGGTGATTGCCCAGCAATCCCTAATGATCACCCAACGAAATCACCAGCTGGCATACTTGACCACCGTGACACAGCAACTTCAGTCACAGATACAGCAGCTGCTGCCGCAGATACAGCAACTTCAGTCACAGACACAGCAGCTGCAACAGCAACAACCATCTCCTCCGCCGGCTCCTGCAACTCCTCTGCAGCGACCGGCCGCTCCTAACCCCTGCTTGTCCCTGCCGGACAAATTTGATGGGGACTCTAGACTCTGCCGTGGTCTCCTGCCTGGGAAGGCCCTGCCATGTGCCACACCACTCGGAGCACCTCTCTCACAGTATCCTTTGCAATCCACCCCTGTGCCTCCCGCCGAGGAGGCTATGCAGGTGGATCGGTCTCGCCTGACCCCTGAAGAGAGGACTCGCCGCAGAAAGAAAGAAGATTTACTTCTATACTGCACTGTGCGTTACCGCACAGAACCCCTGCTCTTGAGCATGGAACTTTTTGTTTTGCCCAAATGCTCCTCTGAAGTCCTCCTCGGTCTGCCATGGCTCCAACGCCACTCCTCTACCCTTGTCTGGACCACCGGGGAGATCATGAGCTGGGATGCTTCTTGCCACAGAAAATGCCTCACGTCTGCTCCCAGTCCCGTCAGTCAAACCTCTGTGTCTCCCCCTTTACCTGGTCTCCCCAAGGCCTATCTGGACTATGCTGTGTCTCCTCCTCACAGCCCCCGTCCTGTTAACACTCTGCCCCGTGCCAAGCTTGACCCTCTTCCCTCCCTCCCCACCCCCACGCCTTCTTGTGTGCCCGCTGTTGATGTGGTTTCCCGGGGCTTCGCCACCATCTGGAAAAAGACTCTAAAATCCCTCATACTAGCCTCATCCCGGGTGAAGAAGCTTGCCGAAGAAAAAAGAAGAACTCCTCCTGTTTTTGTGTGGCTCTCCACCAAGTATATCCGCTTCCGTGTCCCCAGTTTTAATCTGGGACCACGTTATCTTGGACCCTTTGTAGTTGAGTGCTCAGAGGAGAGATCTTGGGAACCTGAGGACAACATCCTGGACAAAAGTCTTATCCTCAGGTTCTCAGGCTCCAAGAAGAGGGGGAGACCCAAGAGGGGGGGTACTGTTACGCTGAGCGCTCCGGGTCTCCGCTCCTCCCCGAAGCGCTCACAGCGTTCTTTAATTCGCAGCGCTCCGGTCAGACCTGCTGACCGGGTGCGCTGCGATATTGCTCCCAGCCGGGATGCGATTCGCGATGCGGGACGCGCCCGCTCGCGATGCGCATCTCGGTCCCCGTACCTGACCCGTTCCCCGTCTGTGTTGTCCCTGTGCGCGTGGCCCCGCTCCTTAGGGCGCGCGCGCACCGGGTCTCTGCAATTTAAAGGGCCAGTGCACCAATGATGGTGCCTGGCCCAATCACCTTGATTAGTTTCCACCTGTGCACTCCCTACTTATACCTCACTTCCCCTGCACTCCCTCGCCGGATCTTGTTGCCCTTGTGCCAGAGAAAGCCTTTCCTTGAGTGTTCCTAGCCTGTGTTCCAGACCTCCTGCCGTTGCCCCTGACTACGATCCTTGCTGCCTGCCCTGACCTTCTGCTACGTCCGACCTTGCTCTTGCCTTATCCCTTGTACCATGCCTATCTCAGCAGTCAGAGAGGTTGAGCCGTTGCCGGTGGATACGACCTGGTTGCTACCGCCGCTGCAAGACCATCCCGCTTTGCGGCGGGCTCTGGTGAAAACCAGTAGCTACTTAGAACCGGTCCACCGACACGGTCCACGCCAAACCCTCTCTGACACAGAGGATCCACCTCCTGCCTGCCGAACCGTGACATCGATGCTGTTCCCTTTGACTTAAGCTTTGAGTCAAGGGGCACTGTATCAAGTGTACAACATGACAGACTCCAAGGGAACCTGTCATCAGTGCCATCCCTACCATTACCCCAGATCCATGGTCCCGTTCTTCTGTTATCTTCCTTATTCTGGCGACTACCAACAGGTGACACTGATGACAGATTCCCTTAAATAACAATTAATATGTATATATACAAAACAAACAATAGCAGCTGCACATTCAAGGTAGAATCCACCAAGCATAAGTGACTTCAGGGAGTCTGTGAAAGACCAAGTCCCAATAAGGATACAAAAGCAAGTCCACTGCAGCACTCCAGGTAAAACCAGGAAACAAGGTATACATACTACATCAACATGTACAGGAAAGGTTTCAGCTTTCTCCAGGACTTTTCTCCAGGAGAAACGTTGCCTGTACACATTTGATGTAATAAAGTACATTTTCCATGCACAATTATACTGTATACCTTTAAATAAGTCATAGCTTTACTAAATAAAACAGTACATAAGGTATATAAGGAGGAATATTGGGGGAGATTCCTCAAAACTCATGCAGAAGATTCATCAAAACTTGTGCAGAGGAAAAGGCGACCAGTTGCCCATAGCAACCAATCAGCTTGCTTCTTTCATTTTTCAAAGGTCTTTTCAAAAATGAAAGAAGTAATCTGATTGGCTGCTATGGGCAACTGGGCGACTTTTCCTCTGCACAAGTTTTGATGAATCTTCCCCATTGGCACTATACAAATTACCACCAAACTGTTACTGACCAAATCCTGTAGACTGAGACCAATATTACCAATAACACCAGTATAAAATGAGGAATATTATCACCATACATATTACCATCATACTGTTTCTGATCAAATTCTAATACTGCAAAGCTTAAAGTGGTACTCTACTACTTTACTTCTTATTTCCTATCCACAGGAAAGGGGATAAGTGTCTGATCACAAGGGGTCTGACCACTGGAACTCCCTACAATTTCTTACATTGCATCCTAGTGCATTCATCTCTATGGGAGAGCCAAAGATACATGAGTGCTGTGCTTGTGTACCTCCGGCTCTCCCAAAGAGATAAATGAAGAGGGGTTGTCGACCCTCACTCCATGGGTGAAGAGAGCCACGATGCCATGGATAGGGAATAAGAAGTAAAGTAGTGGAGTACTCCTTTAGCAAATTTCTTTTGAATCTAGGAAGTTAGGAAAAATAATGATTTTCTTTTAAACAAACAGCGCAAAGTTTCAGATTTTTTGAGGTAGTTGTTAACATATGTTTTTCTTTCACTATTTTCCCAGCTATATTTTGCACAAGGACAAACACCATTAATGGGACCCACCCCAAGGACTAGTACCCGGGTTACGGCGGCATTTTTAAATTATGATTAATCTGAAACACCTGGGAGTCTCAATGTAATTCATAGTGTCCCACGAATGCAATGACTGCACCAGTTTTATACTACCTGTGGTTTTGGCGGCATTAAACTGATGACAGGTTCCCTTTAACTGTAGTTAAAGGAAAACTGTCAGCAGAGTCACCCGTACTAACCAGTGGTAATGGCTGGTAGTGGGGGAGACCCTGATTAAAACAAAGCTCACCATGCCTGAATATGTCGCACCTTTCTATCATTTTTAAAAATTTTCAGAATATGCAAATGAGCAGCAAGTGGCACAGGCGGGGTTACGATCCTTGTCTAGAGCACTGTGACATCAGCGCTCAACGTTCCTTCAGCACTCGGCCTGGCTAATCTATATTCATTGCCTCCCTCCGCCTCCTGCCCGCTCTGTATTTTAGTCTACCGTGTACTGCATGGGGGACATTTATCAATGTTGGTGTAAGGTAGCATACATTTTACCCCTGTTTGCTTGGTGTATTGTTTGCTCAGTTGCTCAAAATTTACCAAAAGGGTGCACAGGGCTTTATAAATTTTGTGCAGTTATAGAAACCAGTGAACTGCAGAGATTGGTTTAAGCTTTGTGGTCTGGCATCTGACACTTTTCTACGTGTCCTATTAGATGGTGTAGGTTTGCGCAAATGAAAAAATTAAAAAACACTTTTAAATTTAATTTGCGCAAATAATAAATACAGCTCCACTGCAAAAAGTTGGCTACAGTGCACTAAACAGTAGACAACTCTGAAAGATGTTCTACTGATAATTGTGCCATAATGCTATTGCGCAAAATTTGCAGGGACATTTAGAGCCTTGAAGTGGTGCTGACACAATGATAAATTTCCCCCTAGGTGTTTATATATGTATCTCTACCAAACAGTGTGTAGCTAGATTTTGCAAAACTACAATTCCCAACATGCCCGGACAGCATTTGGCTGTCTGGGCATGCTGGGAGTTGTAGTTTTGCAACAGCTGGAGACCCACTTGAAGACCCACTATGAAGCTGAACTGAGGCCGCTTCCGTGTGTACCCAGGAAGCTGTACATGTGCAGTAGATGAGAATACAGAGCGGGAGAGGCAGAGGAAGGCCATGAATACTGATCAGCAGGGCCGAGCTCTGAACAAACAGCTGATGTCACAGTGCCCTAGGCCCTGTAACCCTGCTCATGCCACTTGTTGCTCATTTGCATATTTTGAAAAATGAAGATAACAGAGCAACAAATGTGGGCATGATGAACCTTATTTTTATCAGTGGCACCCGCACTACCAGACAGTATGACTGGTTAGTACGGGTGACTTTGCTGACAGTTTTCCTTTAAATATAGTAAAATATACTTAATTGAAAGACAATAAAAAAAATAAACAAGCAAATTACATTGCAAAAAAAGAGAACCAAAGTGCCCAGCAGGTCTCCCCTCTTCAGCCGTCTCCCCTCTCCCCCCTTTAATACGTCTCCCCTCTTCATTTTCCCCCCTTTCAACACTTCTCTCTTCTTCAGCTTCCCCCTTTTAACATTTCTCCCCTCTTCAGCCCCCCCTTTTAACACATTTCCCCTCTCCATCCCCCCCATAACACGTCTCCTCTCTCCTGCCCACCTTTTATAACACATCTCCCCTCCCCAGCCCCCCCCCCCTCAGCCCCCCCCCCTTTAAAGCAGGTCTCCCATCGCAGGACTCTCGGCTCCCCTTTCCCTTCAACATAACAGGCCCCCCTATTTAGCCTCAACCCCTACCCTTCCCTGCAGACAACAGCCCCCCCACCACCACCACCCCATACAAGGAACATAGAAGGACTCTCAGCTTCCGTACCCTCCCCATACCTGACCCCCCCCCCCCCACACACACACACACACACACATAGCAGAACTCCCAGTAATAACATCAGGTTCCTCTCACCCAGTTGAGCACATCTTCCCCCAGCGGCATCTGTTCCTGCCTACCAGCAGGAGGCAAGAGAGAAGAGACAACTAGGAGTGTTCTGTTTGTACTGTAGGTCAGACTCTGTAGCCTCCACTGACGGAGTGAGCCTGTCGGTCTTCTCCCGGAGAGGAGAGAAGAGCAGAAGAGCGGCTTACAGTTCTGCCTGTAAGTACCCAGCAGCCGGTACAAGTGGCAGCTCAGTGGGGGGGATAACTTCATTATAGGTCCCCCAGCAGGAATTCCCTGGGGGGGATTAATCCCCCCCCCCCATCCCCCCTGGTTCCTACGCCCCTGCCGTATTGCATAATCATGGTGTAAATGCACCCTAACAATGATTTAGCTAAAGGGCCGCATGATTGATCCAGTCACACAATCATTGAACCATGTTAAAGGCTCATTAAATGAGCTCCAATCTACTAGATCAGCATTTGCATTGGTCATGGGTGTACTCATCTAAAAGAAAAGAAGATCACATTTTTAGTTATAGTATGTCCTTTAACTCCTTAAAGGCGCAGGACGTATATTTACTTCCTGCACCAACTCCCAAGACATAACACTGCGTGACCCCGCGTCATATCCGGTCGGTCCATCAACGGCCTGGACCCGCGGCTAATACCGGAGATCACTGATCACGTTGATGCCCGGTATTAACCCTTCAGATGCAGCAATCAAAGTTGATCGCCACCTCTGAAGAGAAAGTTTCACGGCAGCTCAGTGGTGCTGTTCGTGACCGCCGCAGTGAAATTTAGGCATCCCGAATAGCTTGCAGGATGCGAGGAGGATCCCTACCTGCCTCCTGCATGTCTGATCACCGAATGAATGCTCCGTGCCTGATATCAAGGCAGGAGCAGTTGAGAAATGATAACACTGATCAATGCCATGCTATTGCATGGTAGTGCTCAGTGTAGGAAATCAGTGTGTGCAATGTTATAGTCCCCTATGGGGGCTACAATATTGCAAAAAAAAAAATTAAGCATTAATAAATGATTTAAGCCCTAATGCATCCCCATATGTGGAAAAATAAAAAAGTTATAGGGGTCAGAAGAGGACATTTTTAAACGCATTAATTTTCGTGCATGTAGTTATGATTTCTTCCAGAAGTACGACAAAATCAAACCTATATAAGTAGGGTAACATTTTATTTGTATGGACCTACAGAATAAAGATAAGGTGTCATTTTTACCGAAAGATACACTGCGTAGAAACGGAAGCCCCAAAAGTTACAAAATAGCGTTTATTTTTTATTTTTTTTATTTTGTCACACAATGATTTATTTTTATTTATTTTTTGGTTTTGCCATAGATTTTTGGGTAAAATGACTGTCATTACAAAGTAGAATTGGTGGCGCAAAAAATAAGTTATCATATGGATTTTTAGGTGGAAAATTGAAGGGGTTATGATATTTAAAAGGTAAGGAGGAAAAACGCTGAGTCCTTAAGGGGTTAAGGTGACTTCATGTCTAGTTGTTGCCTGTACTGCAAAAATTTATTGCACAGATAGAAATTGATTCTGTCTGGTAAGTTACCTATAATGTAGCAACAATTTTGCAGTGGAAAAGATTTGACTGGAGACCATTTTAAATACAATGTTAATATGAAAGGGGTATTTCCGGATTTTTTTTTCTTCATCTGCCTTTATGCCCATGATGCCAAGTTTTAATACTGTGTAATATCTCAGTGCGTCGCTTTGTCCCGTTTCCATGCACAAGACCCACACCCAAAAGTGCAAGTCTTTCTATTTTACTGTTGTCTCTGACATTTCCCAGTATTTCATGTAACCAGAGACAATGGGCCTCATTTAGTAAAGGTTATACGACTCTTTTTTTTTTTCTCTGGTTTTGTAGGCTAATTGTGTCGCATCTTGCATGAGCCAGGGTTTGCGTTCAAAAAATACCAAAAACCTGACCAACTCACCTTTTTACTGGGAAAAAGGGGCATTTCCCAGATAGTTCAAGAAATCCCAACAAATTTACTGCACTTAAAATGTGGTGGATTTGAGCTATGAAAAACCGACAGCTCAGAGCAAGTGTAAAAATATAGGAAAAAGTGTCAAATTAGTAAATACCATGGAAAAATACCTGTCATGAAGAAAAAAAACGAAAACGAAAACTACACTCCAGGAGTGTGTGGTCTCCAGGAGTGTGTGGCTATGTTGCAGTGGAAGGGTGGATAGCACGGTCCGGCTGTGTTCACATGTCCACAATTCCGATCAGCAAGCTGTGCTGAACAGAATTTGTGTGGAATCGCGGAAATTCTGGCTTGTGAACATAGCTTGTTCCCGCGGAACTCCGTGAGCTTAATTCCGCTAGTGGAATTAAGCACGGTGAACATTAGCAGCAGTGTAAATGGGTCTTCCGCAAGACCCATTCACACTGAAGAATTTCAGCGGCGGACAATTCTGCTGCTGAAATTGTTCCGCGCATAGAAGGAACATGTTCATTCTTTGCGCATAAGTCTGCAAGCACTGCATAGGCATTAATGGTGATGGTGCAGTGCCGCGCGGTCCCGCCAAAGTATTTTTGGCAGCAGCCGCCAGATGGAATCTCCACTCGTGTAATTCTGCAGTGTGAACATACCCTAAGAGATTTACTGAAGCAATGCTATCTACCCACCCACTGCAGAATAGCCAGACCCCCTGGAGACCATGAGACTAGTGACATATTGGTTGCATGGAATGCTGGGAAAGGTCAGAGAGAACACTTGCACTATAGCACTTCTGGGTAAGGGTCCTGTGCATGAAAATGGGACAAAGTGATGGAGGTAATAGAAGCACCTTAGCAAATTACACAGTAACGGACTCAAAGGAAAAAGAAAAATTGTGGAATACCTGATTTTGTAAATTTTTAAATCAACAATTTGATTTAATTCAATGGTTAACATCTCTTATATTTTCTAATTTTAACAAATGTATTCATAACAAGTAAGACCAACTACCAGAAATATTATTCCCCTTTAAGTATGTAAATTATTTAGACTATTTCAGATATGGTATTCCATTTAAAATATTTAAAAAAAATTATAAATAGTACATTTTCTTAATTTTCATACCTGCGTTTCTTATTCTGGCCTCAGACGTGTCAGTTAGTTAAATATAACAACTGTAGTTTAATTCTCAAAAATACAATTTTCTCTGGCAGCCTCCCTTTTGGTTATGCATCAGTTTAGCCAGCACTGCCATCTATTGTGCACAACAATTTCTAAGCATCTGTGTTTATTTCTTTTAATAAAGATTTCATATTTAGGCTTTATATTCAGTTGTGCATATTTAAGGACAAAATACACATTTGAAATGTTTGCTTAAATATTAACATACAATCAAAAATGGGGAGTAGGAATGTATTTATTAAACTCTTTTGCACAGTTATGGCTCTAGCTTTTAAAAAGAGTGCTGTAAATTCATCAACTCCACACGATTTTGTCAAATCTGACAGCTAACTTCGATGTTACGACAAATCTGGCCCCAGAGGATATTAAGGAAAGACACATGAGCCTATAATTTTCTTCTTCCACATGTAAGATGCTATAATGATCAAAAGAAAATGACTTTCTAACTACCACATCTCTTTGTGCTGTTTTCTTCATGCCTTCTGCACTAATTGAATCCCCCCAGAGTCACTGTATCAATTCTAACTTATGTATTAGGATTTAATCAGGCATGTTGAAAGACCAGCTTGGAGAGGTGAGGGGTCTTTTGTGAGGTGTCCATCTGCCTCAGATATTAGAGCCAGCTGAATGCAATGTGGATGGATAGCCCATGAAAAGACTGTCAGAAGGTTGTCTATGAGATACATTTTGGGAGGCAGAAGAGACTCAGTTCATCTAAGAATCATTAATAGGCCAAATTTTAACATTTATTTATTTATAAATAATACTATTCTATCATTTTTTTTATGGAACTGTATTTTGTCACCTCACATTACCTTGTTGGAAAAAATATCTTAAAATGATCCATAAAAACAATAATTTTTAAATATGATATCGTTATATAAATATTAAATGTTTCCTATAAAAACTGATGCAATAAAGGATTTTTTTCAACAATTCCATAAATTACATGGGTCACTGTTTAGAGTTAAAAGAGATACACAAAAGCATTATTTGACCAAACAAGTCAAATAATGGGGGGGGGGGGGGGGGGGTTAGTGCAGGGTAGGCCAGACAGGTGCTGGTAGTGGAGGATTAGGGGTACAGACAGGGCGGTCTGTAACAAAAACCGAGATCGTCGAACAGTGTGTTGTCTTCCTGACACTCCAGTTCAGCACAATGCAGATCGGTTGGACAGATTACTGAAAGAGGTTGGTGAAGGCCCAGCGGACATTGTGCACATTGGTATCAAAAACAAAGAAAGAGGTAGGTGGAGTGTCCTTAGAAATTATATCAGCAAGCTTAAGACAAGGCTGTCCAAGGTAATATTCCCTAAAATCTTACCTGTACCACATGTCACACCAGAGAAGCAGAGGGAAATTAGGAAGCTAAACAAGTGGCTTAAAAACTGGCGTAGGAAGGAGGGGTTTGGATTCATGGAGAACTGCGCCAACTTTTCTGTCGGATACAGGTTCTACGGTAGGGATAGGCTGCACCGCAATAGTGAGGGTGCAGCTGTACTTGGGGTGAAGATGACCAGAAGAGTGGAGGAGTGTTTAAACTAGGGACTGGGGGGAGGGAACCAAAAATTCAGAAAGGGAAGACAGTGTAGATAGAGAGCTGAGGATGGGAAATTAAACTGGGGGTGAAGTGGTGGGAGGGATTAAAACAGTCATAAGTGATAAGAGGAAAGGAGATAGGAATAAAAGCATTAAGTGAATGTATACTAATGCCAGAAACCTCACTGATCAGATGGAGAAGCTGAAACTTTTAATGTTGGAAGAAGTAAATGATAAAGTGGGGATAAGTGAGACATGGCTGGATGCGAGCTATGACTGGGTGGTTAATGTACAGGCTTATAATCAAAAATGACCGTACAAGTAAGAAAGGGGGAGGGGTTTGCTTATATGTTAAATCCTGTCTAAGGCCCATTCTGCGCAAGGACATAGGTGAAGAATATAATAACATGGAGGTAAAAGCAATAAATTACTGCTAGGCTTTGTTTTAAGTTGCCAAGTATAATAGGAGCAGCAGAAAACCTACTACTAAGACAAATAGATGATGCAGCAATAAAGGGGGAAGTCTACACTGAAATAGACTGGGAAGCTCAAAGGAAACAGGTTTTGGCAATAATAAAGGAAAATTAACTCAACAAGAGGAAGGGGGGGGGGGGGGGGGGGGGGACAGACTCCTGGACCTTATCCGAAGAAGAGGTAGAGGGTCATCTTGGTAATAGCTACCACAGAATATTAAGTATTTCATTCGTTCTATAAGGAGTTGTCTACTAGGGGGGCTACAAAGACATTAAACTTCAGGAAAGCCAATTTTTACCAACTAAGAGAGGACCTCGTGACATAGATTGGACCTTGCCCTCAGTAAAAGTACACAAGCTACATAGGACATTTTTAAGAGCATCCTGAATAGATCTTATGAACGACATATACCTTACAGAAATAAACATGTAAGAAAAAGGAGAATACCAATTTGGCACCAAACCAGTTTGGTTACCTATTTATAACCAAAACAGTTAGGGATGCGATAAATGATAAGAGGAAAGCATTTAGACTGCTAAAACAGGAAGGTAGTCCAGAAACATAAATAAATTATAAACAGAGGAATAAATCCTGTAAAATTGCAACAGAAAGAACAATTGCCATAGAAAGTAAAAAGAACCCAAAAATATTCATCACTTACATAAATAATAAGTAACGTAAAACTGAAAATGTTGGCACCTTAAGAAATAATCTGGGTGTAATGGTGGAAGAGGATGAGGGAAAGGCCAATCTACTAAGTCCCTTGTTCTCTATTGCATTTACACAGGAAAACCTAGTGTCAGATAACAGAAGAAGGAAAAACATAAATTCTCCAGCAAATCTCGTCTCTTTAACCCAACAAGACGTGTGGTGCTGTGTAAGTAACATTAATACACACAAATCACCAGGCCTAGATGGTATCCATCCCAGAGTTTTGAAGGGAATTAAAGGGGTACTCCGGTGGAAAACTTTTTTTTTAATCAACTGGTGCCAGAAACTTAAACGGATTTGTAATTTACTTCTATTAAAAAATCTTAATCCTTCCAGTACTTATTAGCTGCTGAATACTACATAGGAAATTATTTTATTTTTGGAAAACAGAGCTCTCTGCTGACATCTCTGTCCACTGTCACTTTAAACATGAATAACTCTGGAATGCTTTTACTTATCATTCTGATTCCGAGAATGTTTTTTCGTGACATATTGTACTTTAACATAGTGGTAAAAGTTTGTGGTAACTTGCATCCTTTCTTGGTGAAAAATCCCCAAATTTGATGGGAAAAAATGAAAATTTTGCATTTTTCTAACTTTGAAGCTCTCTGCTTGTAAGGAAAATGGATATTCAAAATAAAAAATTTTTTTGATGAAATATACAATATGTCTACTTTATGTTTGCATAATAAAATTGACGTGTTTTTACTTTTGGAAGACACCAGAGTGCTTGAAAATTCAGCAGCAATTTTCCAAAAATTTTCAAACTCGATATTTTTCAGGGACCAGTTCAGTTTTGAAGTGGATTTGAAGGGTCTACATATTAGAAATACCCCATAAATGACCCCATTATAAAAACTGCACCCCCCAAAGTATTCAAAATGACATTCAGTCAGTGTTTTAACCCTTTAGGTGTTTCACAGGAATAGCAGCAAAGTGAAGGAGAAAATTCAAAATCTTCATTTTTTACACTCGCATGTTCTTGTAGACCCAATTTTTGAATTTGTGCAAGGGGTAAAAGGAGAAAATTTTTACTTGTATTTGTATCCCAATTTCTCTCGAGTAAGCACATACCTCATATGTCTATGTAAAGTGTTCGGTGGGTGCAGTGGAGTGCTCAGAAGGGAAGGAGCGACAAGGGGATTTTGGAGAGAACATTTTTCTGAAATGGCTTTTGGGGGGCATGTCACCTTTAAGAAGCCCCTAGGGTGTCAAAACAGCAGAAAACAAAATAAAACACATGGCATACCATTTTGGAAACAAGACCCCTCGGGGAATGTAACATGGGATAAAGTGAGCCTTAATACCCCACATGTGTTCCATGACTTTTGCAAATGTAAAAAAAAAAAAAAAAAAAAAAAATGCCGCATTTAGGAAGCCCCTATGGTGCCAGGACAGCAAAAAAAAAAAACACAAGGCATCACATTTTGGAAACTAGACCCCTTGGGGAACGTAACAAGGGTTAAAGTGAACCTTAATACCCCACAGGGGTTTCACGACTTTTGCATATGTAAAAAAAAAAAATGTTTTACCTAAAAGGCTTGGTTTCCCAAAAATTTTACATTTTTACAAAGGGTTAAAACAGAAAATACCTCCCAAAATTTGAAGCCCAATTTCTACCGATTCAGAAAACACCCCATATGGGGGTGAAAAGGGCTCTGCTGGTGCACTACAGGTCTCAGAAGAGAAGGAGTCACATTTTGGCTTTTTGGAAGCAAATTTTGCTCTGGGGGCATGCCGCATTTAGGAAGCCCCTATGGTGCCAGGACAGCAAAAAAAAATAATAAAAAACCCACATGGCATTACATTTTGGAAACTAGACCCCTCGGGGAACGTAACAGTGTTACAGTGAGTACTTACACCTCACAGGTTTTTTGAACAGTGGGCCGTAAAAGTGAAAAATTAGATTTTTTTGCACTATATTGATAGTGTTACCCCAAATGTTTCATTTTCACATTGGGTAATAGGGCAAAAGGCCCCCAAAATTTGTAGAACAATTTTGTCTGAGAAAAAAAATACCCCATATGTGGATGTAAATTGCTCTGTGGACTCACTGCAATGCTCAAAATAGAAGGAGTGAAAATTTTGTTGTAATTGAAGTCGGGGGTCATGTGCATTTATAAAGCCCCCATTGTGCAATAACAGCAACAAAAAACCCTCATGTGACACCATTTTAGAAACTACACCCCGCAATGAACGTAACAAGGGGTACAGTGGGAAATAACACCTCACAGTTTTTTTGAAAAGTGGGCCATAAATTGAAAAATTAGACTTTTTTACAGTAAAATGCTGGGGTTGCCCAATTTTTAACATTTTCACAAGGGGTAATATGAGGAATTGGGTTACAAATTTTGGAGGGCTTTTTCCCCTGACTATGAAAATACATCCACATATGGGGTAACGTGCTGGGCGGGCTCACAACAAGGCTCAGAAGTCATAGAGGTCAGTTTGTATTTGTGGCCTATGGCATATCAGTAGCTGGTGGTTACATACATTCCGAGGAAAATACAAAAATTAAACACCCACATGTGACACCATTACAGAAAGTACCCACCCTGAGGAATGGGTATAGGGGTAAAGAGGACATTTTGAACGCACAGGTGTTTCCTAAATTTATTTTCCAGGAATGGATGAAGGGTAGCTTTTGAAAATTGCAATTTTCAACCTATGCTCTGCTTCATTTTTCCGGGAACAACTAACATGTGACTCCGAATTGTCGCCTGGAAATACGACAGAGCTCAGCGAGAACTCTTCGCATTTGAGGCGGATGTTTGTTACGGACCTAACAGTTACATACATTCAGAGGCAAATACAAGAAAGGAACACCCATATGTGAACCTATTAAAAACAACACCCCCTAGGGAAGGTGTATAGGGTGAAGTGGAGATTTGGAACAGACGGGTGTTCCCTTCATTTATTTTCCAGGAATGGATGAAGTGTACTATGGGGGGAACGAAAATTGCAATTTTAGTACTGATATGCCAATTATTTTCCCAGAATGATGACCCAGAGTACAGCCAAAAGTAAAAATGATGCCCACCCCAAACCCTATACTCTGAATCATCATTCTGGGAAGGGGATGTGTGGGGCCATCCCTATTCTGTTACCTCAAATGCGCAACCTGCTCAGGTGGGGAGAGAGTGTTGCGCATTTGAGGCAACTGCAAACCTCCAATGCTGTTGACTCTGTGTCCCATGACCCATTTTTTAGGGGGAAGAAAAAAAATAGATATTGGGGGCATTGGGAAAAAGTTTTTTTTTTTTTTTTGGGGGGGGGGGGGGGGGTTTGGTATAAAATTTGGAAGACAATGTACTGTGGACTGGTACATTGGAGTCGAATTTTGGGGAATGAAAATTAGGGCAAAGGATGGAAAATTTAGAACTGCATGGAAGTGTGATACTCCCTGAAGCAGCCTATGCAGAGGCCCGGATTATCTGGGCAAGTGTCACACTGATAGGTGGTGTCCTTCCGAATCACCCTCTTGTGACACACTCTGCATTTCTTCTGAGATCGTCCCTTCTTTCCAGTGTGGGGGATCACACCTGGAAAGTGTTGGTCAGGGATGATCCGGGGGCCCACAATTCCAGAGGTGCTCTGACCCGCTCTTTGGCGGTCACCAAAGATGAGGGCCTTTAGAACTTCCTCTTGGAACTGTAGGTATGTCCCTGTGTTGCCAGCGTACTTGTACAGTACAAAAGAGCTGTACATGGCAACCTGTACCATGTAGACCGCAACTTTTTTGTACCATACGCGTGTTTTCTGCATGGCATTATATGGCTTGAGGACTTGAAAGAAAGATCAACCCCCCCCCCCCCATATACCGATTGTAGTCCAGAATACAATCGGGCTTGAGGACCGGTCCCACGGTACCTCGCACAGGGGCAGGGGTGCTGCCGTTCCCATGAATAGTGATGAGCATAAGGACATCCCTCTTGTCCTTATACCGGACCAACAACAGGTTCTCATGGGAAAAGGCACGGGACTCATCCTGGGGGATTGGAGTCTGCAGGGGATAGGAAGGAAGGCCTCTTTCATTCTTCCGGACTGTCCCACAAGCGACCGTGGATCTGGCGGAGAGGTATGAAAAGAGAGGGACACTAGTATAAAAGTTATCCACATAAAGGTGGTAACCTTTATCTAGCAAAGGGTGCAAAAGGCCCCAAACGATTTTCCCGCTAACACCCAGAGTGGGGGGACATTCTGGGGGTTCAAAATGGGAATCTCGTCCTTTATTCACTATAAACTTGCAAGTGTACCCGGAGGTACTCTCGCAAATTTTATACACCTTCACGCCATACCGCGCCCGCTTGGTAGGGATGTATTGCCGGAAGCTGAGTCTCCCCTTAAAGCTTATGAGAGACTCATCAATAGCGACCTCCCTTCCTAGGACATAGGCCTCCCAAAATCTGGCCCCGAAGTGATTAATGACCGGCCTGATTTTATACAGGCGGTCATACGTGGGATCAGTTCGGGGGGGGGACATGCCGCATTATCAGCATAATGCAAACATTTCCAAATGGCCTCGAACCGGGGACGTGTCATGGCCATATTATAGAGCGGGGTCTGGTACAGGATGTCCCCACTCCAATATTGCCTGACAATGGGTTTTTTAACTAGACCCATATTCAGCGCAAGGCCCTAAAAGGTCCTCATTTCGGCTGCATCGACTGGAGTCCAGCCGCCGGGTCTAGCTAAAAGTGAGCCCGGGTTAGCAGCGACGAACTGTTGGGCATACAGATTCGTCTGTGTAACCATTAGATTAACAAAGTCGTCACTGAAAAAATTACCGAAAAAGTCCTTTTCAGTGAACCCGGCGATGTTAATCTTGATTCCTGAGTCGCCAACAAACTCAGGAATCACAGGCTCTTGGTCCGCTCGCCCAGCCCAGACAAGTTCTCCGGTACGAGGTACAGTGACCTTGGCAGGGGGGCTTCACTAGTATGAGCGCCAGGGGGACTCATACTAGCATGGGTCACAAGGTCAAGGACAGAGGAGGTTTGCGGTGCCGCACGGCGGCGAGTTCGCCGCCTTGGTGGCTCATCATCAGAACTAGATGATGAGGAGGACGATGAAATAAAGAAGGTGGGGTCTTCATGGTCCTCTGAGCCGCTCTCGTTGTCGGAGGCAATTATGGCATATGCCTCCTCCGCCGAAAACGCTCTGCGGGCCATTTCCCTACTCTTATGGGGATGGGTGTGTGTGTGTGGGGGGGGGGGGGAACTTTATTGGTGTATGTGCTGTGTGTGGTGTGGTGCGAGACTACCTCCCTAACCTGCCCTAACCCTCCCTAACCTAACTAAACTAACCCACCCTAACAGAAAAAAAATTAATAAATAAAAAGGGGACTTTAAAAAAAAGGGACTTCTAGCGCAAAAAAGCCCAGCGCCAAAAAAAAGCATTTATCTAATCAGTGGTGTGCGCACTGATTAGCGCTTGTGACGGCAGGGGGCGCAGAAGTCAGTGGGGGGTCCAGAACAGTGGCTGGTGGCTTGTACACAGACCCCCACACAAAAAAAAACGAAAAATAAAATAAAAAAATGATTAACCCCGAAAAAATGCACCCACCTGAACCCCCCAAAAAACGCTGATCAGTGATAAATCACTGACAGCGGTGGGACAGGCTGCACACACAGGTACGGTCCGTCCACACAGTACACGCCTGGTGGCACGGACCGCCTATGGGTGCAAAAAAAAATAAATTTCACTTTAAACCCTTAAGGACACATGACGTTCTCATACGTCTCCATTTCCGAGTCCTTAAGGACACATGACGTATGAGAACGTCATGTGTTTTACCGGCCCCCCGCAACCATCTGGAGCGGAGCCGGTCCCCGATGCCTGCTAAAATCGTTCAGCAGGCATCGGGGCATATCGCCCAGGGGGGTCATTATGACAATTTAATTCAGTCCAGCGATCTGCGGCGGATTCCGGGTCAATCGGGTCTCCAGTGACCCGGTGACCCGGAATTATTGGCTGATCGGGGCCGTCAGAGACGACCCCGATCAGCCAGAGCCAGCAGGGGTGAGGTGGCACTGGTGCCACCTCACGATCGCCCTGATTCGTCGGCCGGATTACCGGCCGACCAATCAGGGCGCCTGCTGCGGGTGTCACTCCCGCAACCCGCTCCGCCCCTCTTCCGGAGGACGTGAGCGGGTGCGGGACGTGCACCCCGGGTGCTGGGGACCCCGATCCCCGGCGCCCCTGTTGGGATCGGGGCCCCAGGAGCAGCGGCGGCGGCGGAGACGACGAGGGACTGACCTGTGCGGCGAGGATCGTTGGAGGTGAGTGACAGCCTCCTGCTGTTGCTTAGCAACAGCTCCCAGCATGCAAAAAGGGCATGCTGGGAGCTGTAGTTATGCAACAGCAGGAGGCAGACCACCACAACTCCCAGCATGCCCTTATGGGCATGCTGGGACTTGTAGTTTTGCAACAGCTGGAGGCACATTCTTTCTATGGAAAAGTGTACCTTCAGCTGTTGTGTAACTACAACTCCCAGCTTGCACAATCAGCTAAAGTGCATGCTGGGAGTTGTAGTGGTGCATCTGGTGGTTGCATAACTACAACTCCCAGCATGCCCGTTGGCTGTCGGTGACTGCTGAGGGTTGTAGTTTTGCAACAGCTGAAGGCACACTGAGTTAAGTAGTAAACCAGTGTGTCTCCAGCTGTTGCATAACTACAATCCCCAGCATCCCCAGCCAAAGTAGTATGCCTCCAGCTGTTGCATAACTACAACACCCAGCATGCCCTTCCGCTGTCCGTACATGCTGGGGGTTGTAGCTTTTGCAACAGCTGAAGGCACACTGGTTGCAAAACACTGAGTTTGTTACCAAACTCGGTGTTTCACAACCAGTGTGCATCCAGCTGTTGCAAAACTACAACTCCCAGCATGCACTGATAGACCGTACATGCTGGGAGTTGTAGTTTTGCAACAGCTGGATGTCCCCCCCCCAATGTGAACGTACAGGGTACACTCACATGGGCGGAGGATTACAGTTAGTATCCGGCTGCAAGTTTGAGGTACGGCAAAATTTCTGCCGCAGCTCAAACTGCCAGCGAGAAACTACTGTGAACCCCCCGCCCGTGTGACTGTACCCTAAAAACACTACACTACACTAACACACAATAAAATAAAAAGTAAAAAACACTACATATACACACAGCCCCCCTCCCCAATAAAAATGAAAAACGTCTGGTACGCCACTGTTCCCAAAACGGAGCCTCCAGCGGTTGCAAAACTACAACTCCCAGCATGCACTGATAGACCGTACATGCTGGGAGTTGTAGTTTTGCAACAGCTGGATGTTCCCCCCCCCCCAATGTGAACGTACAGGGTACACTCACATGGGCGGAGGATTACAGTAAGTATCCGGCTGCAAGTTTGAGCTGCGTCAAATTTTCTGCCGTAGCTCAAATTGCCAGCGAGAAACTACTGTGAACCCCCCGCCCGTGCGACTGTACCCTAAAAACACTACACTAACACAAAATAAAATAAAAAGTAAAAAACACTACATATACACATACCTCTATACAACCCCCCTCCCCAATAAAAATGAAAAACGTCTGGTACGCCACTGTTTCCAAAACGGAGCCTCCAGCTGTTGCAAAACAACTACTCCCAGTATTGCCAGATAGCCGTTGACTGTCCAGGCATGCTGGGAGTTTTACAACAGCTGGAGGCACCCTGTTTGGGAATCACTGGCGTAGAATACCCCTATGTCCACCCCTATGCAAGTCCCTAATTTAGGCCTCAAATGCGCATGGCGCTCTCACTTTGGAGCCCTGTCGTATTTCAAGGCAACAGTTTAGGGCCACATATGGGGTATCGCCGTACTCGGGAGAAATTGGGCTTCAAATTTTGGGGGGTATTTTCTGCTATTACCTTTTTAAAAAATGTAAAATTTTTGGGAAAACAATATTTTAGGTAAAAAAAATACATATTTTTTTACATATGCAAAAGTCGTGAAACACCTGTAGGGTATTAAGGTTCAAATTACCCCTTGTTACGTTCCCCGAGGGGTCTAGTTTCCAAAATAGTATGCCATGTGTTTTTTTTTTGCTGTCCTGGCACCATAGGGGCTTCCTAAATGCGGCATGCCCCCAGAGCAAAATTCACTTTCAAAAAGCCAAATGTGACTCCTTCTCTTCTGAGACCTGTAGTGCGCCAGCAGAGCATTTTTCACACCCATATGGGGTGTTTTCTGAATCGGGAGAAATTGGGCTTCAAATTTTGGGGGGTATTTTCTGCTATTACCCTTTTTAAAATTGTAAAAATTTTGGGAAACCAAGCATTTTAGGTAAAAAAAAAATATATTTTTTTACATATGCAAAAGTCGTGAAACACCTGTAGGATATTAAGGTTCACATTACCCCTTGTTACGTTCCCTGAGGGGTCTAGTTTCCAAAATGGTATGCCATGTGTTTTTTTTTTTGCTGTCCTGGCACCATAGGGGCTTCCTAAATGCGGCATGCCCCCAGAGCAAAATTCACTTTCAAAAAGCCAAATGTGACTCCTTCTCTTCTGAGACCTGTAGTGCGCCAGCAGAGCACTTTTCACACCCATATGGGGTGTTTTCTGAATCGGGAGAAATTGGGCTTCAAATTTTGGGGGGTATTTTCTACTATTACCCTTTTTAAAATTGTAAAAATTTTGGGAAACCAAGCATTTTAGGTAAAAAAAATATATATTTTTTTACATATGCAAAAGTCGTGAAACACCTGTAGGGTATTAAGGTTCACATTACCCCTTGTTACGTTCCCCGAGGGGTCTAGTTTCCAAAATGGTATGCCATGTGGTTTTTTTTTGCTGTTCTGGCACCATAGGGGCTTCCTAAATGCGGCATGCCCCCAGAGCAAAATTTGCTTTCAAAAAGCCAAATGTGACTCCTTCTCTTCTGAGACCTGTAGTGCACCAGCAGAGCACTTTTCACCCCCATGCGAGGTGTTTTCTGTATCGGGAGAAATTGGGCTTCAAATTTTGGGGGGTATTTTCTGCTATTACCCTTTTTAAAAATGTAAAATTTTTGGGAAACCAAGCATTTTAGGTAAAAAAAATATATATTTTTTTTACATATGCAAAAGTCGTGAATCACCTGTAGGGTATTAAGGTTCACTTTACCCCTTGTTACGTTCCCTGAGGGGTCTAGTTTCCAAAATGGTATGCCATGTGTTTTTTTTTTGCTGTCCTGGCACCATAGGGGCTTCCTAAATGCGGCATGCCCCCCAAAAACCATTTGTCGCTCCTTCCCTTCTGAGCCCTCTACTGCGCCCGCCGAACAATTAACATAGACATATGAGGGATGTGCTTACTCGAGAGAAATTGGGTTTCAAATACAAGTAAAAATTTTTTCCTTTTTATCCCTTGCAAAAATTCAAAAATTGGGTCTACAAGAACATGCGAGTGTAAAAAATGAAGATTTTGAATTTTCTCCTTCACTTTGCTGCTATTCCTGTGAAACACCTAAAGGGTTAATACACTTACTGAATGTTTTTTTGAATACTTTAGGGGGTGTAGTTTTTATAATGGGGTCTTTTATGGGGTATTTCTAATATGAAGACCCTTCAAATCCACTTCAAAACTGAACTGGTCCCTGAAAAATAGTGAGTTTGAAAATTTTGTGAAAAATTTCAAAATTGCTACTGAACTTTGAAGCCCTATGGTGTCTTCCAAAAGTAAAAACTCATAAATTTTATGATGCAAACATAAAGTAGACATATTGTATATGTGAACCCCAAAAAAATATATTTTGAATATCCATTTTCCTTACAAGCAGAGAGCTTCAAAGTTAGAAAAATGCTAAATTTTCATTTTTTTCATCAAATTTTGGGATTTTTCACCAAGAAAGGATGCAAGTTACCATAAAATTTTACCACTAAGTTAAAGTAGAATATGTCACGAAAAAACAGTCTCGGAATCAGAATGATAACTAAAAGTATTCCAGAGTTATTAATGTTTAAAGTGACAGTGGTCAGAATTGCAAAAAACGCTCCGGTCCTTAAGGTATAAAATGGCCTGGTCCTTAAGGGGTTAAACATTAATAACTCTGGGATGCTTTTAGTTATCATTCTGATTCTGAGATTGTTTTTTCGTGACCTATTTCGTGACTACTTTATTTTGTTGGTAAATTTTCGGCGTTACTTGCATCCTTTTTTGGTGAAAAATACCCAAATTTCATGAAAATTTTGAAAATTTAGCATTTTTTTAACTTTGAAGCTCTCTACTTGTAAGGATATTCCCAATACATTTTATTTTTATTCACGAATACAATATGTCCACTTTATGTTGGCATCATAAAATGGACATATTTTTGCTTTTTAAAAAAAATTAGAGGGCTTCAAAGTAGAGCAGCAATTTTCAAAAATGTCATGAAAATTGCTAAATCTGAGGGGACAGATGTTACAGAACTACAACTCCCAGCATTCCTGGGCAGTCTAGGCATGCTGAGAGTTGTAGTTTGGCAACATCTGGAGGGCTACCGTTTGGGCACCACTGTAACAGTGGTCTCCAAACTGTGACCCTTCAGATGTTGCAAAACTACAACTCCCAGCATGCCCAGAGTTGGGAGTTGCAGTTTGGCCTTCCTAGTGGTTGCCACAGTAAAGATCACTTTACTTTCACTTTCAATTCCCCCCCCCCCCCCCCCCCACCGTCGCTTCCCTACCTGAGCAAGGATCCAGCAGTCTCCAGCGATGATCAGCTGTTCTTTTTACACCTGGGTCCCCCTTGGATATTCATTTGATCAATTATTTGATTGCATTGATAATACAATCATATGTATTGCATTGATCTAAGACATCAACGTTCTACTAGTACAAGCACCTGTCCAATAACTGACTAGATGCAGCAATCTCTATTGATCGTGGAATCTAGACAGTTAAATGACTGGCAGTTGACTTTTCATCAATGCCAATCCATGATGGTGTCAGCTGCTGATAGCAAGCCATCATTTGACATGTATGAAGAGGACCAATGGTGTAGCTGCAGGGGTTGCAATGGTTGCATGTGCAATTTAGACCCAGAGCCAGGGGAGTCATAGGTCCCCAAAACCCCCCTAAAACTGGGCTATAGCTGTATCCAAGGGTCAAAGAGACCTTGCAATGCAGAATTACAGTTAAATAGCGCATGTAGTGGGTGGTTGGTCTACTTACCTGGCTAAGCGACCCACCCACCAGCTGACAAGTTTTCAGAACAGCTTCTCAGTCCCTTCCACCTGCCTGGAATCTGGGAACTGATTCCTAGAAGGCTTGTTTACAAGAGAACTGCTCTGAACAGCCCAGGGACTAAGAATGAGATGACACACATGCTTGCAATGCTATTAAAAGTTGTCATTGGGGTTTAGGGGTTATTCAGAAAAACACACAATATGCAGCTGTTATGGGAACCTGTCAGCTCCCTATTGCCTCACAAACTGCCGCCATTACCTCACAGCAATAATAAACAGTGCTCTAATGCTGTGTTCATAGGAGTCCTGCGATGCCTCACTTTTGGTTAAAACTTTTCTTGGCAGTTATGACAAATAGCAAGTAGTCATAGAGGAGGATCAGCTGCAGAATCTCCTGCTGCCAACACATTCCTCCCATTAACTTAGACTTGATTAACTTGGGACAGTGGAAGGATGGCATGGGTAGCATGACGCTTCTCATTCTTGACATACTACACATCGGAGCTGCCAAACAAAGTTGTTTTTACCAAAAGTGCAGGACTCTGTTCTGCCATGTTAAGTTCACAAATCTTTATCATCATCAAGATCAAGATTTGCTACTGGCAGCTCGCATTACAGTTGCTAGCCAATGTCTGGAGACACTGTACAGTAAGTCATGGTAGCACATAAAGGCTATGCAGGTTGCTCACAGTAGGACGAGCAACATGTAGACTGGTGTTGTCATGCTGAATAAAGACTCCTGGCACACTTCAAAGAAATGGCCGTACCACTGGTTTTGTGACCAAATCACTGTAATGCCAAGCTGTTAGTGTACAGAGAATTAAGGATAGAGGAGTCTAGCTACTGTCCATTAGGCCAGCCCACACCATAATCTCAGGAGTAGGACTAGTGTGCTGTTCCTTTCGTGAAGGCCTCTTCAAGGCATTGCCCATGTGGCCTTCAGCAAGATCTCCAGCTGGGTCTGCATTTAAGATGAAAACTGGACTCATCACTGAAGAGAATAGTTCTACATTCCAGCCTCTTGCTCTGCACCATAACTTTACAGCTTGTCCTTCTTGGTGTTGCAATTCAATGTTGAGCAAGGAATGTCACACCGGTTCTAGTGTGAGGTGTTATAATGTAAGGTAACTGGACCCTGCGTTACACTGAATTGGCCACAAAACCAGTGGTATGGCGGTTTATTCAAAGTGTCTCCAAGCTATTTTGCAACACAACAACGTCAGGATGCATGTTACACAGTTGCATATATAAATAGTACGGTTGAAAAAAAACAGACGAGGATCGGTCAAAGACCTTGGAAAAATTAGGACATCAAATCAGGGCGCAAGCTTCTGGATGGGTTAGATTCTTTATTTTCAATAATAGGGGTGAAATGCTATAATATGGGAGCGTTTCTAGCCCGGTCCGGGCTCTTCGTCAGGTTTTATACGGTTGAAAAAAAGACGCACGTCCATCAAGTTTAACCAAGGAAGTGAAGGGAAGAGGTATGGGTGAATAAAGGGGAAGGGATGTGATTCTATATATCTGCATATGCACTGATGTTTTTTTTGTTCTAAGAATGTATTTAAATTAACAGTTCCTGCTGTGACCAGCTACTTTGACAAACTGTTCCTAAATACACAGTTCTTATGGTAAAGAAAGCTAAACTTTTTTTTCTAGACAGAGGGAGTGCTCCCTAGTCTTTTAAATATTTTTTCTTTTTTCTGGAAGTTTTTTTTCCATATTTTTTATTTGGACCATTTATATACTTAGATAAGATGATCATATCCCCCTTAAATTTCTCTTTACTGGTGCCTAAATATGAACAACATTTTCCAGGTAAGGCCTTACCAAAGGCTTATGAAGTGGTAGTATTATGTCCCTGTCCCACGAGTTTATACCTCTCTTGATACAGGACAATATCCTACTGGCCTTAGAAGCAGCTGCTTGACATTGCATGCTGTTCTGTAGTCTATAATCTAGTCTTCCAGTTATACTTCCCCTAGGATATATGTTTTTTTTTTGTTTTTTTTTATCCCAGATGCATAACTTTACATTCATCCACATTAAACCTCATTTGCCAAGGGGATTCCCACACTTTTAGTGTGTCCACGTGACCTGGTAACTTACACACGTCTTCTATAGACTGTAACATGCTACAAAGCTTGTTGTCATCTGCAAAGATAAAAACAGAGCGGTAAATACCATCCTCTATATAATTGATAAATAATTTAAACAAAAGCAGGGGCAGTACTGAACCTTGGGTTATACCACTATTAAAGGGGTACTCCGGTGCTTAGACATCTTATCCCCAATCCCTTATCCCGCTATCACGCCCCCTCCCGCAGGCTTGCATTGAGGGGCGGAGCGTGACGTCACACGGGGGCCGTGTGGTCACCGGTAATCAGCCCCGGACGTGTTCACTCCGGGGACTGATTTCAAACGGGGTGCCGCGTGCAAGATCCTGGGGGTCCCCAGCGGCGGGACTCCCGTGATCAGGCATCTTATCCCCTATCCTTTGGATAGGGGATAAGATGTCTAAGCACCGGAGTACCCCTTTAACCGGGGACCAAGCACATATAATTCATTGACCACCACTCTATGGACACCAATTGTACTTTGCATGGAAATCACTTATGTTACCCCAAAATCTACAAAAAAATTACAAAAAATCACTTGTGGGTCAAAATTGAAAGAAAAAAAAAAGCCATTTTGCTACTTTTGTGGGCTTCCATTTCTATACAGTGCACTTTCAGTAAAAAATTACGTTATCTTTATTCTGTAAGCTCATATGATTAAAATAATACCCAATTTTTATAGTTTTAGTGTTTTTTTTTCAATTAAAAAATTTGCCTCTTCTGACCCCTATAACTCTTTTATTTGTCCGTATACAGGGATGTATACAGGGATGAGATCTTTTGATTAATTTTATTAACTTTTTTTTAGCATATGAAATACACAATTCTGGATTTTGGTATTTGTTTTACAGTTACGTCATTGATTAATTAACATTATATTTTATTAGTTTGGACATTTACACATGCAGTGACATCACATATGTTTATTGTTGTTTACATTATTTACTTATTTAACCCCTTAGGGACTCAACCTATTTTCACTTTAAGGACTTGTTAATTTTCGTTTTTGCATTTTCGCTTTTTCTTCCTTCCTTTTTAAAAAATCATAGCTCTTTCAATTTTGCACCTACAGACCCATATATGGGCTTGTTTTTTGCGTCACCAATTGTACTTTGCAATTACATCACTTATTTTAGAATATAACCTGCGGCGAAACCCCCCCAAAAAAACTATTGTTTGTGGGATGAAATTTAAAAAAACGCCATTTAGTAAATTTTGGGGGCTCCCGTTTCTACGCAGTGTAATATTTAGTAAAAATGACACCTTATCTTTATTCTGTAGGTCCATACGGTTACAACAACACCCAATTTATGTAGGTTTTATTTTATTTTAATACTTAAAAAAATTATAAACTACATGCACCAAAATTTGTATATTTAAAATTGGCATCTTATGACCCCTATGACTAATAAAAAATGTTTGCACCGTCATCTGTAGGTTTTATAGGTACCATTTTTGTTTTGATGGGACTTTTTGATCACTTTTTATTCATATTTTTATGGTACATGAAGTGACCAAAAATGCACAATTTTGGACTTTGGTATTTTTTTACGTGTATGCCATCGGCCGTGTGGTTTAGCTAAACTAATATTTTAATAGTTTGGACATTTCCACACGCGGCGGTACCACATATGATTATATTTATTCATTATTACATAATTTTATTTAAAAAATGGGAAAAGGGGGTGATTGAAACTTTTAATAGGGAAGGGGTTAATCAACTTTTCTTATTTTTTTTACACTTTTTTTTAATAGGGGGCTAAAACTTGCAATCTTCTGACTGCATATACTGATCAGGGCTCTGCCATTGCAAAGCACTGATCAGTGTAACCGGCGCTCTGCTGCTCCTGCCTGCTGCCAGTAGATTGCCAATTGGACAACAGAGAGGCAGGTGAGGATCCTCCTGTCGTCCGGTAAGCTGATCGGGACATTGCGATTTTGTCCCTATAGTCCCGATCAACTCTGCTGAGCTGCCGTATTCTTTTACTTTCATTTTAGACGCCATAATCAACTTTGATCGCTGTCTCTTAAGGCTTAATGCTGGGCATCGGCCCAATCGGCCGTGCCGGGCATTAGCCGTGGTTCCTGGCGGCCCGTAGCAACCAGAACCCACCGGGTTTAACCCATTCTCTGCTGGTGAGAATGGTTTAAACCCGGTAAACGGGACCAAGGCCATACAGGTACACCCTAAGTCCTTAAAAATTGGGGACGCAGGGCGTATGCATACGCCCTGCGTCCCCAAGGGTTTAAGAAGTTAATTAAAAAAATTTTTTACCCTCTAAATAAATGTGTATATTCTAGTCTCTCATCCTAATCTTACCTAAAAGTATGTGCATTATTAGTGCATATATTGCCCATGCTGACCAACAAGCAAAAAAGAAAAACAATAAAGAAGAAAAAGGAAAATTAAAGTGTACCTGTCATATTGCGGAAAAAAAAGTGACATGTTACTCAGTACCTAATCTTGATCATGTACATATAATCTGTATGTGTCTTGGAACTATACATCCCTAACAAATAGAATTTATATCTTGCTCACTTGCTTTGTGTTCTTGCCTTGTGTCTGTCTCTCTCCCTCACTGTGGATGACTCATCTGCTCTGAGCCTTGGAGCAGCCTGGCAATCTGCAAATCACTGCACAGTTGTTTTTATGCATACATTTTCTATCTGTTCCTAGTAAAACTGGATGCTAATGAACATAGCTGTCACTATGTGTGTCATTCAGTTTTCACAGACTCCTGAATGTCTGAACAGCTTCTTTGTCATTCAGGAGTCAGAGAAAGCTTTGGCTGTTCAAGCATGCTGAAAGTTGTAGTTTTGCAGCTGCAATGTTTGTAAAGCACTGTTTAAGGGCAGTGTTGCCTTTAGCTGTTGCAAAGCTACAACTCCCAGCATGCCCACACATCCTTTGTCTGTAGTTTTGCAAGAGCTGCAGGCACACAACTGGAGAATACACAGCTCTAAAACAGAGTTTTACAAAGATTGTAGGAGTTGTAGTTTAGGAACAGCTGAATGCTGAAGTGATGCAGTGGTGATCTCCTATACTGGATACCAACACACTTTACAGCCGGTATTCAGTATGCTGCAAAATACAGAGTAGTCTGTCTGCATGAGGATAGATGACCCCTATTGGTGGCTATTTTCATTTTTTATTTTTTAGTAAAATTAAAAATGTTTTAAATAAATATATATTTGCAAAAGTCATCTTATCAGTAGTAATACAAAATATAAAATGTTTTTCATAATGACAGTGCCTCTTTAATGCATTTTTATAAAGCAAAATACACTTCTCAAAGAACAAAACAAAATTGGAGTTCCAGTGGTCATTCTGAGTCCATTGCTGATAATGGTCTTAAGATTTTTTCCTCCTCTGAAGAGTGCTGATATGTAAGATGTATGTTTATCTAGAGTATTAAAGAAATAGAGAAAATGAATAATTCTCTCAACTATTATATCATATATCTCACAAAATAAAAATAAAAATACAAAATTTACCTTTACTACTGGTAAGGAACAGCAGACAAAATAGGAATGGAATGAGCCTAGGATATGTCATTCGAGTAACACCTTCAAAGGAAAATCAATATTCAAACCCAACGGTTGTAAAGAATAGACATGTGCAATTCGGTTCGGCACGAATGTCTAAATTAACGAATTTTACCGTTTTCGTGCATTCGGACCGATCCGAATGCACAAAAACATATTTTGAACATTCCCGAATAGCCACGATAATACGAATAGCAAAGTAACGAATACATTCGTTATTTCCCGACCATAATGCTGTAAATAACGAATGCATTCTTTATCTGTAAACGAACGTGAAGAATTCATTCTGATAACAAATATAATAAAAAGGATATAGATAGTTTGATTTTTCGGATACATTCGGTATTCGGTTACATTTGGTAAATCTTTTTATTCTTTTTTTTGGACTTATGTGAGCGGGTAAAGCACTAAAAATGTAGCCGACAATAATGAAAATGTAGTGTGTGCGTGTTTTTCACTTTTTTTTAAAACATTTTTTAGGTAGTACTACTACTCCCAGCATGGAGCACACTCTTCCATGATGGGAGTAGTAGTTACCTGTACTAATTGACAGATTGCAGGGGTCCCTTGCGATCATCTTGTATAATGTATAGATGCGGCGGTCGCTCTTCTATGGTCCCCTGCACTCACGTATATGTACACATATTCATATTTCCCGCAGAGCTGTGATTGGCCAGATGGTTCCAGCCAATCACAGCTCTCTGTGAGAAATAGGAATATGTGTATATATACGGCCGTGCAGGGGTCCATAGGAGAGCGGCCGCCGCATTCATACATTATACTGGAGGATCGCAACGGGTGTCAGGAGTGATACCCGCAGTGATCTTCCCTTTACTACAAGTACTACCACTCCCAACATGGAGTACACTCTGCTCCATGCTGGGAACTGTAGTACCTGTATTAATAGACAGATCGCAGCGGTTACACTCGCTGCCATATGTCTATTAATGCAGGTACTACAGCTCCCAGCATGGAGCAGAGTGTGCTCCATGTTGGGAGTGTTAGTACCTGCAGTAAGGGACAGATCCCAGGGATGTCACTTCTCTTGGCACCCGCTGCGATCCTCCTGATGTGAATGTCGGGATCAGCTGTTCTCAGGGCTACAGAGCCGGGAGAACAGCTGACGCTGAGCCGTAGGTATACATCGTATATCTACTGCCCAGCAAGAACTTACAGTGAGCTTGCAATGTGTATACAGTATACACATTGCTGGCTCACTTAACCCCTTGCTGAGCTGTGCGCTATGCGCAAGCCCAGCAAGGGAAGAGTTAACTT